>NC_068334.1:18415723-19015723 GCF_000147395.1 Oryza glaberrima | reverse complement strand
GGATATACAAGTTCAAGTAATACGCCCAACAGTTGTCAACGAACATACATTTAAAATAGAGTAAAATATATTCCAAAAATATCATCCACACATAAACATTCGTAATAAAATTTCAAACAAGATTAAACAACATGCCCGCACGTATGCGCGGATTACCTTCCTAGTTTACTTTAAAATTTCGTGATGAACACTTTACTTTACAATTTCAACAGATCACTTAACCTCATAAACTATATTTTCTCTTTATTTCACACCTTAATTTTTTAGAAATGGTTCACTTTACTTTGTAATGGCATTCCTCTATAGTTTGTATTTTAGATTAAAAAGTTTGGTAGGATGATATATATGAATTACTACTTAAATCTCAACATTTTTTTAATTCTTTTATCACAGTTATTTATATAGTTGCAGGCACATAAGACTATTGTAAACTCAAGGTTTTAATGCTCAAGCAAACGGTCATGAAAAAAACTAAAAATATTTTTGAACTTTAAAAATTGTGTAATTTATGACTCTAAAAATTTTTTATCTTAAAATACAACTTGCATAAAGTGGGCAAAAGTGAAATGTTATTAAAAAGACAAAGTGAACTATTTCCAATTATTTACGAGTAAAATGAGAAAAAGATAGTGTAGAGGATTAAGCGATCCAACGATATAATTCGGTTGAGTAAAATTGAGTTTTTTGAATAATAAAAATCATTTAGAAAAAGACTGGATACCAAATAGGGTATCTCAATAGCTCCAGGAATCGAATAAGGGTGATGGAACACTCGGTAGCTGCTGTTAGTGTCACCTGCGCTAGCGTGACTACGAGCCTATGACTACAACATACATAGGTGGTGTTCTTTTCTTCTGAAGATAAAGATGAAGATTAAGTTTTTTACGCAAAATGATGTGGTATTAACGTATGATTGATTGAGTTTTAATAATTAGAAACTTAAAAATAGATTAATATCATATTTTAGAGCAACTTTTATATAGAAAGTTTTCGCACTAAACACATCGTTTAGCAGTTTGAAAAACGTACCACGAAAATCTTAATCTTCGTAACATTTTTTTGGAGAAAAGAACGGGACCATACAAACAATATATTAAACGACCGACATGTCTACATCGTCCCGAGATAAAATAACGTGTATTATTGATCTTACGAATATGATATAATATTTGAGCAGGACCAGCTTGATTGCCTGAAGATAAGCATCAGTTTCAAAGACTTGTTCGCTTGGAAATGGGAACAAATATCATAAATAATTCGAATTTAAAATTACTCTTGGACTCTATCACTGTAGACGAATCTGCAATCAAAAGATCTGCCCTGCGAGTGCGATTGCACACGGCAGGTTGATAACGCCCGGCAGGACGAACTATTTGGACTATTTTTGGTCTTTGCGAATCTGAATCCCCAGTAATTTAAGTTCTAGAAAAGGACACAAGTAGAAGTATTCATTATAGCTTGCGGCCATATCTTTTCGTTTATACTTATCAGCTAAATTTTAAATTTTCAACCTTAAATTTAAAACCAATTTTAAGGTTTTCTCATTAAAGTTTATTTTTTAGCCATTGCTTATATATATATATATATATATATATATATATATATATATATATATATATATATATATATAAATTTTATTTACAAATTACTTTTCGTTTACAAATATGTGGTGTTTCACTTATTTCGCAGATAAACCAAACGACGGGGCTGTTGGCGTACAGCAGGTCGTACCGGATGCTAACCTAGCAAACCAGAGATGATATGTGGTGGCCCAACCAAAATCGAAACGTTAAAATTTAATTTTAATATTTTTTTTCATCCTTTCCTTTTAAGTACTCCCTCTATTTCCTATTAAAAATCGCATTGATCTTTTTACTTAACTTTTCAGGTTTAATCATAATTATAGAAACAAATTACTATAAAATCAGATTAGTTTATAAAACATAGAATATATTTATATTTTAATAATATATTTGTTTTATGTAAAAATATTGCTATATTTTTCTACAATCTTAAAAAGATTAACTAAAAAAATTAAAACAAAGGAGTATTTTTAGTTGCTAATACGTACAGTACGTATTATGGTTTATGATTAGCCGTAGACGAGACGATGTAACTGCAATTTCATTATCACTAAGCTCACCTCGGGTTCGAGCTCGTAGAAGGAATTGACGAGCACGTCGTCGGCGAGCTCCAGCCCGTCGAACTGCTTCATCACCAGGTCGAAGTACGCCGGGTACGGGCCGGGGCCGACCTTGATGAACCACGGCAACCCCTCCGGCGACAGCGCCGGCAAGCCGGGCAGCGCGACGGCGCCGCCGCCGCCATCCTCGCCGTCGCCGGCCTCCACAGGGACGCGCAGCCGGCCGCACCAGACGTGGCCGTACACCACGTTGACGGCGCACGGCTGCGTGAAGAACGCCACCGCCGCGGCGCCGTGGCGCGCCGCCACGGGGCGCGCCCACGGGAGGAACGCGTCGTAGACGAGCACGCGCACGGGGCGTCGTCCACCGGAGTCTGAGGCCTCGTCCCGGAGGAGCTCGTCCAGCGTCGCCGCCCCCGCGGACTCGAGGCGGGACAGGTAGGCCGTGACGCCGCCGCCGCCGTCGTCGTCGCAGCACTCGCCGAAGCCGCCCGCGTCGCAGCCGTCGGAGATGGTGGCGAAGCGGACGGCGCCCGCCGCGGCGGCGTCGGGCGGCGCGCAGGTGGCGAGGATGTAGCGGGTGACAGCGAGCGTGGGGCGCATGCCGTGGAACGCGAGGCGCTTGGCGAACTGGAGCATCGGGTGGACGTGGCCCTGGCTTGGGTACGGCAGGAGGAGCACGTGAGCTCCGCCGCCGCCGCCGTCGTCGCCGTGCGAGCCCATGGCGGCTTCGCGAGCTATAGCTAAACTGAAAGTCTGAACTGCGCGTGGACTGATCGCGGTGTTACAGGAGTAGCATTTAAATTATATTGTGTGACTACATCAAACCCAGATAAGTGGAAGTGTGGAGCTCTTATATAGTATCATTTCGTCCCATAAAAAATCGACATACTACCAATTATGATATATCCTAGTATTACCAATGTTATCATTTGGCTTATTTTTGAAAATAAGTCAAACGGTACATTTGCAAATGAAAATAATTTGTAAATAAAACTTTTATATACGTGTTTTTAGCGATCTAAAAGTAAAGGCTGAAAAATAAATTATGATGACGAAACTCAAAATCATCTCTAAATTTAAGGTTGAAAATTCAAATTTTAGCTTATAAGCATAAACATAAACGAAAATATGAGGTTGTACGAATCTATCTCTTTTCATATTCGTAGTATTAAGATGTGTAACTGTTGACAAAAAATTGAACACACCGGCCCGGGAGATCTGCTTAGCTCTTGTGCAGGTCTAAAGATTCGTGAGATGCGGGCGTGCCAGTCAGTTTGATCCTGCAACTGACAAGATATGCAAATAATAGACAAAACAGCCGATCGGCTAACAAGCCGATGGAGTAGTTCTAGCCGATAGCCGATAATAAGCCAATGCCGATACCAGCCGATAGCGATAGAGTTTTGAGCAATCGGCTATACTCTAACACTTTAGTAAATAATGATATATACGCTATCGGCTACTGATAATAAAATATAACAATAATATAATCCAGTATAAAACAATCGGCTAGCATTGATATGATAGAATAAGCACTGATCTGAAGGTTAAAGCATACATCGGCTAGAGGTCCAATGTCATGAAATCCACAAGATTAGATTAAACAGTGAAACCTGTGTTGTCATCGGCTAAATCCAACTTATATGTATATGCAATCCTTATGAGCCGATGCAACGTTCAGATAACTCACCGGCTGAAACCCCGATGAAACCCTTATTGGCAATCAAGAAGCAGACTAGAGATTATGGTTCTAAGCATGACTTAGTAGATCAAACTTAACTGATGCGGCACTAAGTATGAAAAGAAACATAATATCTAGACAATTAAGCCGTTGATTGAGTTTTAAGGGTGGTAGATGTCTAAGTTAATCTAATCTAGCAATGCGACTTAGCCGATACCGGCAGAAATCCTAAAACGAGAAGCAGCCGATAGAGCTAAATTGATATGCTAAGACTAGATTAACAGAGACATATGATAAATAGGTAGGCAAATATATCATCCAAACCAGAGCAATCCAAGAGGTCAAATGTACTGATGCAGCCTTGAACGACGCCGACGTAAACGATACAATTGCCTGGACCGACAGAACATTGGACTTACCCCTTAGCCGGAGATTGAACACTGATGCAGCCCCGCGTCAGGTGCCAAGTCCCGTCGGACGATAAAATAAAGTAGAAAAGGTAAAAGGTGGCGATGCGCCGAATTGTATTGATCGTGAAGATAGTTTACAATGACCCCGGGTGTACATATTTATACCCATGGGTAGATACTACTTGTAGGACAAGAAAGAAAATTTTCTAAAGATAAAAGGAAAACATAAAGTCCTTATAGGACACTAAACACACTTTCCTAAAGAAAAAAGGAAACTAACAAACTATTCCTAATTAATAGATACAACTGCCTTCTTCGGACTTGATCCATACGTGGCAATCATCATGAAGCACGTCCACTCAATCCGACAATGATTCCAATATCACCTTGCCGGAATCGGTAACATCGGCTTGCCTTGTTCGATTTGGTAACTACCGATGCACACTGTAGCCGATGCGGTTCCGAAGCCGATTCATATCCTGTTTCCGTTATCGATTTCCTCCCAAATCCGCTTCGGTCTTAACTCCAAATCCGATGTAAATTTAACAAATTTGGTCGTTAACATTAACATTCGATATTAGGTTTGTTTTTTTATGAGATAGGGGAGTACTCTAACAGTACTGTAGTAGCAGCTATCATCCGATTTAATTTATTTTATTTGGAATTCCTAGAAAAGCGATTATAAACTTTTTAGTACAAAAATATAATGTAATGTAACTAAAATGCAATTACAGTATAATTATATTGTAAATACGTTGTAACTCTTAAATATATGGCCTGTTCGACCGCACTCATCCGGCTATGGTGCAGCCGGCCAGAACGGTGCTATGTTTAAGCAGCTGCAACAGCAACATTGTGTGCACCTTGTAGCCGAACAGGTCCATGTATACGAGTTACTCCATTCACCCTAAAGTAAAATAAAATCTATTATGAGTTGTGACGTATTCTCTATGAATTTAAACTTAATATCGTGCTAGGTTTTGTTTATTTATTTTGGAACGAAGTGAGTATATATGATAGTGGTACTTAAGTTACTTGTGCTTTTAAATACTTATATTAGTCAGAGTGTAATTACACAATTATATTATAGAAATATTAAAAAAAAGTTTTCTAATATATCTTTTGTCCAAATTTCAAATTTCACAAAAGATATAAAAATAAAGATGTTTTTACTGGTATTTTGGTATGTCATTCGTGTATGAGTCGGTTTTTAAGTTCTTTTGCTTTTGGAAATACATATCCGTATTTGAGTCGATTTTTAATATCGTTCACTTTTGGTAATACAGAAGGAATCATATAAGAAATCTGTTTAAAAAAACTCGCACGCTAACTTAAAACGATCGGACACCTAACGACAGGTCATGATTTTCTAACAGTGTTTTTTATCTTAACTAAACCATATAATAATAATAAGATTAAAGTAGTACTTCACCCGTTACAACGGATATTTTTTCTAGTTTCACAAAAGAAAAATGAAAAAGGTGTGGACGAGGTTGAGCCAATTTCCCGGGAGGAGTACCAGCATGAAGTTTAAAGCTTCGCTACGGCGAACTTGCGCCGCCTGGACTCTTTCATAACTTTTAGAACACGCTAGCAGTTGTGCCGGTGTCAGCCGTCGCGTCGGTCCAACGAGCGTGAGAGTAGTAAAAAGTCCACTCGCAGCGAGAGATGGAGATGGTCGTGTCAACTGCGCCGCCGCCGCCGCTTGGGTCTCTCTGGAGCTCACGTCGCCGGCAGCCAATAAATCCGATCATATCCTATTCCTGGGCAACGAGGCGGACAGGTGTTTGCGAAGCAATTTCAACAAGGGCTTTCGACTCGTTGTGTTTGATGCTAAGCTGGCTAATTTGGAAGGAGGGAGATGCTACTCCCTTCGCTTTAGGTTATAAGATGGTAAAAGTTAAACTATTTTAAGTTCGATTATTCTCTATCTATTTTTGTAAGTTATATTTCATCTTGGCACAATGAACAATGATAAATAATTTTACTTATCATCCATTTAAACATGCTAATAGTTATTCCTCATACCCAAGTCATTTATTAATGTTTACATTTCTCGATGTCCATGTTGCCAATCTTGTGTGGAAAAATGAAGAGTCACGTATTAAATCTGAGAAATTCATTAAAAGGATAGGTGGTTGGATTGAAATATATCTATCAAAAGTAATTTTTCAGATTTGGAAATATGCCTATCAAAATTAGATGGATGGAGTAATATTTATAATACTAAATTAGTTTCATCAAATCAACAGTTGAATATATTTTCATAATAAATTTGTCTTAAGTTGAAAATGTTTATACTTTTTTTTAGAAACTTGCTCAAACTTAAAGTAGTTTGACTTTGACCAAAATCAAAATGTATAACCTAAAATGGCTGAGTTCGCTAGAACCGGTTGGAAACAAGTCTCCCGTGCACGAAAAACGGAGCGGTCTATTAGCATATGATTAATTAAATATTAGCTTTTTTTTCAAAAATGGATTAGTTTGGTTTTTTTAAGCAACTTTCGTATAGAAACTTTTTTTAAAAAATACATCATTTAGTAATTTGAAAAACATACACGTGTAAAATGAGGTAGATGGGTTGAGATTATGAGAACATGGGGTTGCAAACCCAGCACTTGCAGCTGTTTGAGGAAGTCAAGGATGAGATTATGATCTCGAAAGAAGCTGGAGTATTCAAGAATCCGGATAAGTAACTTACTGATTCTAGTGGTTACCAGCTGCGGCTAACATGTTTTCCAGGTCTCAGCAGCGTTCTGCCGCTGGTAAAAGATGCTCATGTGTTTGTCTATTATCTGTAAATATCTTCTTTTAGCTGGCCAAGAAAACGAAGCAATGAATCAGTAAACGGTTAATTAAATATCTATCCGTCCCATGATATAAGGGGTTCTTATTTTCTACTTACACTGTTTGACCACTCGTTTTATTCAAAAATTTTGTACAAATATAAAAAACAAAAAGTTGTGCTTAAATTACGTTGGATAATAAAATAATTCACAAATAAAATAAATAATAATTTCAAAATTTATTGAATAAGACAAATAGTCAAAGAGTGCAAGCAAAAAGTCAAAATCCCTTATATTAAGGGATAGAGGGAGTAATAGCTAAAAAGAATTTAAAATGGGTTAGTATGATTTTTTAAAGCAACTTTTCTATAGATATTTTTCTATAAAAGATATACCGTTTGGCAGTTTAGGAAATGTATGCGTGAAAAACGAGAAGATGATGAGACCTAGAAGAGCCAAACACAGCCAGACTCCCTTCGTCCCAAAATATAATGACCTAGGATTGGATGAGAAGTTTTATGTTCAGATTCGTGGTATTAGAAAATATTTCATTCAGTTCTATATTTTTATATTTTTGAACGGAAATAGTAGAAATTAATCTTACTATAACTGGTTTGGCCAACCCGGCAAAACAAATATATCCTATTCCTGTTGTCAAAAAATTCCAAAGACACGGTGATCACGGGGAGCAGCGACGTGAGTACCAGAACGTCGATAGACAGAGAGTGATGTGAGGAATAGTTGTGTGAGATTTGGATTGGTCCGTATGTTTAACTAGTATATGCATTAGAGCATCTCCAGCTATCTCCTCGTATACCTCTCTAAGCTAAATTTTAGCTAGTCAAGAAAAAAACATGCTCCAACAAAATTGCTAACCGGATGGCTGGCCAAACACCCCCACCGCCTGGCCAAATGTGGAGAGGCAAACTCACTAGCCAAATGGTGGGCCCCACACCGATTTGTGTCTCCGGCTCTGCCTCCTCGTCGGCCTCGGAGCAGTGGTGTGGACAGGGATGTAGCTGATGATCCACCATCGCCGTCGCCGCCACATCTCGATGGCGTGAGCAGGAGCTGAGGATCCTCAACATCGTCGTCACCGCTGATTTCTGCCGCATATGCCAATTTCCACCGCCACCTCCGTCACCGTCAGATCCACCTGTTCGCCCGCTGCCTCCCTTGCCGGCGCGAGTAGCCGCAGCCCGCGGCATCGCCTCCGCCTCTCGTTCGTGCCACCAATAGCAACGTCGTCTCCGCCGTTGCCGTCGCCGTCGCCGCCACATCTCGATGGCGTGAGCAACCGCTGAGGATCCTCAACGTCGTCGTCACCGCCGATTTCTGCCGCATATGCCAATTTCCGCCGCCACCGTCAGATCCACCTATTCGCCCGCCGCCTCCCTTGCCGGCGCGAGTAGCCGCAGCCCGCGGCATCGCCTCCGCCTCTTGTTCGTGCCACCAACAGTAATGTCGTCTCCGCTGCGAGTAGCTGCAGCCCGTAGCCTCCGCCGCCGACACCGTCATCCGTTTCGCCCGCACGTCCGCTCGCCTGCCCGCTTGCCCGCCCGCCCGCCGACAGTACGGGGGAATCGACGAGGGACGGGGACGGCTACGTCGCTGCCTCCCAGTTGTCGGCTGCCGCCCAGATCCGCTTCCCAACCGCTTGATAAAGAGGAGCACGCAGTGGAGCGCCATTAGAGCCGGGGAGGAGAGGACACGGCGGCGGTGGCGGCGTGGATGCCTCTCGTCTCGGCTTCCCTGCCTTCTTGTATCCATGCTTCGTCGTGGCGGCGGCGTCCCCTGGCCTAGCGTCTGCGCCATCGGAGTACACTGTTAAAGTGAAAGGCAAATTTAACTCTCCAATTTTCTAGATGACTGACAAAATGAGTTTTTGGAGAACTTAAAATAGCCAATCTATTGGAGATGCTTTTGTGTCGCAATAAAACAGTAAAAGCTCCCCACATGCGCTTCGTCGTCACGCGACGGAGAGATGCTTAGCGGCGGTGGGCTATGTCGTGGCGCAGTCAAACACACCATCCATCACAGCTCACTGGAGCTTGTCCCACACGGTCTGTGCTGCCGCTGAAAATGGCTCTCTCTACGACTGCACTACCGTAATAAATCTAAACAAAATACTCCCTCCATTTTAAAATATTTTACGCCGTTGACATTTTAAAAAATTTTGACCGTTCGTCTTATTTAAAAAATTTAAGCAATTATTTATTCTTTTCTTATTATTTGATTTATTGTTAAATATACTTTTATGTATACATATAGTTTTACACATTTCACAAAAGTTTTTGAATAAGACGAACGATCAAACATGTTTAAAAAAGTCAACGGCGTCGGATGGAGTACTAGATTTTTCTTTCACGAGACGAAGCGACTACAATAAGGTTGTGTTCAAACTTCCGAATTCATTTCTCTTTTTTCACACGCACGTATCTCAAACTATTAAACAGTATGTTTCTTACAAAAGAATTTCTACACATAAGTTACTTTACAAAAATCATATTAATTCATTCCTAAAAAGTTAGCTAATATTAACTAATTATGTGCTAATGAGTAGCTCCATTTTATGTGCGCGCGAGAGAGATTTGTTACCGACAGCAATCAACGAACACAGCCTTAATAGCACCTTTGTACAATTGTACCTTGAGATCGCGAATCCGGATGCACGGTCTATCGAAGAAATACTATCATCAGTCAGAATTTTACCCACAGAAGGGGAGGTTCACAAACAAAAAAACTGGATGATAAAACGGAGGACGTAGCAGCAAGAATTGTCCCAGAAACCCAAAATGCCAGGAAAAAGTTCTATAATCTTCATATCACCACCATCATCTCGCACCGCCGCCACCGAGTAGAAAATGTTGTAGGTCGAACCAAAATGAAGCATCAGCGGTGGAAATCGAAGTACCCTGTGACATACAAATACAAGTGTTTGATACTATTCATCAAGTCTGGGGAACCCATAGCATTACCACAAAAACGGTTAAAACGAGAAAATCTCTTGAATCCCATAAGATAAATAGATAACACTGGTGAATTTAACTACCGAAGAATACACCACAGATGTACCGAAGCTTGTTCAGTTCACATTTTTTTTTGTTAGTGTATTTACTCAAACATTGGCAATTTGTTTCTCATATCGTGTAAATTTGTCATATGTGGATTGCTAGAGTAAGAACTCATCAAATTCGGTAGCCATATAACTTTACTCGTACATAAGGTGGAACAATAAACGCATAAGGAAGTCATTCGTCTATGCAGATGGAGATAACATGATTAATTAGTTTTCTAGCGAGAAATTAATAAATTGCAGAGGGGATCAGATCAGAAACATGTAAAAGGAGCTTGCAATCCGTAACAGAAAAGATTAGCACCTACGTAGACATTTACCTGATCGCTTAACCAACTTCTTGCCGTCCGGAAGACATCATCACATGCCTGATTTGTAGCAGATTAGCGGGTTAGCTCTGTCAATTTGCAATGTTTCAATGATATATGTATATAGTGCTCGCTAGAAAATACCTCAATTTATTTAGTTTATCCACACGAGCCTCTAAATTATCCATGTCCTGATTCTGCGCCACCCAATTAAGACGCCGGAGAGACCTTGGATGCTGAATTCTCAGGCAACGCATTTGTCAAAATATATACTATGGCTTTCCATGAAGGGAAGAAAAATCTCTCTTTTTCACGCACATTCTTCCCAACTGCTAAACGATGTGATTTCTAAAACTTTTTTTATGGAAAAATTGCTTTTAGAAAATCATATTAATTCATTTGTTAAGTTTAAAATAATTAATACTAAATCATCAAGCGCTAATGGCTCATCTTGTTTTACATATCTTCTCAATCTTCTCTTTTCCTCTTCTCTCAAACACACCCTTAAATGCAGTTTACTTGAAAACTCCATATATTACCACACCCTTGATATTTTAGCTATCACTACACATATAAATTGAAATTCACATAGTTTTTCAACTCCCATTTGAATAGAGAATTACCTGATTTGGACAATCTTCTGGTAGATAATGTAACATTTGATCAATTTTCATGCCTATACACTTCAATGCTTCATCATCCGGTAGACGCTGCATCAGCCTGTTAATTGTTGTGCGCAAATTCTTCGTAGTTACCTACAAAATGCAAAATTGTAAACTGCCATACCGAATATCTATTGACAGTGGTGACAGTTTAGCCAACATACAATACTATATTGCTCCGATTGCAGGACTTTCTTCCATATGTCCTCTATCTTTCGACGCTGGCTCTCCAATGCTTCCCATTTCTTCAATTCCCAACCTTCCTTCCGTTTTGGTCTACGCACAATACTGGCCTTCTTGTATGAATCCAATCGTACAAGTGATTTCACAAAGGTGTAGACTTGCATACTCCCTGGTTTGCGGGGACTGAAATCTAACAGCTTCTCCATATTACTCAATTTAACCTCGACGTTCTTTCCAAGCAGCTCATAAGAACATAGGTTCCTGGCATCATGTTGCAACACAATCTTATCCCTATGAACAATATTTGGTCCAGGTATGTGCTGTGCTGAGGGCTGAATAATGTACTTCTGGATCCACTTTTGCTCTAGATTGATGTCAAGAGCCCAGATGTGAATCTCACCTCTAAGCAATATGGGTTGATTATCACTAGTTTGACATGTTGCAATGCATACCTTTCCATCTATCTCTTTGATCCAGTACCGACGAGGACCATAAAATGCAGAGTCTTCAAGTGCTGCTGTTGGCAGTTGTATGCGTCCAAAACTTTCTTTGTTAAGATCGAAGGACATGACTGCATGATGCCAACTGGCTCCCTGGTCTTCAGTTAGCCAATACATTGTTCCATCAACATTGACTACTCCAGAGTTCTTCACACAGTTCAAGCTTAGAGCCTCTGGGGCTCCTATATATTTCCATTTCTCATCACCAAGTGTGTAAACTTGAACGCCATCGAAGCTGTCAACTTTTGCACGGATGCGAGTCTCATGACTACTAGCAAGGAAGTGTGTAACCTTGTATTCTTTTGTCAATGGGTGAAATCCAAAGCTGTAGAATGAGAAGTGATCGTCCGTCAAATTCTTTGCCGGTTTCGCAAGATGCAGGCATTCACCAGTTGCAAGGTTTGCTATCTTGATTGTTGTTGTGTGTGTGTATAAGCAAACAAGCCCATTGGAGGAACCACACAGGAAATCATCTGGCCCAATCACTGGCACATCCCATGTTGACTGTGACCAGGCTTCATCGATGAGGATGGCTTCGCTCGGGTACAGCCCACATGAAGAAACCAACTCTCGAGGGAAGAATAGGAGCGCACAATGGGGCGCAAGCTGGAGGTGTGATGTTACAAATTTGGGATCTCGGATTATGCTGCGCGACTGCTTGCAGACACCAATGCAATTCAACAAAGTTTTCACTGGAAGGCTCAGAAATACCTGCTCGATCAAGTCTCTTGGGAGGCGGCTGATTATGCATTCTAACTTTTTCCGCTTATTTGATTTGGCTTTCTCAGATACCATGCTGAGAACAATTTAATCCGCCAACACAGTGACTAGACAATCCTTCTGCAAACACACACATTATCAAGATGATGATTGGGCATACTGCATGCATAGAGACTAAGGATTGAACAACTTACAGGCAAATAACGCGAAAACTATTCAAACTATATTTCATTTTCATTTTATCTTTTGTGTACTAAACAATTCATAAATGAATAAATCATTAAGCCTCTTCAACATTATCCTCGCAGCAAAAAAATCTCTAAATCACTCTCAACTACAAATACAGTCCCCAAATCCTCACCCTTCAGCCAAAAGATTGAATACTACAGTCGCACAGAAGATATATTACATCTGCATCCCCCTGTTCTCTCCAACCTAAGAACAAATAACGCATCATTTTTACGACCACTCTAGACCACAATTCACATGATGCTTACTACTCATTTTTTACCACAAAAATTTCAGATGACGCTTAGCCGCAATTAGGGGAACACCCTGACCTGTCGCGAACCCTAGCCGCCATTAGGGAGGAATCAACCAAAGCGTCGCAAACAAAGCGCGCTTCAGCGGGAGCAAAAAACCAACTGGTTGGGGAAACTTACGAATTACTATTACGAGCACGATCAGATGAACTCCGCGGCCGCCGCCATTGGTGGGTGGGATGGGAGAGCTCTCCCCCTCTCCTCCGTGTCGTGTGGGTAGCAAAACCGTTCGGCTTCCTCCACTTCCGCATTTATCTTATGTGGGCTTTCGTGCAGCCCACAAAAAGGCCCATCTTACGTGGGCCCATCCAGGCCGTGGAAGTTGGGCCGGAATTTCTCGGTTTGGTCAAAGCGCGCGGGCGAGGAAAGCGTGGCCATCCCACCTCGCATCTACCTCCTCCGTGCTACTAACGCCCAACGGATTCGACCATGGCGGCGACGAGGTCGACCGCGACGGCGGCGCTCGCGCTCTCCAGAACCCTCGCCCGCCGCCCCGCCGCCTCCTCCTCCTCTAGAAGAATCTCCCTCGAACTCTCCGCCCCGAGAGGCACCAATCCATTCCAATCCGCCGCGTTCTCGTCCACCACCACCGGAGATCCGCCGCCGCCGACGATGGATTCGCCGATCAAGGTGGTGTCGCACATCGGGGGGAGCGGTGGGGATGGGGGAGGGGGAGCGATCGACGCGGGGAGGTCGGCGAGGAAGCCGCTGAGCCTGTGGCCCGGGATGTACCACTCGCCGGTGACCAACGCGCTGTGGGAGGCGCGGTCCAGCATCTTCGAGCGGATGATCGACGCCGGGGCCGCGGGGAAGCAGCAGCAGCAGCCGCCGCAGACGGAGCTGCTGACGAAGACGCCCGCGGGGAGCCGGACCAGCATCGTGTACAAGTTCGCCACCGACGACATCCTCCGGGAGCAGTACAGGGACCCGTGGAACGAGGTGCGCATCGGCAAGCTGCTCGAGGACCTCGACGCCCTCGCCGGCACCATCGCCGTCAAGGTACTCTGCAATTGCTCCATCTCTCTCTATTGTGTGGATCGTATCTGTGTGACCTGCACTCGCTTGGTGGATGTGATCATGTGCCATTACAAGTTACAAAAACAAAAATGAAATCACTACTTTAGCATGGAATTAGCAATTGAATCTAGATGTGAATTGGCGAGAGAGAATTGGGAGTTTGAGACAAGGGACTTTACAATTGTCCTGTTCATGACTTATAAGTTTTTTTTAGACAGAGAGATAAGCCTGCCCCATTTTTCTACTATGAGAAATGGCAGCTACATAGTTTGAGTTCAAACCAAAACTCATAAGTATTGCTAATCGCTGATAATGCTCTAAGTATCCTGTTCATAAGTACTATGTTGTATTTGGTAAAAATATCTATTTGTGAACCGAGGGGATAATAGCTGAGATATGTTTCCTCCCAATCCTAATGTTATATTTGGAACCAGCATGAAGTTTCACTATGTAGATAATAACACTGAATAATGATGGTACTAGACTGACAGTTGGTAGTTTGGTACTGGTCTACCTGAAGCAGCAGAGGTTACCCTACATTCTCATTGCACACCTAGCCCTATGCCGCCGACTAGTTCAGTCTCTTGTTGCTAACATTCATTTCATACATCCAGGTTAGCAAAATAATTCTACCTATGGATGATAGAATTATAGCTCTTACTTTTATTCATTTTGAGTTTTACATGGTATATTGAGGCAGCATCCTTTTTTACTTGTAATTGGCATCTTTTTGAAAAATCTTATTTGGGGTTTGGCATGCAGCACTGTTCTGACGAAGATAGCACAACAAGGCCCCTTTTGCTGGTGACTGCTTCTGTAGATAAGATGGAGCTAAAGAAGCCAATTTGTGTGGACACTGATCTGAAGATAGCTGGAGCTGTTACTTATGTTGGCCGTTCTTCAATTGATATACAAATTGAAGTGACTCAAGTTGATCAAGGTAGTTTTGGTAAAGCAGTATTGCCAGCTTATTTATTTGTGTTTTTTATACTACTTAGTATAATTTATTCTGTTCTATTTTAACTGACTTATTTTAAATGATGCTATCTTGCTACAGATAGTGATATGCAATCAGATCCAATCGCTCTAACGGCTAACTTCACGTTTGTTGCACGAGATTCTATGACTGGAAAGTCTGCTCCAGTGAACCGCCTTTCACCAGAAACTGAAAAGGAGAAACAACTATTCGCAGAGAGGGAAGCAAGGGACAAGCTGAGAAAAAGAAAGAGAGAAGAACAGAAGGGGGTGTTTGAAAATGGGATAAATAAGCTTCATGTTGAGGCTGAGCGACTAAATAGTTTACTAGCAGAGGGCCGTGTTTTCTCTGATTTGCCTGCTTTAGCTGATAGAGATAGCATCTTGCTGAAAGACACTCGCCTGGAGAACTCTCTTATCTGTCAGCCTCAACAACGGAACTTGCATGGACGAATATTTGGAGGTTTCTTGATGCACCGAGCATTTGAGCTTGCCTTCTCAACTGCATATGCCTTTGTTGGGCAAAGACCTTGCTTTCTTGAAGTTGATCATGTTGACTTCTTAAAACCAGTAAGTAGCTAGCATATTCTTTTTTGATAGTTCTGTGTAATTTAGCCCTATCTAGAGTGAACTGAGCCGCCAATTTATAGTTAGCTTGCATCATGAAATCTTGGCTTCTCTAATTTGCACAATCAGATCATTTTATGAATTGAAGATTCCTTTGGATGACAGTAATAACCATGTCACTATTATGCTTGCACAGGTGGATGTAGGAGACTTTCTTCGATTCAAGTCATGTGTCTTGTATACCCAGCTCGACAATGCAGAGCAGCCTCTGGTCAATGTTGAAGTTGTTGCTCATGTAACAAGGCCTGAGCTCCGGAAGAGCGAGGTATATCCATTACTGCTTTGATTGCATCAGTTATACGGCCATGCTTCCTTCGGTGCCTTAAGTTCTTGCTGTGATTGTCAGTGTACTGGTTTGCTAACTGTTTTATCTGCGTACAGGTTTCCAACACATTCCACTTCACCTTCACCGTCTGCAGCGATGCATTGAAGAACGGACTGAAGATACGCCATGTTGTTCCCTCTACTGAAGAAGAGGCACGGCGCATATTAGAGCGCATGGACGCAGAGGGTTTGTTCGACTAGTCCTGCAGAACCGCTTGTTTCAGCCACATGTCATTTTTTTTTTTTTACTGATCAACGTCAGCTAATGGGAAATGTAAAGATGATTTAAATAACATCAGATAAGTAGTAGCATGCTGGCAATATAGCGGCAAAATGCTAGTTATATGATTACTTTTGCAATTCCTTTTGCAGACATTTGGGGGTATATAATAAACATAAACCTCGAGACTCAAAATGCGCACCATACTCCTTTGTTCTCCATTTTGCTTAGTGCGTTATGTCAGCTTTAATTTGGTGTGCAATTTTCAATTGCTTTTAGGCATCGTGCTTCTTCAAACGTTCTTTGTTGTCAGACCACCAGATGTTCAACTGGATGACTCATTATCTGAATAATGCATGTATGGCTAGAAAGAGTGTTCATTGCAGCATGCAGCAAACTGAAGAAGCTTGACTGCTTTGAGGCCAATGCCATCAGGTTTTAAATAACAGAAATCCCTATCAAAAGGGTATAAAAGTGCATCATCTGTCAGACCTTGAAAGAGGATTAAAAGGGGGCTATTGCTAGGAGTACTTTACTTTTATCATGAGATTCAAGCATTCAGCATGATCACAAAAGCTCCTGTCTAGTGATTCTTAGCATGCTGAATCATGTACAATGCCACTTTCACCTTTGGTAGGCCATTGGCTGGGATGATGCTTAGCATGCTGAATCATGTACTAGTACATATAGACTTTGATCTACACTTATCTGCTACAGTTACAAAATACTTATGTGATTCTAAAGTCCTAGCCTGCATTGCTTTTCTTCAGACAATAACATGCAGGCTCCAACGGCTAGGACGATGAGCTCTCCTCCTCGGAGCTACTGGGTTGGACTGCGTTGAACCTCGCAAGAACAGGTGCATTCTCCAGCCGGCGCGAAGATCCAATCGCTGTTCTTTCGTTCATCCTGCCGACATCCTTGCAGACATGATCAAGAACGGTGAGGAAGTCGCGCACCACCATGAAGATTCTCAGAGGGTGCCCTTCCTCCTTCACCGAGTCACCGTGGAAGAACTCGGTCGTCTCCCTGACGAGGGAGAGGGCGAGGCTCTCCTGAGCCTGCACTGCGGTGATCTCAGCTTCGGCCTTCTGCAGGAACTCACCGATTGAGGCGCGGAATCTCTTGCAATGATCATCGGAACCGAGCTGCTGGTTCAGCTGCAGGGCCTCACTGATCTTGCTAACACCAGCAGAAAGCTTGGCAACACAGCTGGCCAGTGTGTCTGAGTCCATTCCAGCTGCCTTCTTGACATTGCCGAGCTCACCACCAAGGCTAGCAACAATTCTGAGGCCAACCTTCTTGCACTGGAAATCATCTGCAATGGCACTCCCCTGGTTGGATGTTTGGCCAGTGGCCAAGATGCTGGCACCTTCGGACTTGACAATCTCTTCGATAACAAAATGCAGAAGGGTTGTCTTGCCATCTGCACCCTTTACGTCGACTAACTTGAGGAGGGCATCAAGCTTGAAGGCGCTTGCATTTCCGCGGTTGGTGCCAGTGTTCATGCGGTTACCGGTCTTCAGCACTGCATCTAAGATCTTGTGGAACAACCTGCTGCCCCTCAGCTCTTCACATGCTGCCTGCAATAGCAATGCACAGTTGCAACATCTTCATCATCCGTAACTCATAATGTTGCCAATAAATTGCTCTTCACCCTATTCCTATTAACTGTAGTAACATGAAACTCGGGAAAACTGCACCGACTTTGATTCAAAACAACTAATGGAACCTGCTAGGACAAGGCAGGACATAACTAGTACCTCAAGAGTTTTGAAGGAGGTCTTGAGGTAGTCAACCTCCGAATCGAAGTTGGCGATGTAGAGCATTGCTTCGACCCTCTTGAACGCAAATGGTATCGCAAGCACCGCCTTGAGGAAGCTTTCGGCAGGGCCGAGCTTAGATACGGCATCCTCCCTGAATTCCTTCAGCTTGATTTCCTCTTCTCTGCTAGGAGCCATCTTTAGAAGTGTCTCCAGCAGCTCAGTTCCAAGGCTCTCTGCCTGGCCTGCTCCCAACAATGGCGAAATGTTCAGAAACTTGACGATCAGACAAAGCATTCTCCGAATGCAGGGTTAGCTCAAATTCTAAAGATTATCATTGCCAATATCTCAGCTCACCATCCAGGAGAGCCTTGCAGACTTCCTCCTTCGTCGCGTCGAGCGCCCTCAGCATGATCGCGATGTTCTGCGATTTCTTCGGGTCCAGCACCTTGTTCTCCTGGTTGCAGCAAGCTGCATTTGCCTCCTTGACTCCATTCTTGGATGCTCTCCTCGTCGAGTTGGAGACGAAGAGCGTCTCGATCATCTCTTCGTTCACTCTGCTCATACACAAGCAAACAAGATTGCAGCTCTTCAGTATCAGAGCTAAGTGATCATGGCTGCTGCTAAATCCAATCACCAAGAAGCGATATCGCGTGGGGAGCTCACCGGAATGAGCTCGCCTTCAGCTGGTCCCACACCGTCGGCCGGCCGGAGCTCGCCGGCCGCACCTTGTCCCAGTGCAGCGGCTTCAGCTTCGGCCGAGCGGCCGCGTCGGCGGCCTTCTCCTCCGGCGAGGCGCGCGCCGGCGACTCCTCCGGGTGGACTGCCCCCGCCGAGGCCCTGATCACCGTCGGCGCGGCGCGCTCCGTGTACCGCCGTGGCAGCCAGCCGCTGCCGTTGCCGGCTCGCGGCAATGGCGGGGGAGGCGCGGGCGCTGCTTGCGTGTTCGCGTTGTCCGTTCTCGGCGGCATTGGCGGCGGAGGAGGAGGTGGTGGTGGTGGCGGCGGCGGTCGAACACTCCGCGGTGGCGGCGCTCGCTTGTCCTCTGCTCCGGCTTCATGGATGGTTTGCGAAGTTGACGGCATGCTCGTCCTCGTCTGCTGGAACTGCCGGGGTAGAGGCGGCATCGGCCGGAGTTCCGGCGAGCTGGCGCTGGAGGCTGCGGTGGCGGTGGACCCCCGGCCATGCTGGTCGTGGTCGCCGTCGTAGAGCGCCGTGGAGTTCCCCGGGGAAAGCAGCACGGCCTTCGTATGCGCCGCGTGCGGCTCCCCCTTGGAGCAGCGGCGGCGTCGCGTGAGGAGGTAGACGAGCGCCGCGGCTAGCACGGCGGCGAGGACGGCGGCGACCGGGAGGAGGACGGTGAGGAGGCGGTGCGACGACAGGAAGGAGCGGAGCGGCGCGGAGTGGTAGATGGGCATGGCCATGTACGAGATGTTCGCCGGCGCCGTGGGGTGCGGCGACGCCGACGAGGACGAAGACGAAGACGCGTCCCCGGTGGCGGCGGCGCCTGCGTCCGTACCACCATCTCCGGCGCCACCGGCGGGAGCGGGCGTGGTCACCGGCGGTGGCAGCTGCGGCGGGGCGGAGTCAGGCAAGAACGGAAAGAACGGCGCCGGTGGCGGCGGCGGCGGCGGTGGCAGCGCGGGCGCGTTCTCGAGAGGGAACAGCGGCTCGTGCAGCTCCCTCCTACTGCCGCTGCTCCTCCACCGCCGCGGGTAATGGCGGCGGCCATGCCGATCTTGATGACACCAAGAAACAGGCAGCAAGAGGAGCAGCACGAGCAGCCACCGCGCGAGCATTGGCGCCAACGCCCAAGCCCAAGATGATCACTCAAGAATCGAATCGAGGGGCAGCTGCTGTCCTCTCCTCTCCTCCCCTCAATCTCTCATCTCACCGTTCCAACCCAACCCAAGCAAAGCGAGGAAGAAGAAGAGAGAGAGAGAGAGAGAGAGAGAGAGAGAGAGAGAAGCTACTAGTAGGAGGGAGTGGTGTTCTCGAGGAGCGGGAGTGATGTGTACAGCTGTGGGTAGGCGAGGGGAGCAGGAGGTGGAAGAAGTTGGGGAGGGAGGCATGGGTAGTGGTGCGACATGGAGCGGAGCGGTGGTGTGTGTGATGGGAATGTGTGCTTTGGATTCTTGCGCCTTCTTTCTGTGACCATGGAAATGATGGCCGCCGTGCATTGCCTTTCATGATTTTTTTTTTTTACATTTCACTCCTTCAGTTTTATATTATAAATCGCTTTAACATATTATTAAGATGTAGTATTAAATTTTAATTTTAATTAGATTAACTTTGTGCTTTAGATATTGCTTAAATTTTCTATCGTAAACTTTCTTAAAATGACTTATAATATAAAACGGCAGGATTAAATCTTTTCAAAAACTAATTTGTAGATTCTTAAAAGATATTTAAAAAATAGATCATTTTCTCGGCATGAGTGTTATTCGCGTCGTACTCCAATATGACAACGTTAATAATATTGAAGCTGAGAATATACTTATAAAAAAGTTAAATAAACTAAGAACCTATTTAGTTTAATTTGAGAAAAGAAAATTTTTAGGTGTCACATCAGACGTTTGACCGGATGTCGGAAGGGCTTTCGGACACGAATGAAAAACTAATTTCATAACTCGCCTGGAAACCGCGAGACGAATCTTCTGAGCCTAATTAATCCGTCATTAACCCACGTGGGTTATTATAGCACTTATGGTTAATCATAAACTAATTAGGCTCAAAAGTTTCATCAAACGATTTCTCCCTTAATTGTGCAATTAGTTTTTTTAATTTATATATATTTAATGCTTCATGCATATATCTAAAAATTTGATGTGATGTTTTTGGAAAAAAGTTTTTGGAACAAAACAAGGTCTAAAAGGTAAATATTTTTATCACAGGTATATTCTCGGCGGCAATCACACTCACATCAAGAACCTATCTGTAAGGAAAAAATAATCATTTTCAATTTTTTTACAAATATATCCTCGACGTCCACCTTCGCACTAGTGATCTAGCTTCCAAAGGAGGACGAGGAGGATGTTGGCACTGTCGTGTTAGATCACGTCATCACGGTGCAAATGTCACTAGCGCAAAGAAAATGATCCATTTTTTAAACAAGTTTTTCTAAATTTCAAATAAGCTATTAAAAATGTCTAAAATATAAAAATCAAGTTGCTCCTCAGCTCCTCCTGCCCATGGAGATGGAGCTCAGCTCACAGGTTCACACTTCACAGCTCATTGTTGTATGTCAACTAGGGCTATGTTTAGATCCATGGGCGAAAAATTTTAGCATGTCACCTCAGAAATATGGATACACATTTAAACTATTAAATGTAGACTAATAATAAAACAAATTATATATTTCGACTGTAAACTGCGAGACGAATTTATTAAGCCTAATTAATCAATCATTAACAAATGTTTACTGTAGCACCATATTGTCAAATTATGGAGCAATTAGGCTTAAAAGATTCGTCTCATAAATTAGTCATAATCTGTGTAATTATTTATTTATTTAGTCTATAGTATTTAATATTTATACAGGTGTTCAAACGTTCGATGCGATATACCGTTAGCTCGGTGACGAACTTACGATCAGGTACCCAGGTTATGAGAAATACTCCTATATAGTATATGCAATTTACACCAGACAAGATTACGAGGATCTCATGACATTGGTGCATGGTCCTGAACAGTTGATTTAAGCCTAAGGGGGTGTTTGGGAGAGAGGGAAAAACATAAATCCCTCTCTGCCAAACACCCACTAAACTTTAGCTACTTCAGCAAATACTTCAGCCACGTTACAGCCCTCTTTGTTTTAGCTTATAAGTCAACTTATAAGCCGATGACTCTCTTTGTTTAGGCTTATAAGCCAACTTATAAGTCGAAAAGTCTAAGCCTAAACAAACTAGCAGCTTTTCCGTTTGGCCTTTTTAAAGCCATAAGCCACTCTAACACTATTACGCCAAAAGCTAGGTTGGAGAAGCTTTTTTTTTTGATTTATAAGCCAGTGGATTTAATATCCTAAGTTTAGTGGTTGAGTAATACATCTACCTCACATAAGTAAAAAAAAAGCTTCTCCAACCTAGCTTTTGACTTAATAGTGTTAGAGTGGCTTATGGCTTCAAAAATGCCAAACGAAAAGGCTGCTTATTTGTTTTGGCTTAGACTTTTCGACTTATAAGTTAATAGTTAGAGAAGCTTTTTTAGCTTATGTGAGGTAGATGTATGACTCTACTATTAAACTTAGGACATTAAATCCACCGGCTTATAAATCATATAAGCCAATAAGCTAATTTAAAAGTCTAAAATCAATAAGCGTAACCTAATAAAAAGGGCCTACATAGTACAGTGCCACTCCTACGTACTCCGTATTATCAGTCCTAGTATTACCCTGTTCATGCCGACATCATGCTACATAGGATGTTGCCCAGAAGCAGGCTAATCTAGATTATCACTGACAGCTTCTTGTCCTCGAACACGAGCCGAACACATTATTGCTGCGTGTCAGCAGCAAACAGTGCCAATCACCTGTCACCGTCCATGCGTCCCAGTTCGTCATGCTGTACTCGTACGACACACGAGGATTGTGTTCTGGTCATTAATAAACACTCCAAGACTCTTAATTAGGAGTAGGAGTAGTAGAGTAGTACTCCCTCTATCAAAAAAAAAAAAGAAAAAAAAGACAAACCCTAAGTTTCCGTGTCCAATATTTGACTGTCCGTCTTATATAAATTTTTTTTATAATTAGTATTTTCATTATTGTTAGATGATAAAACATGATTAATACTTTATACGTGACTTATTTTCTTATTTTTTTTTATGTTTTTTTAAATAAGACGAACAGTCAAACTTAGACACAGAAACCCATAGTTTGTCTTTTTTATTTTTGACTGAGGGAAGTAGACAACAAATTAATCCTCTTGTCTGAACCTGGATTAGCGACAAGCTTCGCTTACTCCCAAAACAGGACAGCAACAGAAGATTTACATTAGAAAATGAGGATGTTTGTGTGTGTGTGAATGTGTGATGGAGGTTGTCATTTTTTGACCAACGTTCGGCGACCACAGTGATGATGGGGCCCAGCAGCAGTCAGTCTCAGTGGGCGGTGGGCCCCACTCTCTGACACAGATGAGGGGTGGTTTGCTTTGAGGCTTATATTTTCCTTAACAATATTTGACAATTTAAATAGTGTTTATTGTCTATTTAATTTAGAACTAAATTTTGGTATGCCTAAGAAAATAGACCATTTCAACAGTTAATTTAGACTATTTTAGCTTCAATACAAACATAATTTTACCTTTACTAGCCATGCCAAAAGTTACCAAAATTTAACATTGATAAAAATTGGTAAGGCTAATTTAGTCCACAAAACAAACCAGCCCGAGATGACGAAGAAGCCCGTTTCTCCCTTGCCATACTCGGCAGCTTGCAGCAGCAGCTTTAAATGTGTCACCAGAAAACACGCAGTGCTTCACACTTTGAGCCTTTGACTACGCAGGCAACGTGTGGGGCCCACTCGTGCGTACCAGTATTCTGAGTACAGTACTCCCTCCGTCATATAATAATAGGGATTTTATGTTTTTGCTTGTAACATTTGACCACCTGTCTTATTTAAATTTTTTTATAAATATAAAAAATGAAAAGTTATGCTTAAAGCACTGTAGATAATAAATTAAGTCACAAATAAAATAAATAATAATTTTAAAATTTTTTTAATAAGATAAGTAGTCAAACGTTACAAGTAAAAAAATCAAAATCCCCTATAATTATTATAGGACAGATGGAGTAGAATGTACGCTCTCTCACGTGATAAGAATAAGATTAGTCCAAGAATCCATTGCCTACCGTATGATAATCCATTTGTTCATGGCAATGGTCAGTTTAGCTTTGAGTTATCCTATTTTAACAAGCAAATTTTACTGAGCCATCTTTTTTTTTAATCAAGGTTGTAGAATTAACTACTGCTAGGTAAATCCAAATAGTGTAACTATCCTTTGCACTTCGGTGTTCACAACTTCGCTAGATACTTCGAAATTTGATGTTTGAATATTTATACGTAGTAATAAAACACTACTACCATTTATTCGACATGATGTAGTATAACCTGCTATATTTGTTGTTCTCGTGCTAACCTATCGTAGCTGCAAATCCGGTTTAGGAACCTTTTAAATCGTAGAAATAAAAAAACAGAGGAATATGAAAAACACACGATTCTGACAAGAATACAATTGTAAAACAGAGAATTGTAAAACACAAGAAAAACATAGGAATGGCTGCTTGATTGGACCACAGGAAAAACGCACGAATCAGATGAGCGAAATGGTAAAGTCCATCACCGGTCCCTAAACTTGTTGGAGGAAAAACGCACGAATCAGATGATATAAAGTTTTTAGACCGTCCTGTTTAGGGACCGGGGTGACACAACTGAACAAGTTAGAGGACCTAAACGAGTGATCTACTCCTATACAAGTTGGAGTACAAGTTTAGGGACCGGGATGATACAGTCGAACAAGTTTGAGGACCTGAACGATCGATTTGCGAGTTTAGGGACCGAGATGACACAACGGTACAAGTTTAGGAACCAGTGATGGACTTTACTCTAAGTGAAAATATCAGCTTTGTTCCTGATTTATCATAAAAATTTGGTTATTAAAGGTGACTGAAAATGAAATTTACTATACTTTAACCATCAATGTTTTTTAAAGTAGTCTGACTACTTTAACCATTAGTGTTTAGTATCAAGGTTGTATTAATTAGATTTATAATCTAAAGTACTTTACTAGTAATATTTTAGATTCAAATCTATTTGTTTTGACATTTCTTATGAAATGTTAAATCAAAAGTGTTTATCTACCTCCTTTCTAGACCGATAAATATTTGTGATTGTGAACAGAGAGAGAGAGAGAGAGAGAGAGAGAGTATCGTGGAGTTGTGAACGGCGAGAGTACTATTTTATTGTGCAGTAAATATTCTAAACTGGTACTGTAGGTAATAAACGAGAATGGTATTGTGATTTCTTTTTTCACAGCAAAGAACGGACCATGTCAAAAGTCTCAGCAGCAAAACTTTTGTTAGTGAGGTATACTGCTTTGTACTATCAGAGAAATGTTCTTTGCACTGCTTTGTATAGTGAGCTAGTGACACCTAAAGATGAGGCATATGATGCATGAATCCCCAAAAGATACGAAGGAGAGGGGAGAAAAGGAGTACAAGAATTTCTGGTGGCTGCGCAAAAGGAGGAAGAAAATTATCATCATTCTAGTGCAGAAAAGAAGATTCATTCTGGTTGACCAAATCACAAAAGGCGGCATCTCTGGAGCATCCACAAATGCTTGATCGTCTGAATTCTGAAAGGAACTTAACCAAAAGATTGGATATTCAGATGATCCAGACTTCATCACCTTGTAGATTTCTGAATTTTGATGGATACTTCAGCATCTCAATTGAAAGAAAAGAATGCTGCTTATTTTGCTCTCCGTGGCGTCAGTGCTATCTTCTTCCTCTTCCTCCACCTCCTTGCCGGAGTTGGACTACTTCGTGCTGGCGTTGCAGTCGCCGGCCACCGTCTGCCGGAGCTCCTCCGGCACTTTCTGCTCCTCCAATGCTTGTTGCCGGTCAGTAGCTTCAGCTCACAACTCAGCACAGCTCCATCAACTCTTGGAATGAACATATCCTTGTACAGAAACGTTAACCATCTAGCTCTGCAAGCAATTTTGCAGCTCTGATCCAATCGGATGTCAAGGCCTACCTTTCAACCAAATTTTCATGCCTAAATTTTGCAGTAAATGACCCAAATGTATCGGCTTATTAATAGATTAGATCTCGTCACGACGAAGACGTTGGAGAAGTAGTGAAGTACTAAAACTATCATTGTACTGCAGCTCGCCATCGCTTTGCAATGAGCTGGGCCAAGGATCTCTCTGGGCACATGAGGTAGCAACCGTCTAAAAACTGACAGACTCAAAAGCAGCCTTGCTCGTGTATGTAGGGTTTAGGTTTAGGGTTACTACAAGATTCCATCCTCTATGCATGTGTGATGGACTGATTGCTGGACCTTTGCAGTGGGGTAATCTGCACTGTGTTCTTGATGAAAGAATCCACTGGCCTCTGCCTGGCACATTGTCTTTACAGGCTTACTACAGCTTATCTGAAACTTTGATGTTAACTGTAGTACTACGTTGTGTTTTTTGTTTCAGAAAAGCAACCTGTACTCCAAATGCAATGTCACAATAAGTGGTGGTAGCATTTTCTCTTCAAGGACAGGGCAATTAACCAATTAATTAGCACATAATCTTTGGCTGGTAGTTTGATATGTAGTTTCTAGGTTTCAGTCAGTCTGATTTAGCTGTGCTGCTGCCAATCTGAAGCTGATGAGTAATTATGATGCCTTGGTGAATGGTGACTGTCACTTTGTCCTTCACCTCATGCCATGCTAGCAAGCAAGATTAGCATTGATGCAGATGATTGTAATGATTTTCTGAACGAACAAAAAATCGTTTGGAGTACTAAGAAGGAACTTAGCATCTATTGTTGATAAAAAAAGAAAACGGTGAGATAATCTGCATTGGAGAGGGTTCAAACCCAGACAGGTGCATTGCTCCTGGCAACTCTCTACGTACCAGCTGAGCTAGCAGCCGTTCTCAATGATGGTAATGATGATCATTACTACTCCCTCCACTGTGAATATAGCAACTTAGAATAAGATGGGACGTACTAGCATACGTCCCAAACAATTTAGGTTGCTATATTTTGTCACGAAGGGAGTAGCTGGTAACTGACGTGCTTTTTGTGATCAAAGGCAAACAATCCGCTATTTGGGCCTTTATTGGGCCAGACCTAGTAGTACAATTAAGGGAATAAGTTCACTTCATGACCCTCAAAAGTGATCGAAATCTAATTCATGACCCCAACCACAAAACCGGATATCTTGACCCCCAAACTCTTAATACCAGTGCAATTTGACTCCCTGGGCGGTTTTGGAGGGCGGTTTCGCTAACGTGGCGCCTACGTGGCAGTATTGACTTGGTCTTCTTTCCACGTGGCGTTGACGTGGCGCTGAGGTGGCATTAGAAATAAAAAATATGCGTGGGACCCATCTGTCATTCACACATAAAATAAAAGTGGGGCCACTGTCATGTGGGCCCCACATGTCATCCTCTCTCTCACTACCCTTCTTCTTCCTCCTCTCTCCGTTGTTTCTCTCTATCTCCGTTGACATGAGCCGCTGATAGGAGGGGGCTCGAGTGCCGGTGGTGGTGGGTGGGTGCCGGAGTGGTGGTGGCGGTGGGCGGTGGACGGTGTACCTCCGGCGACGGGCGCGGGAGCAGCTCCTTCTACCGCACCGGGCCTCGGGCGAGTGGGCGACGGTGAGCGGTGGACGGTGGGGAGTACGAGCGGCGGGAGCTAAAGAGGCGGCGACGGCGGCGGACCTCGGGCGAGTGGGCGACGGTGGGCGGTAGACGGTGGGAGCATGGGCAGCGGGAGCTAAAGAGGCGGCGGCGGCGGCGGACCTCGGGCGAGTGGGCGACGGTGGGCGGTAGACGGTGGGGAGCACGGGCGGCAGGAGCTAAAGGCGGCGGCGGGCTCGACCGTCCGGCTGCTGCCCACCCCCTCTATCTCCTTCTCCTCGTAGTCGTCGCCGTCGACCTCCCCGACCATGCCGAGTACCAGATCGAGACCAGCCGTCCGCCGCCCCTCGTACGCCCGCCGCCGCCGCTCTCATCTCCGACCTCGTCGGCTGCGGCCATAGCCACCACCCACGGGACGCGTCTCCGCCGCTCCGAGTCAGCACGTGGCAGCGCTTTCGCGAGCGCGAGTGCGGGAGGAGGCACCGGCGGCAGCGGTGGCAGCGACAACACGAGCTCGGCGGCTCCGCCTCTCCCCTCTCCCTTCCAGCCCTTACACACCGCCGCCGCCTCTCATGTCACCCATCACATCCGTTTCCTCCCTCACCTGCTCTCCTCTCCTCTCTCCACTTGGCGAGGCCGATGGCGAGACCGCCGCCACCGCTTCAGCTTCCGCCGCTGCTCTAGCTCCAGCCTCCCCATGCTCCTCGCGGCCGGCAAAAGGGGAGAGGAGAAAGAGAAAGAAAGAGAGAAGGGAGGAAGAAGAAAGGGAGAGAGAGGATGACATGTGGGGCCCACATGTCAGTGGACCCCACAATTTTTTATTTTGCGTGTGAATGACAGATGGATCCCACGCATATTTTTATTTCTAATGCTACCTAAGCGCCACGTCAACGCCACGTGGAAAGAAGACCGGGTCAATACTGCCACGTAGGGGCCACGTCAGCGAAACCGCCCTCCAAAACCGCCCAGGGAGTCAAATTGCACCGGTTTTAAGAGTTTGGGGGTCGAGATATCCGGTTTTGTGGTTTAGGGTCATGGATTAGATTTCGATCACTTTTGAGGGTCATGAAGTGAACTTATTCCTACAATTAAGCCATGGCAATCCAGGCCCATTTGGACCATTGTTTAACTTTTTTCGGATGTAATTTTCCAAGGGAGTACCTATACATCTTTTCAAAAAAATTTATGATCGTATCATACAGATTTTTATTCTTTGAATTAAAATCCAATAGACACGGTAAAATGTAAAAACACCATGATGGACACTAAATTACTATATCTTCAAGAAAAAGACCAAATCCAATACAAATTTCAAAACTTACATGCGAAGATTCAAAAATTACACTGTAACTTACAAAAGTTACAATGTAAGTTTCATAAAGAGTAAAGTCCATCACCGGTCCCTAAACTTGTACCGTTGTGTCATCCCGGTCTCTAAACTCGTAAATCGACTGTTCAAGTCCTTAAACTTGTTCGACTGTGTCATTCTGGTCCCTAAACTTGTAGATCACTTGTTTTGGTCCTCCAATTTGTTCAGTTGTGCCACCCAGTCCCTAAACTTGGATTTGAATATCATCTGGGTCAAATAGGACGGTCTAAAGACTTTATGTTTAAAAATAATTCATAACTTTTTCATGTGAACTCTAACGAAGACAAACTTTATATCAAACTTGTAGCCCTCGACGCTATCTACAACTTTGTAGTTGAATTTTTTTTATTATAAGTCATTTTTTTCCCAAAATGTAATTTTAAAATTAAAATTTCAAAATCTATAAACACGCAACAATATTTTGGGACCCTAAACAGTTTTAATTCAAAAACTTTTCAACTACAAAGTTGCAGGTCACGTCGAGAGCTACAATTTTAATATAAAGTTTATCTTCATTAGAATTCACATGAAAAAGTTATGAATTATTTTTTGATATAAAGTTTCTAGACCATTATGTTTAGGGACCGGGGTGACATAACTGGACAAGTTGGAGGACCTAAATGAGTGATCTGCAAGTTTAGGGACCGGGACGACACAGTCAAACAAGTTTGAGGATCTGAACGGTCAATTTGCGAGTTTAGGGACCGAATGACACAGCGGTACAAGTTTAGGGACCGGTGATGGACTTTACTCTTTCATAAATTATACTGTAACTTACAAGAAAATACACTGTAAATTTGAGTAAGAAAATCGAGTGAGAGATAAGAAAAGAAATCTTTGGAGTGAGATATAGCAAAATCAATTTTCCAACTCGGGAGAAGAACCGCCTCCAATTTTTTTTTCACAATCTTGTCAAAGATCAGAATCGCCTCCGACCCGCAGGTGATCACCGGATCGCACAACTCGACCATCAGGCTCTGGGACCTCGCCGCCGGCAAGACCGCGCTCACTCTCACTCACTCTCGTGCTGCCGCCGCCGCAGCCGAGGACGACCTTGAATTCGGTGGCGGTGAGCCAGGGCGGCGTGGTGGCGGCTGGCGGTGACGATGGGATCATCCGGTTCTTGGACTGGAGGAGTGGCCATTGCTTCCAGCACAGGAGATGGCCATTGCTTATCCTGGATCACTGGACAGCATGCCTTGCATCTGCGCGGTTTCTTTTGACGTCACTGGATCCAGGCTTGTGACTTGTGGTGCTGATAAAACCATAAAAATGTGGAGAGAACTTTAATTATTTTATTTACAGGCAGATCAACGTTGAGCAATTTTCGTAGTAAGCTATTAAGCTAGCATCTGTGTTCGATTCCTCCTCCTTTCTTGTAACTAATCCCTCAAAAAAAAAATCTAAAACTAGATGTAACATATTCCAGTACAATAAATTTGGATAGAGATATATTAATATGAGCACTGCTACATTGATACAGTGTCAATTAAAGAGTGAAAATTATGTTCACTATATGTGAGAAAAAAATAAACTAAAAAATAATGCATCTGTTTAGCAGAGTTGCACTGTTGGATTGATATCTTCATCTTTGAGAGGCACAGTATAACTACTGTATCAGAATTCAGAGCTACTGTGCAGATGCAACTGCAGATATGCTTTGTCATGCATGCTGTTGAGTTGTTGTTCACACTTGACGGTGATGTTTTTTTTTTTCCATCCATCACTATTTTTGTTGTCCCTTTTTTTTTTAATTGAAGCTGTGTTGGCAGTGACAGAGATTAGCACAACATTGACAGGATTGACCAAACCCTGCAACTCTATTCCATATTTTCATTCCTACACATACCTGGGAAAGCACTGGGAAATTTGCCCAAGAAACAAAAATAGGCCAGTAAGAAGTCCTGAAAACCTCTATCCAACTGCAAAATTCTGCAAGTATAAGAAGAGTGTGTTAAATGTGTTTCTCTTATATTAATTTGGTTGTTTTTTTCCAAGAAATTGTACAGTTAGCCAGTTAGGAGATTCATGCCAGCAAGTAACACTACATGTTGCTTTCAGATAAGATGACATTTTTTTTCCGAGCTAGAGGAAAATCGCATGTTCTTGCTTGCTGGTTATTTGCAGCATTTGCACAGTCAGCATTAGGCAGATTATTTCATTTTATACTATCAATTCTTTTTTTTTGTTAACATTATAACATTAATTTCATGTGCTTCGTACCAGGTGGCATTGAGATAGAGAATTAACATAGCCATAATTTTCTTTATCATGTACGGAGTACTTTCTATCATGGAGAATATAGTCCATGATCTGCTGATAGCGACTGTACGAAGAACTTTTGGTGCTAAACACGCGTGAAGCTGTGACTTTGGTGTAATTTAATTCGATCTGGACGGTTTCATTTCTTCACGGAAGCTGAAATCTCATCAAGTCAAGAAAAGACCAAAATATAATGGGCATATGAAACTTCCACAGTGTTTACGCTGAAGTAGCCCGTGCTAATTAGCCTGTCCTAATGATGACCATACGTACACATTCAGCAGCAATCTTACGTCTGTACTGTGCTGTACATGTTAATGCGAATATGCGATATCTTCCATTCGAATTTGCTTGGAAGCTTCGATTCCCTCGCAGAAACCGACTCAGATGAACAACGATGTTGTGGCAAAAATAAGTTTTTCTTCTAAAAAAAAACAACTTAGATTAGCCACTATATATTTGTATATTTTGGAAATAATTTTCATGACAGACCTAACCATATGGTTTCCATAATTTTTATTCGAATATTAGAAGGGGAAAAATGGATACTGATACTTTAAATTTTGAACTTTGATCAGACATATTACAAGAGGGGAAAAAAAGAATAACCCAAGTTTTAGCACCACTAATTTCCCAGGAATTTTCTATACTATTTACATCGAAGGAGTCCCTAGTTTGTACGACAAGCCATGTCAAATTGACAATGCAGTTTGGCCGGTGCATTCATGCATGCGTGAATATGACCCCCAAATTCCAAAAGTTATATAAGTAGCAAGCCAAGCAGCTGCTCCTCTTCACCATTAACGCCCACAAGAACACCTCACAAAGAGAGGAGGAAGAAGAAGAGCAAGAAGAAATAGGACAATCAAGGAGGAACTCGATTATCAGATAATTAGAAGAAATTGTGAGCGTGTTGAGAATTTAGGGTTGAAAACATACGTCCCTTACCACACTGCACTGTCAAGTAAGAAAAAGTTTAGGAGGGGAAGATAAGCGAGAGATGGAGGCGACGGCGGTGAGCTTGGCGCGGTCGGTGCTGGACGGCGTGCTGAACAGGGCGGGCTCCGCCGTCGCCGACGAGGCGGCGCTGCTGCTTGGCGTGCGGCGGGAGGTGGAGTTCATCCGCGACGAGCTGGACATGATGAGATCATTCCTCAAGGTGGCCACGGCGAACCCCGACGCCGACGACACCGTGCGGACGTGGGTGAAGCAGGTGCGCGACCTCGCCTACGACGTCGAGGACTCCCTCCTCGACTTCGCGCTCTTCGCCGACACGTCCTCCTCGTCCTCCTCGTCGTCGTGGTGGCTCCCGTGGCGCATCGCCGAGCGCCACCGCGTCGCGGCGAGGATCCGGGAGCTGAAGGCGAGCGTCGAGGAGCTCAACCAGCGCTTCCTTCGGTACCGCATCGTCGTCGAACACCCGCGCGCGTCGCGCGGCGGCGGCGCCTCCGACGACCAGCAGCAGCTTCACGACCACGATGGGCAGTACTACTCGGCGGAGCTGGCGTTCCAGGAGTCGGACATCATCGGGCGGGCGAGGGAGAAGGCGGAGGTGACGGCGCTCGTCCTCTCCGGCTGCGGCGGCGGCGACGTCGTCGGCGGCGGCGCGCTGGGGGTGGTGTCGGTGTGGGGGATGGGCGGGATGGGGAAGTCGTCGCTGGTGCGGATGGTGTACAACGACCCGGAGCTCCTCGACGCCTTCGACTGCGGCGCGTGGGTGACGGTGCCGCACCCGCTCGACAGCGCCGACGAGTTCGTGCGGCGGCTGCGGCGCCACCTCGCCGTCGGCAAGGACCAGGACGTGCACTCCTACCTCCGGGAGAAGCGGTACGTGATCATCGTCGACGACCTGCACAGCCGGGAGGAGTGGGAGCACATCTGGCCGGTGCTGCACGTCGACGGCGGCAAGGGCAGCCGCGTGGTGGTGACGACGCGGCGGGAGGACGTCGCGCGCCACTGCGCGGGGCTCGTGCGCGAGGGGCACGGCCATGTCTACGAGCTCAGGCCGCTTGGGCGGGAAGAGTCAAAGGATCTCTTTTGTCAGAAGGTACCTTCCCTTGAAACCTTGACCGACCATTTCAGTCTTCTATGTCAACATTTTTTAGTACAAATTCTTGAAAAAAAATATTTCAATTGAAATTTCACAAAAAAATAAGAACATCACAAAAGTACATTTTCGAACAATTATTATATTTCTTTTCTTATAGTATATGACAGGCGTCCTATAACACGTGTAGTTGTGTAGTTATACCATGATAGTTTAAATCATTACTCTCTAAATTGATAATACTTATCGTTTTGAATAAGTATGAGATCAAACTTTAAAAAAATCATCTTTCCGTCAAGAAAAACTTAAAAATCTTCTACTATGAATAATCTCTTACAATATTTGTCTTTGAAATATAGAGATCATATGTGTAGAATAGTCTTATAAATTTTTTCAGTAAAATTATATACTTTTTGCGGGAAAAATTATATACTCCCTCCGTCCCTAAATGTTTGACGCCGTTAATTTTTTTAAACATATTTGACCGTTCGTCTTATTAAAAAAATTTAAGTAATTATTAATTCTTTTCCTATCATTTGATTCATTATTAAATATATTTTTATGCGCATATATAGTTTTACATATTTCACAAAAGTTTTTGAATAAGACGAATGATCAAACATGTTAAAAAAAATCAGCGGCGTCAAACATTTAGGGACAGAGGGAGTACATGTAAATATTTCCATATATAGTGTAATAGAAAATATGATATAGTTGTTTTTTAGATCGTATCCTTATAAAAATAACAAGTATTATCAACCCAGAAGAAGTAATAGATTAAAAACATTAGAATGTAGTATGTGAATTGATAGATTCATCATAAAAAAACGCCATCATATTATTGTTTTTTTAATATGTAACTAGGAAAAACAATAGTGTAAAAACTGATGTATAGCAAATACAAACTGGGGTTCGCAATTCAGACTGATGGACCAACCCACCATCCGGCCCATAAGCAGGCCGAGGATTTATCCATCTTCTTTAGCCCAAGAAAGCCCGAACTGTCCATGCACACCTCCTTTAAATTAGGCCCAAATATCACCCATCGGGCCACCGGCGGGAGGGCCAAGTGGCGGCGGCGCCCCGCGGGGGGGGGGGGGGGGAATACGAGGGAAGCCTACAGTGCCTCCTTCCTGAGTCCTGCAAGTCTGCGATACTGTAGCCACTCACGCACGACAACAGCTGAGACTTCACAGTTCGACGCCCTCAACCTGTTCGATGAAATTCCTGCGTGAAATACTAGAAGATATAGTAGGTGCCACCAGTGTCCCTCCATGGAGCACCGGCACATGCGACTTTGAAGGTTTGTTTTCTTTTTTAATTCCCAGTGTTGATAGCGTTTGCATGCATGATGGATGCACTCAACCAACAAGAATGTGGCGTAATCTACTCGGGTTGCATTTGTTGCTGGGTGATACATACTCCAGAGAAATAGAATGTTTTAGACAATGGTCGTTTGCAAATGTTTTCAGGTTTTTTGCTTTTATAGACTAAATAATCTTAATACTGTGATCTACATTTATGCAATAAATAATGTGTTGCAAGAAAAAAAACAATCATGTCATTTTCAGTGAGACCTTTATATTAGTAAATCTATATATTATTAAATAAAGTGTGTTATTTTGTAATTTCAACATTTATGAGAAAACTCCAGGAACATTCCTACATTGAACTACTATGGCATGTTCACATGATGGTTTACAAATTACAAGAACTGGACCTCTAGGTCCTTGGCAATTCAATTGTACAATTTGTAGTACTTATGTATCTTTTGCTTCTCCATCATTTGCAGGTCTACAAATCAACCGAGTACATATTGGAGAAGGAAATGGAGGATCTAGCTGGTCCTATCTTAAAGAGATGCCGGGGGCTTCCACTGGCCATATCCACTATAGGAGGTCTGTTAGCCAATAGACCCAAAACAGGCATAGAGTGGATAAAGTTGGATGAACACCTTGGTGCAGAGCTGGAGTCGTCTGACCTTCGTAACATCACTAAAGTGATTGTTTCAAGTTATGATGGCTTGCCATATTATTTGAAATCAATATTCTTATACCTCAGTATTTTCCCTGAGAATCATGAGATCAGATGCACCCGCTTGTTGAGGCGTTGGATGGCAGAAGGGTACATAGCAAAGAACCGTGATATGCCGGTGGAGGAAGTGGGGCAGCGTTTCTACAATGAGCTCATCAACAGAAGTATGATCCAACCCTCCAAGAAGAGGATTAGCCCCAGCGTGAGTGTGGATCGCTGTCGGGTTCACAGCATGGTGCTACAGATCATCCTGTCCAAGTCCATTGAGGAGAACCAACTCTTCATCATCAAGAAACACTGCAATGAGGTTCCACAAAGTAAGATACGCCATCTGGTAGTATCCAGGTGGAAAAGGAGGGATGAGAGGCTAGAAAATATAAATTTTTCGTATGTTCGATCACTAACAGTGTTTGGGGATTGCCCTGCTTCTCTCATATCTCCTAAAATGCGTCTTCTGCGAGTTCTGGACCTGGAAGATTCACTTAACCTGAAGAATGAAGACCTCAGGCACGTAGGAGAGCTTCACCATCTAAGGTATCTTTGTTTGAGAGGTACAGAGATATCAAAGCTTCCATCTTTGCAGAACCTTCGGTACCTCGAGACGCTAGACATCCAAGACACAAAGGTGACACAGCTCCCTGACGGAATTGCAAAACTTGAGAAGCTACGCTATCTTCTTGCTGGCGTCAACTTCTCAAAAGAGTTGCTGCACAAGGTGGAACAGCCGGAGACAGATAATAGCAAGGCCAACCAGCTGGGCAACATGTTATCATGCTTATATTGCAACAGCAGTGATTATTGCGGGATTTCTAGCTTGGATCGAGTTAGTGTAAGAGCTCCTGAGGGAGTTGAGAAGCTAAGGGATTTGCACATGTTGGGTGTGATCAATGTTGGCCATGGCAATGGAGTGGTAGGGAAGATTAAGAAGCTAACAAACTTGCGAAGGTTAGGAGTCTCAGGTGTCCTTAAGGAAGAAGGGCAGGACTTATGCAAGTCAATAGAGAAGCTAAGTCGTTTGCAGCGGCTTGAGCTGCGCTCTGATTCCCTAAAGTTTCTTGCTGAAAGTGAATTCGCAGCACCAAAACATCTTCTTTCACTTAGGCTATATGGCAATCTAGTCAGGTTGCCTAAATGGATTGGTTCACTCAATGATCTGGCGAAGCTGAAGCTGCTGGGGACACAATTGAAGCAGGGAGAAATCATGCACCTCGGGAAGCTGCGCAACCTAGCATTTCTCGGCTTGTGGGACAACTCTTATGTAGGGTATTCACTGCATTTTGGTCCTGGCACATTCCCAAAACTCAAGTTCCTTGACATTGATGGGCTGAAGAACATTGAAACGGTGGCGATCGAGAATGGCGCGATGCCTGAGCTTGAACAACTCTGGGTGAACGACTGCAAAGAACTACTTGATAGTAAAGATGGTTTATCAGGAGTACCACATCTGACAAACCTGAATGAGCTTCTTGTGAAGAAGTGTGGTGAGAAGGAGAACCTGATGGAGATACTGCAAACACAGGTCAGCGAACACAGTAAACGCCCGAAGTTCCTCATTGGTAAATCCATTGTAACAACAAGCCCCAAACGACAGCGAACAGAGTAAACCTCCGATGTTCCTCTTTGGCAAATCTATCTTAACAAACCCCAAACAACAATGAGCTACAGACGATCGATGAAAAAGAAGAAATGTGATTGATGATATATGATTTTTAGTTTCTTTTTGTGTTTTACTTGTATATATATGTTGTATATAGTTCGTGCTGTAATTTGTACCTTCTTGTCTCTGAGCTTCATCTCATAAAAGCACTAATGATGATGCCATTTTGGTATAGTTATATAGTTGGCTCTTAATCATCTTTATCATCAGTTCAGCACATAAGCATGTATTAGATGAGACATCGTTTGGTTCGTTGAATGTGAATATTGTATGTGTTTTCTATGCAGAATATTTTGTCTGGTTGGTGACAGAAGAATCCAAGTATCCAACCGTTAAAAATAACAACAGGCAAGCAAAAGCAAAAATATAGGTAGCATCTCGGTTGCTTCCTCGCCGTTGTGTGATTGCGCACGTGGCTGGTACAACGACGTGGGGGCCTGGCGTGGCGTGGACTAGCCGTTGACTCGATGACTTGTCAGTCAATGCCAGAGGCCCAGAGCTGACCATTTGACCAATTAAGGGCATCCATGAAAAAGTAGGTAATACGAATTAAAATATTCTTACTACAAGTAAGATACATTATAAAAGTAATAAACAGCTACTACCAAGCCATAAACTTACTATCAAGTTATAGCACTTTGTGATGGGTTCTATCTATTTTTTAATTGTAGCATGGTTTATATTTAAGGTTTTTTTAGATGGGTCTTACCTTATTACCCACTCTATACATATATACATTATGGTACATCTTCAATCTACTATTGTCATCTTACATGGACTCACCTTATTATCTACTTTTGCAACAAACATTGAGGAAGACCTTATCTTATAAGACGTTTGCTAATGCACTCATAGACAGAGCAGAGCAGAGCAAAGCAAGGAGAGAGATGGAAGCGACGGCGGTGAGCTTGGCGAGGACGGTGCTCGACGGCGTGCTCGGCGGCGCGGGCTCGGCCGTCGCCGACGAGGCGGCGCTCCTGCTGGGCGTGCCGCGGGAGGTGGACTTCATCCGGAGCGAGCTCGAGATGATGCAGTCCTTCCTCAGGGCGACCTCCGGCTGCGCCGGCGACACGGCGAGGACGTGGGTGAAGCAGGTGCGCGACCTCGCCTACGACGTCGAGGACTGCCTCCTCGACTTCGCGCTGCACGCGCACGCGCACGCCTCGTCGTCCTCCTGCGCGCCGCCGCTCTGGCTCCGGCCGTGGCGCCTCGCCGAGCGCCACCGCGTCGCGGCGCGGATCCGGGAGCTCAAGGCCAGCGTGGAGGAGCTCAACCAGCGGAACCACCGGTACCACGTCGTGCCCGTTCTCGCCGCCGGGGATCAGCAGCAGCCGCAGCACGAGCCACCAGCTGCTCCTCCTCCCGCGCGCGGCGAGCACCACCACCTGCGCTTCCGCGACTGGCAGGTCATCGGCCGCGGCGAGGAGGAGAGCGAGCTTGCCAAGCTCATCAGCTCCGGCGGCGACGACGACGCGGAGACGAGGAGGCGGGTGGTGTCGGTGTGGGGGATGGGCGGGATGGGGAAGTCGTCGGTGGCGAGGTCGGTGTACAACGACCCGGCCATCGTCGATGGCTTCGACTGCCGCGCCTGGGTGACCGTGCCGCACCCGCTCGACAGCGCCGGCGAGTTCAAGCGGCGGCTGGTGGCGCAGCTGGAGACCGAGGTAGACGGCGGCGGCGGCGGCGACGACGTCTCGGCGTGGCTCAGGCAGAAGCGGTACCTGATCGTGGTGGACGACGTGCGGTCGCTGGAGGAGTGGGAGCACATCGAGCCGTGCCTCGTGGAGAGCGACGCCGGCGGCGGGCGGGTGATCGTGACGACACGGCAGGTAGACGTCGCCCAGCGGTGCGTGCGGGGAATGGAGCACGCGTACGAGCTCAAGACACTCGCTGCTCCGCATGACATGAGGCTGCTGTGTCAAAAGGTACGCTCGTTGCTCGCTGTGTCCATGGATCTGCATGACTGCATTTCTGCAACCAAAGTTAGTTGACCATATTTTTTTGCTATTAGTAAAAACAACTTCAATAACTTGCTTGTCTGACCAAAAGAATAAAGGATTTATATGTCTTATTAGGTTCTAGTAACTCTTAAATGATTCAAACCTTAAACTTTAATTAGTCTCAAATCAACATGCTCGTTGAAACAACAGCAATATTCTACTGACAACTCTAGCTAAAAATATCAGCTCAAGGACAACTTACCTTAGAAATATTTAGAAATAGAGCCCTTTCAAACACGACATGAGTATAAGGCCTTCTTGTTTAGTTAGGTAAAATTTTTGGATTTAGTTTTCACATTAATATACGGACACATATTTAAAATATTAAATATAGTATAATAACAAAACAAATTACAGATTCAGCCTATAAACTGCGAGACGAATTTATTAAGCCTAATTAATCCGTCAATAGCAAATGTTTACTATAGCACCATATTGTTAAACTATGGCACAATTAGGATTAAATAATTTGTCTCACAATTTCAGATAAACTGTGTAATTTGGTAAAAGGTTTTTATTTTGGAAACTAAACGAGGCCTAAGTAAGTGGTGACACCGGTGCCCCCAAAATCCTGGATACGCCCATGGCCACATCCCACAGGCACAGCGCTCGCGGACGCATTGCTCCGCCTCCACCTCCTCCTCCACCCACGCCTCGCCGGGCGGCGCACGCCATCTCGTGCCGTCTTGTGGTTTTCATTTTTCTCCCGCATGGATCATGCGCGAGGACAGTGGTGAAGCTTCACTCCCCTCGCCTTCGCCTCGCGCACGCCGCGCTGTGGTTCGCGCGGGCGGTCATGGGTTCACGGCGGCTTTGCCTACGAAGTGCTTGATGAAATGCCACGCCGATGAACATCTTGGGTAGGCTGTTCCCGGCCACATAGTTAGCACTCCTTGGTGTTGAGATGGCACCAAAAAAGGGTAAATTGTGCTATATTTTGATAAGCAGGTTGCGTGAGGTTTCTTGAAAGTTTCTGTTAGTTCCAATTTTTTCCAAGTAACAATAAAATGGTGGGAATGGTACTATAGTTTCTCATTTTGCTCTCTTTTCATTTTAAAGGTGTACAAGGATCCCGAATATACCTTACAATTGCATATGCTAGAGGAAGCTAATAAAATCTTGGGGAGATGCCGTGGGCTTCCGCTTGCCATTGCCACCATAGGAGGTCTTCTGGCCAACAGGCCCAAAACAAGCGCAGAATGGAAGAATCTGCGCATCCATCTTGGTTCGGAGCTAGAGTTTGACCAGGACATCAATAGCATCAACAGAGTTATCACCTCAAGCTATGATGGGCTACCGTATCATCTGAAGTCCTGCTTTCTGTACCTCAGTATTTTTCCTGAGAACCATGAGATCAGATGTACTCGTTTGGTTCGGCGGTGGATAGCAGAAGGGTACATAGCAAAGCGGCGTGATATGACCGTCGAGGAAGTTGGGCAGAAGCATTACAATGACCTCATGAACAGGAGCATGATCCGACCAATGAAGAAGAAGATTGGGGCCAGCATGGCAGTTGAACGTTGTCAGGTTCATGGCATGGTGCTCCAAATAATCTTGTCCAAGTCAATCGAGGAGAACCAACTATTTATCATTGACAAGCACTGCAATGAGGTTCCACAGAGTAAGATACGACACTTGGTAGTGACAAGATGGAAGAGGTCGGAGGAGAAGATGGCAACAAACATAAATCTATCTCTAGTTCGGTCACTGACAGTGTTTGGAGAGTGTCCTGCGTCTCTAATCTCCCCTAAACTACGATTGCTGAGGGTTCTTGATTTGGAAAATGCAGTTGATCTAGAGAATGACGACCTCAGGCACATCGGGGATCTACACCATTTAAGGTACTTAGGTCTGCGAGGAACAAATATATCAAGACTTCCTTCTTCTCTGCAGAACCTTAAATGCCTGGAGACTTTAGATGTTCAGGACACTAAGGTGACACATCTCCCGGATGGAACTGCCAAACTGGAGAAGCTGCGCTATCTTCTTGCCGGCGTCAACTTCGCAGAAGACTTGGCAGAGAAGATGCAAACAAATGCAAAGAACAAGGCAAACAAATGCAATGGAAACCTCTTGGAAACCTTGGCAGACGTTGTATGCAGGTGCCGTCGTGGTTTTAGTGAATGTTGTGAATCTTCATCTTCCTGCTTTGCAGGCCACTTCAGTGTAAGGGCTCCTGAGGGAATTGAGAAGCTAAGGAACCTGCACATGCTGGGGGTTGTGCGCATTGAACGAGACAGCGGAGTGGCACAGAAGCTGGGGAAACTAATTAGCTTGCGTAGATTAGGAGTGGATTTGGATGCCACTGGAGAAGAAGGGAAGGCATTGTGCAATTCAATCCAAAAACTTGCTCGACTGGAACGACTTGAAGTCCGCTCTAAGTCGCTTCTATTTCTGAACGACTTGAATGGATTAGCCCCAAAGCATCTCCTGTCACTCCGGTTGTATGGCCATTTAGAAAAATTACCTGACTGGGTTAGTTCCCTCAATGATCTAGCCAAGGTAAAGCTTCTTGAGACACAATTGGAGCAAAAAGACATTAATCTACTCGGGAACCTGAGCAACCTGACTTCTCTTGGATTGTGGGGGAAGTCCTTTGCAGGGGTGTCACTGCATTTTAGCAGGGACATGTTCAAGAATCTCAAATCGCTTCATATTCAAGGGCTGGAAAACCTCGAGACTCTGAATTTTGAGAAAAGTGCAGCGGATAGGCTTGAGAAACTTCTAGTGAAGAAATGTTTTGCATTGAGCGACAACGAACGGGGAATATCTGATATACTGTTCCTAAAGAACATAGTTGAAATTACCCTGATAAGTAAGGGTGACAAACCGCATCTGCAGAAGGGATTGCAAAGGCAAGTTAGTGAATTTGAGCTTGTCAATAAGAGACGCCCTAAGCTTCAAATTGTTAATTCCATGTCAGGGAGGAGCCCAAGGGCCAATACTATTGTAGGATAAAAGAAAGGAAATAACACAAATATTTGCCCATCCCAATAGTTTCTGTATTTCGTTTCTCACTAGAGGATACCCCTATCAGAATCTGTAATCTCTTTTAGCATTTTGATGCTGCCTTTTTAGGGATTTTTTTATGTATGCTGGTAAAAGACTGGGAAAGTTCACTATTGTTCAATTGTTGAGATCAGCTTGATTTATATTACTTGATAATTAATACTCCCTCCGTTTCGAAATGTTTGACACCGTTGACTTTTTAGCACATGTTTGACCGTTCGTCTTATTCAAAAACTTTTGTGAAATATGTAAAATTATATGCCTACATAAAAATATATTTAACAATGAATTAAATGATAGGAAAAGAATCAATAATTACTTAAATTTTTTGAATAAAACGAATGGTCAAACATGTGCTAAAAAGTCAACGGCGTCAAACATTTCGAAACGGAGGGAGTATCACATTTTTATTTTTTTAATATATATTTTGCAAGTACTCGAAGTTGTCCGTTCACATTTGCATTGTATATACAGCGTGTTGTATGCTGCTGACAAGTGACAACTGTTAGAAAGCTACTTCCAAATATGTCATGTGAAAAATAGAAGAAAAATAGCTATAAGCGACAATAATCAAGTGTATATGAGCATAGAAATCCAGGAATTTCCGGAAAGATAAAGAGCAGGTGCCTAGCTCAATTGTTTTGAATATGATCAAGGCACCAATAATCTCTAATAATTGCATAAACATCCTATGTCGATTTATTGAGTGTTCATCAAAATCACAGCAAGAACAGCGACATGGAGACTAATTACACGACGCATTATTATTCCCTTTATCCCTGTTGATCTTTATATGCTCACCACAATGAAACGAGTCACATATATGGTAATTAAATCAGTAGATTAATCGCATAGTGATACCACTGCAACAACCTTTGTATGATTTTGTCTTTTTTTCTCCTTTACAGTTATTGACTGACAGGCTTGCCTTTCTCCCTCATCTTGGCCACGAACTCCTTCATGGCCTCCTTCCTCTTCTTGCTGGCCAGCACCTTCGCCTGCACGCCGCTGACGCTGGGGTCCTTCCTCTCCTCCGGCGCCGCCGCCGCCGGCGGCGCCCGCCTCTTGGAGGCCGCGGAGGCAATGCCGCCGCCGTCACCGGCGACCAGCAGCGAGCCACCAGCGCCGGCGGCGATCACGCCACGCAGAAACGCCCTGGAAAAAAACAACCAAGAACTCAACCAAATCCGTCGATTGCAGCAGAGACCGTGTCCATGATCAGTAGCGGAGAAGAACAGCAATTAATCTCTGAACCTTCTGCATTTGGCTCCGGGAGGGAGAAGGGTGGCGATGTTCTTGGCTGGAGCAGGAGGCTTCATCGCGATCATGGCGGCCGCCGTGGCCGTGCTCTGTGATGTGAGGGGAGCCATGAGATGCTTCGTGCTCGTGCTGAGCCTGCGAATGGTGCAGCCATTAGCTCGAACGCGTGCGATGCATGGCTGATGGCTAGCCTGCCTCGTGGTGACACTTGCGGATGCGACCAAAAGGGAGGAAGATAGACGTGCCCCATGTCAGGGTTTCATTGGCTGCAAAGCTTATGAACTGGATAAGGTTCTACAAATATTTGAAATTTTTGCAATATGATGAGCATGTGAGCATCACAGCCATCAGCATATGCCAAAGAATTATGCCTCGTCGATTTTGTTAATCTGACACAACTCTCAATTCATGAGGTCTTGTTCGGTTTGGAGGAGTATTTTTTTTCTCTTGGAGATTAACCGAATATGGCCTAAGGGGAAAAATACCAAGAACTAAGAATATGGTCTGCAACCAATTTGTATCACCATGAACTAAGAAACTGCAGAAAATTACAATACTGGCAGAAGTATGATCTTTTTCAGATTAGCTCTCTTATTAACAGGATCTACAATTGCAGAGGAAAAAAAGAATCAAATTCTGTAGACTGTGCAACTGAAACCTGAAACAGGAAATTGTGTCATGCTGCTAAGTGGCTACTACAACACCATAAACTGTTTATGATGGAATTTTGTAGCTTTACGGATTGTGTATTGACGCAGGTATATTTTCTAAGCTACTATTCTCTCCGTTTCAGGTTATAAACTGTTTTAAGTTTAACCAAGTTTATAGAAAAAATAATCATATTTTTTAACACAAGACAAATTTATTATGAAAATATATATTCAATTATTGATTTAATGAAACTAATTTAATATTATAAATATTACTATATTTGTTTATAAACTTAGTTAAATTTGAAGTAATTTAACTTTGCCAAAGTCAAAACGACTTATAATCTGAAACAGAGATAGTACTAAATGGACATGACTACATAGAGACCGCACTCTATATTGTCTTAGCTAGAGACTCATCTTAGACATGGTTGCATACTAGTACACCAAATGATACATTTTTTTTTCTTCTTATAGATTTTTCTTTTAAATTATTTATCCGATTTATAATCCGATTACACCATTGTGTTCATTGCAATTAAATCTTTACAACAAGATCTTACATGACTATATTTTGATAAAAGAAATATATATGTTGTAAATTACTTTTATTATATATGTAAGTTACTTTTATCATATATATAAATTACTTTTCGATTTGATTAAATTACTTATTATACAATCATAATGTTGTGAATTGTTTATTTTATTATCTTTTTTAGTCAATTCCATATTTTGTGCTGATTAAATTTAATTTTTAGATAGACTCACGTTTTTACCTCCATAATGGAACTACTTTTAATGTCATGACAAAGTTACTTCCTTTTTGTCTTAAGTTACTTCTATAATATATGTAAATTACTTTTAAGCTTTACTGAAATTACTTTTATATGTCTAAAAAGTAATTTAGTGAAATCTAAAAGTAATTTAGATATATTATAAAAGTAAGTTGTAATTTTTCATCAAAATATAATCATGTGAGATCTTGTTGTAAAGATTTAATTCTTACGAACACAACCGTGTAATCGGATCATAAATCGGATTGAATAGTTTAAGAGAAAATTTTATTTAAAATATAGGTGGTAGGAATATATTTTCTACTTACTTGATGGGGACTAGTACTACAGTTAAGACATCTAGGTAGGGTCTCTCGTTAGCACTAAAACGAGAGGCCTCTTGATTTAGATTTTGCCGTAGTAAATAGTATGATTATTGCAAAACCTTTCTTCATAGGTATTTATTAGAGAATTTTTTTAAATCAACTTATCAACTTTACAATATAATATTTATTTCATTCATTTGTGCCCTTTAATAATTAAAGTAAACCCAGTCAACTCACCCATTTTGTCGCAGTCCAATGCAAGGGCTCTACCATCGCCCATGAAAATGTTACCCATTAGAAATCTCGATGGGCTGACCCAGATGAAATCGGCCCAAATCCAAAATTTCAGAATCTTCAGGGGATACGGGTCCACGGTTACTTCCATGAAAGGACAGCTTTGACCTCCGAGCCCGGATGCCGGTCAATACCCCCAACCCCAACCCGACCGTCACCTGCCCGGTGGGCCCAGCCTGCCAGCCTCACATCCCGTCATCGAGATTCGCGCCGTATCCACACGAGGTAATTCCGGCCGTCCGATCGCACCGGACGGCGTCCAGTACTGGACGCCCCCGACCGCTCCCACCTTCTCCGCCGCGTCGCCTCCCCTCCTCCGTAACCACCGCCTCCTCCCATGGCCATCGCGTGCTTGTCCCTCCCATTCCTCGCCGCCGCCGCCGCCGCGGCGCCGAAACCCTAGGGCGGCAGCGTAGGGTTCCCCTCCCCCCCCCTCCTCCGCCCCGATGACGCCGGTGCAGGCGGGGGCGGCGCCCGCGTCGCCGTCGGCGGCGGCGGCGCTCGGGTTCCTCCTCCCGACCTGCTGGGAGATCGAGGTCACCTGCGCCGCCGCGATGATCCTCGTCGCGCTCTACGCCGCGTACGAGCTGCTCGCCCCGCGCCCCGCGTCGGCGGCGGGGGGATCCTCGGCCGCCGGGGACGACCTCCTCCTCGTGCGGGACCTCGACGGCGCCGACAAGGTAACGGGGGGACTGGCTTTGGGGTTTTTTGGGGGGGAAATTTTTGCGAGGCTATTGGCGTTGTTGATCACTGATGATTTTCTACTAATGCTGCGATCGCTTCGTCGGCTGGTTGCGTGTGGATTTCTGCAGTACAAGGGTGGCTCGAGTGGGCCCTCGGCGTACGTGGTGAAGGTGAGCAGCGATCGATCAATCCTTCTCTCTCCATTTTTGTTGCCTATTGTGCAGATGGTTTGTGTAACTCGGATGTGTTTGTTCAGCTAGAGTTGTTGGCTGCGAAGAATTTGATTGCGGCAAACTTAAATGGGACTTCGGACCCCTATGCATTGATCACTTGCGGCGAAGAGAAGCGTTTCAGGTGATCATGTTGATTTAGTAATGTTCACCATTTTTAATTTCGATCATTTTGACCCGTATGTTAGGCATTAACTGTATATACGTGTATGGCTCATGTTTCTAACTCATATGTGAATATAAGAGTGTAATCTGTTCATCCTTTGCCACTTTCTACCTTTTTCAATGAGCACCATAATGTACATGGAGGCAAAACTAACGTTAAATGAAGAAAAATGAGTTTTCTATAAAGGAGTGTTTATTGATTGAATTGAAGGGTAATTGGAGGATAGGCTGACAGGTAATAGGAAAGGAGGAAATACTTGATTTTCCCTTAAGATTGTGCCAACCACCAAATATCTCAGGAAATCAGATAAAAGGGGGTGAGGGTTTAGTTTTTGCTATATACTAAAGTCTGAAGTGTCTGATCCACATGCCACCTGAAAAGGTTTCTGTGGGAAAAGGTGGTGGTGCAAAATGGAATGATGAACGTTCTGGTACAAGACGATATTATTCTCTTTTATAAAATTATAGTGTGTAAAGCAGCTACTGTTTGAGTTGTCTATTTATCCTCCTTTTTATCCCTCTTTATGCCTTACAGTTCCATGGTTCCTGGCTCAAGAAACCCAATGTGGGGAGAGGAATTCAATTTTTTTGTTGACAGTCTTCCTGTAAAGGTTATTCCCAGTACCCTTTTCTGCTATTTTGGACTCTCTTATAAGATGCAATGCTTATTCAGGACTTCTATACCAAAGCTTGTCAGACTTCTTGGTGCACAACTTTAGTGTCAGAAAAAATATGCACTGTTGTTGTAATAGCCTTGTAACATAGGACTACCTGGCTCAAATTGGACTGTTTTTCTTGCGAATTCGTTAGTAGTTATACTTCAATTTGAAGGTTTACCACCACATTGCTGCAAATTCACTGTTGCTCTTATCTAGCTATTTCCACTGATAGATACCTATCACATTTTTTGAAGTTTTTTTAAATAAATATAGAATTGTGAGTTTCACTTTGCTTCTTCTCACTCATTTGTTCTCTACACTTCCATAGATAAATGTGACAATATATGACTGGGACATTGTATGGAAAAGTACTGTTCTTGGTTCTGTTATTGTTCCAGTTGAATCCGAGGGACAGAGTGGACCAGTTTGGTATACGCTTGATAGTACATCAGGCCAGGTGAATGATACGTACAGAAACCGCTTGGTCTCTTAAGCTACAATTTTATATTCAGTTTTCTTATTGTAATCTTTATGGTCAGGTGTGCCTACATATTAAGGCAATCAAGGTCCATGAGAGTTCATCGAGGTAAGGCCTTGCTCTTTCTTTATTCATTGTTGTTTGATGTTTCTACAGACTTTGTTCTTACCTGTAGTTTACTTTAAGTGTGAAACTGTTATTCAGAGTTTGTACGAATAATCAGGTTTTAAACAGTTTCGAACTTGGTTGCTTTTATTTTAGTTTGCCCTTTCAGATGACATTATGTTTTTTTTTTGTAGTGTTCAATATGCTAATAGTTTTGTTTAACCGTTTCCAACTATCATTTTGATATTTGACACAGTGTTGTATTATATTGCCAACTATCATCTTGTTAGTCTTAGCCTTTATTATTTGTTTTTTAGGGCTCTAAATAGCTCTGCTGAGGCTGGTGCTCGTAGAAGAATTTCCTTGGATAAACAAGGACCCACTGTAGTTCATCAAAAACCAAGTCATTTGCAGACGATATTTGGACTTCCTCCAGATGAGGTATGTAACTATCTGAACTATTCTTCTTGTTTTTATGCATAGAAACACGATTCCTAATGGCAAGTTTTACTTGTTCATTTCTTTCCCCTTTGTCAGGTTGTTGAACATAGTTATTCATGTGCACTTGAGAGGTCATTTCTGTATCACGGGCGCATGTATGTCTCTTCATGGCACATTTGCTTCCATTCAAACGTCTTCTCTAAGCAGATCAAGGTTAGCTCATATACAGATTATTTTAGTTGGCATCCTTCCGTTGATGCAATTAGTTTAGTTCTATATTTCACTTCATTTTTATATTATGTTTATCAGAAATCATTCAGTTATTTTGAATGTTCTGCTGATTTTACCAGCGGTTTCCATCTAAACAAGATAATAGGATACATGACCTTTGTGACTATCAAAAAAAGGATAGTGGAGTAAATGTGGATAATTAATGCGTTCACTTTTCAGGGTTAACAATAACAGCACAATAATGCTATTTTTGTTTATGTAGTTTTTGGTTAAATCTTGTTATAACCATGCACTTCTGATTGAGTTCTTACAGAAAAACCAACAGAATATCAGCAAAATCTTCCGATAGATCATTGGAAACTAAGCATTGCACCTAAATGGTTATCACTGTTGCAAGATTTCCATACTAACTGTTATGCTTTAGTTCTATTCCAAAATCCTAACCAGTGAAGCCACCGGTCCTGGTCTGGCGATTATCTGATTGAATTAGATTTTTGTAATTGATTTGTAGTTTACGAGCTTAGGAAAATTACACTGTGCCAGATGGTTTGTCTTAAAAATAAGTCCATCTATTATCATTTACTTCAGTTGATATATATGCTTTACTCATGTAACTAACAATTCTTTTCATTTTTATGAAGGTTATGCTTCCGTTGAGGGATATTGATGAGGTGATTACTACTCTACTATTTCCTGTGATCTCTTCATGATTTCTTGCTGCACATGTTAATTTGCCTTTTCTTTCTGTTATTACAAGTACTGCAGATAAGAAGAAGCCAGCATGCAGTTATTAATCCAGCAATCACGATATTTCTTCGAATGGGAGCTGGAGGACATGGGGTTCCTCCCTTAGGAAGTCCCGATGGTAAGCTCTAACACTAGCAAGTCTGCACCTTTGCCTCTTCCTCTTTTTAGCACTACATGGACAGCAGTGCTAACTCAAAAGTTCATCTTGAATTATATTATTTGGATCCCACTTCATGCTTCTCGCTCTCAACAGCAAAACATGTTGTTGGTATTACACTATTACTCATAAGTTAGTGTAAATTTGAGTGCTGTGAAGGTTTGTTACTACTTACCGGACTAAATTACATGCCTCTAGCTTGCTTGAGAACTGAATGCATGCATATCCTAAATTGAGTCGTATATTTTTCTTGATGCAACAAAATTGGTAGCAAGCTAGAATTGCATATATGTGGATAAAGCTAAATGGTCATTATTGAAGCAGATCAATACCCTTACAATGGAAAGAACCGATAACCAAAGTTAAGCAAAGATATGGCAATTTTTTTGGAGACAGCCAAAGGACTGGAAGACGAAAGATTTGATACATGACGAACTGCTTCATGAGTTCATAACACTCTGTTTATGTATATTTCTGCAGGAAGAGTCAGATATAAATTTGCATCATTTTGGAATAGAAACCATACATTTAGAGCATTGCAACGAGCTGTCAAGAACTTCCATACAATGATAGAGGCTGAGAAACAGGTATTGATCATGTATATAGGTGTAACACCCTAGACCTTTACTCTTACATTATTCCTCGAAGTTTGGATATTAATCTTTATGAGGCATTTTACATATTTGCTGTCTTACTGTCAGTGAACTTTCTACAAATATGATATCTATAAGTTGGATCAGAATTGATAATCTGTTTTACATTTGGATTTTGAATTCTAGGAACGTGCTCAATCTGCATTACGTGCACACAGTAGCTCAAGAAAAAGTAGCATGAAGGAGATAAATGTTCCAGAAGATTGTGCTGATTTAACAGGCCAATTACAACCTTTTGTCAAAGAGGAAGTTCTAGTCACTGTATTCAATGTAATAATGTCTAACTGTATATTTGCTTCAGGAATATGTAGTTTATGACACGGCTGATGTTTAACTCTGACTCTATCTAATTTCAGGGATCTTTTCCATGTACTGCAGAGGAGTTCTTTAATACTCTGTTAAGTGATGATTCAAGTTACATCACGGAATTTCGGACAGCTCGAAAGGATAAAGATATCAATGTAAGTCTGCTGATGATACCTCACATCCAAGTAGATAGTCGTACTAAATTGGCAATTCATTAGTTGATAACCCTAATGGATGCTGATCTGGTTTCGAAAAGTTGTTGGTTTAAAACTTTTAACCGGAGCTTTTCAGCCAGTGTGAAGGAGGTGAATATGTGGCTCTGCTGAACTTATGGCATAGTGTTACTGATCTCAATGGGGGTGCACAGCTGACTGAGAACCAGTATATGAGACCTATTGGCAGCCAGTCTCATTAGTTTTTGTGGGACTGAAAGGATTACGTATTTACAGTAGAGATTGGTATGCTATATGCTAGTCTAAACTCTAAACTATAAACGTGTGTTGTCCATCTTCCATGCATATTTTGATAGTTGGTAAGCTTCCATATTCTAGTTTTATGCTAAGTCTGGGTAAGATGCGCAAACCGATTATTGAATAACTGAATCTGCTAGAAAGGATCGCAGAGGACAGTAGTATCTATCTTTTGCTTTAACAGCACTCAGCAGCCTGAGGGACTGTGGGTTCTCTTGGCATTATAGCCTACTAAAAATGGTTTCATTCTGCAGTTAGGTCAATGGCACCACGCTGATGAGTATGATGGTCAGGTGAGGGAACTTAATTGCAAATCAATATGCCATAGTCCAATGTGCCCCCCATATTCAGCAATGACAGAGTGGCAACATATGGTTCTTTCAGCTGACAAAACAGATCTGGTACGTTTCTAATGTGCAGCTGAACGTTCCTATATGGCTTGATATAATAGTTCATGAAGCACAGCAATTCCTATATATTATCTATACTTTATATCATAAGTAGTACTAACTTTTGCTGTTTACTTATAGGTATTTGAAACTGTACAGCAAGTACATGATGTTCCATTTGGTTCCTTCTTTGAGGTACTTGTTGTTGTTGGCATAGTTGTTATGGAATATATGTGGTTTTGTTAATCAAATGGCAATATTGCTGACACCTCTTCAAACATGATGCCTATCGTAAATTTACTGATACATTACTATAATCGACTATCGTGCTGCTTTTCAGGTACACTGTAGATGGTCTGTGAAGACTACCAGTTCTGACTCATGCAGTCTTAACATTAGTGCTGGTTGGTGCATTTCTTTTATCCCATTACAGTTGTTATAACTTATGCTCCTTATGATGTATTATGATTTTATTATTACTAATGCAATGATCGTTTTTGCCATTTCAGGTGCACATTTCAAGAAATGGTGCATAATGCAGTCGAAGATAAAGAGTGGTGCTGTGGACGAGGTATGCTCTTCTCTATTATTACTGAGTTCCTGCATCAACTATCTGTTGATGAGTTTGTCAATAAGCTCACTGTAGTAAAAATGTGAAATATTAGTATTAAAATAAATGCAGCAAGGTATGTACTATAGAATACTACATCCGTCTAAAAAGACTTCATTTTTAGCTATTAATCTGGACAACTCATTTTTAGCTATGAATAATCTGGACAAGTTGTCTAGATTCATAGCTAGAAATGAAGTCTTTTGGTACGGAGATAGTAGCTCACATAACAGATGGCCAGACAGGCAGACAGTAGTCATGGGCCCAGAAACACCAGTTTAGACATGATCAGATCCATAAATAGGCACCCAAAAAAGTTGATCTAAAATAGATTTTGTGGTCATCTGTTATTAGCTGGCCTGCTACGGATGAATATTTTCACCGGAATTGTAAAAAAAAATATTTGCACCGGTTTGCATATTGAGAATACAAATGAGCTTCATCTATCCGGTGTTTGAATACAGATCCTCATTAAATCATGGCGATAGCATTTGCTAGTAAACTTATGTAATAGTAGCTTTTTACTGGCTTACCCTTAGCATAGGATGTTGCAGTTACCTAGGTCTTTCAGGCCAAAATGTGAATTATGGATGCCCTGAACAGTGATGTGATTTCTGCATATTTCAAAACAATTCTCTCTTTTAAAATCTTGCAGTACAAGAAGGAAGTCCAGGAGATGTTGGAATTTGCAGAGTCGTATATGCGCAAAGTTAGAACTTCTAACCAAGACAATGGTACACCTACTGAGCAAGACAACGGCGCTGTGACTGAGCAAGAAAATGTGGCGCCGGATAATACACCAAATGATGAATAATTTTTCTCTAAGTTATGTCTTCTCCTGTAGGATGACATCTACCACCCGTTGATAGTAGTTTGTTGAAGTGTTATAGCAGAAGAACAGGTGGACCTGTAATTATAATCCACATGTAATAGGGTTTAGCCGGAAAAAGGGGGTGCTGACAAGATCTAACAGTGTATAAATTGTCTATACATTTTGGCTAATGTATATTTGAAAACGCATAACATAGGAGTAGTGCTCACTATAGTTTGGGAAGTTGAGAGTTCGAACATTCAAGTTCAGGATACATCTAGCCTAGAAGTTGATGGTTTTCTCTCGGTTGATACACTGAAATTCCGAGGTTGGAGTAGTAGATAAAATGCATAACAGGGAGCAGGATCAGTTCATTCATTCATTTAGTCCTTCGCATTGGTTTACAAATTGGAGCAGTCAGTCATTTCATCCAGGTTAGCTTAGCTTGATCTGAATGATTGAACTAATAAGAGTTTGGTTAATATACTCTGTTGGCTGGTTTGATTTCCATGATGATTCAAACATGACTCCTTCAATGACGCAATTGCAATATCGAGTTCTGATTTCTGAATAGTTCAACACAATACAAGCATGCATCGGTGTTATGGTGTGTCAGCAATCAGGTGTTATGATCAAGTAGTTCTTAAATTGAAACGAATTTATAGCAGCAGGGCAATCCCCCTCAAATTCAAAAGTGAGCAAGAGCGCACACATGTTAATGTAATGTTACACCTTCCAATTTGGGGGCTTTTAACTATTTGCCACTCTTACGAGTGTTACTCTTACAAGTTACGAGTAGTGCTTAACAACAATTTGCCAGTAGACCCATATGTTATAGACATATGAGGGCCCACATGTCATAGACACGGTGTGGCAAATCGTTAATTGCCATATCATAAGAGTGGCAAATAGTTAAATTTCCCTCCAATTTGATGGAAAATACAGGGGCATAAGATTGGAAAAACTGCTTTTTTTGCTTCAGTTGCTGTTCGATTCGATTTCTAATCACGATACAATCCATTATTTTCCTCATTGTAAATCCCGTTGAAATTTGAACAAAATTCAGTGCCAAAATCACATCACTCCGCTGCAGCATATGTGACAAACAAAATGTTCGCTCTACACACTCACGAACCACCGGAGTTCGGCGGCGACGGCGCAGCGCCAGCGCCGGTAAACGGCGGAGGCCGCGGCACGGCGGCGGTAGCGGCGGCGGCAAGGCCGGGAAACGTCGCAGGCCGCGGGACGGCGGTGGCGGAGGGCGGCGTGATCACCCTGACGAGGCCGCCGCCGCCGTCCTCGCCGCCGAGGCCGACGAGGTGGCCGTACATCCGCAGCCAGTTGTCGGAGGCCTCGTCGACGGTGCGGTAGGTCCAGATGTGCGGCCGGGCCTTCTCCCTGGCGGCGAGGATCTCCTCCGCCTCCGCCGCGCGCCTCGTCTTGAGCCAGAGGCAGTCGACGAGGTCCCCCCACTTGCCGAAGCAGTTGTCGAACTCGCCGTGCCGGTAGTAGTTCTGCAGCTGGTAGTACGGCGAGTAGCAGAACCACAGCGCGTCGAAGCACTTCACGCAGTCCGGCCGCGGCGGCGCCGGACCACCGCCTCCGCCGCCGCCGGGATTCTCCTTCTTGGGATCCATGATTTTTCCTCCCCCTCTCTGCCTGCCAAGAACACGCGGAGATCGTTGGAATCGAGGATCCAGATGTCAAACAGGCTGGCAAGCCGTGGGGAGGAGGGAACACGAACCGGATTTCGCGGGCGGATGGTCGAGGCGGCGAGATCACCGGCGGCGGCGACGGTGGGGGAGTCGGCGGCTAGGGTTCGCCGCGGCGGCCGCGGAAGAGATGGGGGAGAAGAAGGCGAGATGAGATGGACGGAGTGACGACGTGCGAGTAGGCCTTGTTGGGCTTTGAGGTTGGGCTGGGCTTATGTTGGAAACGGGAAACTGGCTGAGTATTTTTTAATTGGGTGGGCCGGAATTTTTGTTTTTTTGTTGGAATCTGGTGGGTTATCTCCAGAGGTTTTCGGGCTTTACATCCGCAGGGCTGATATAGTTATTGGGCTTTGATCGATCTGGACGAGTTGAAGCCTTAAAAAATCAAAATGTTGGTAGCACACTAGCACACCGTCGGGTTCGGATTGGTGGACCAGTTAGGATAACCTTTTAAAAATCGCTCATAAACATTGACACAGGACCGATGTATCTTGATATTGATAAAGTTATCATAGGTTTTTCGTTATCAAGGGATACGTTGTCTATCAATAAAAATTAATTAATCATAAATACAAACACATTGATTAAGTTTAGGAATTAAACATTGATTTCACCATAAGAAATCTAACCAATTAAGTTACATGCACTTCACAAGTTAGGAATTCTTTTTTAAGCCTCATGAAAAAATTGATAGAATTGTTTATAGATTTTAGGGGTTTGTAGAAATACCAATCTTCCAAACCCGGTGCTAGTTTTTCTTGTGGACCATATATAATTATCACGCCATATTTAAAAACGTGTCAAAATCATCTTTACACTAAAATTACCTAAGTCTACACTATAAATTTCAAAACTCACAATATAATCACACTATAATTTTTATTAATGATTGCAATATAATTTTCTAATACACACTATATAAGAGAATTGGGATTAAAATTAATTTATCATCTACTTACATAGAAGTGATATAAACATACTTACATATGTATGCATAGGTAAAATGGCTGAAATCAAGTAAAAAATGTGATGCCATATTTTTAGCAAAACTTGATCTTTTTTCCTTTCTTTTTTTAAAACATCCTGTCATCCTATCTAACTGTAAAGTTATCCCCCACTAACTTTTTAAGCTTAACATGTAAAAATGCTACATCATCATCCACTAACAAGATGTCACATCATCATCCACTAATTAACAAGATGTCACATCATCATCCACTAACAATCATCACATTTAAACATCATACAAACATACTATATCTTTATAGTTTTTATAATTTAAGAGCTTTTCAAATACAAACATATTAAATTATCATCCAACATAATTCACATAACGTTTCAATATATATCTTCATGCAAAGATGCCACGTCATCATTCACTAATTAACAAGATGCCACATCATCATCCACTAACAATCATCACATTTAAACATCATGCAAACATGCTATATCTTTATAGTTTATAATTTAAGAGCTTTTCAAACACAAACATGTTAAATTATCATCCAACATAATTTACATAATGTTTCAATATATATCTCTATACTAAATTGCCGCAGCAATGCGTGGGATTTTACCTAGTTTTTTCAATAGAAGAGACAGATGGGGGGAAAAGCCTCTTCATCAATTCCTTAATCCCTTCTCAACAATTTGAGAGGAGTGCCATCACAATTATATTCACATGGACTGCTGCTGGAGACACGCGCAGCATATGTCATCTCTGTCGCATAAGTCGGCAGCCACACGCGGTTTGCGAGCGGTGCGCCCGGTCGCCATGTGGGATGTGTGCTCCATCAAATCCTCCAGATGGCCCGGCTGTTTGATTGCTCGATCGCTACCTTATTTTTTATATAAGATTAATTTATTGGACGGAAGGGAGTATATTGTAACAGCCTTATTTAAATTTATGATTAAAACTTTTATAATTTATGTTTTTTACGACTTAAATGATAATGTTGTAAGAGAAACTATGATGAAAAAAAAACTGAAAAACATAATTTAAAATTTGTCATTTAGCATATGCTGTTTGGGCCAAAAGATGAGAGCCTAAGTTCCTTTGTTTGGTCGCTTTCTCACTGTTTCTTTACATGCCCGATGCGTGAGAATTGGAGAGAGATGACACATACAGACATGCTGTAGTATTATTCTCGCTGGCTTCTGTAATTCTACAGTTAATTGGTACTAGTTCGTGTATGTAGCTGACTCGTCGTCGTCGTCGTCGTGACTCGTGACTTCGTGAGTGCTTTTTTGTTCCTCTTTTTTTTTATACTAGGAATATCCTGCTCTGCCTAGCATACAAACAGGTATGGACAGGCACACCTGGCCGTCATCCGCTGGGAATGTAAAAAATGGTGAAAAACGCACGGCTTTCACTACACCAGCTGGACTGCGTACACGTAGGAATAGTAGTTTACACAGTTGATGGCCACCACTTCCGCTATCCGCGTGCAGATTCGCACGAACAATGGCCACTTTCTTCCTCTCGTCTCATCTCGAGGCTACGCACCCATGACGCATCCATCCGGCGCCGGCGAGCCCATCTGTGAAACAAGGGCGCTATTTGGTTCTATAGGCTAAGGGGACGTTGGATGTTTGGTTGATGTCTAATCTTGCCGTAGCTAAATTTAGGCTAGTTATAGCATGATGGTATAAATATAGCTTAGAAATAATTGGCTACAAGTGTGGCATATTTAGCTTTAAATTTGAGAGCATGACATATAGGTTTCAAAATTAAGAAAATGTGGTATAATACAATTGCGACAACAAACCAAACACATGCCTAAAAAACTGTGGCGTGACTAAAGTGTGGCGCGGCAAAGTGTGGCAACCAACCAAACAACCCCTAAGTATTAGACCCCTAGCTTTTTACCAGAATTAGCCCCTAGAAATCCAAACATGTGAGCTAATTTTAGACTAAAGTGAATTAACCCTCCCCAATCATTAGCCCCTCCAAGAGGTATTTGGATCAGGGACTAAACTTTAGTCCCTGTCACATCGGATGTTAGAAACTAATTTAGAGTATTAAACATAGACTGTTTATAAAACTAATTACATACATGAGAGCTAATTCGCGATACAACTTTTTTAAACCTAATTTATCTATAATTAGATAATATTTAATGTAACATCACATAGACTAATCATGGATTAATTAGGCATTGGCTAAAGTTTAAAGGGCTAAATGAAGGAGTAAACTTTAGCCCTCAAATTAGCCAAAGGGCTAAAGAACCAAACAAGGCCAAGATCCTCTTCAGTAGTGTTTTCTTATTTTAAGCGGTTAATATGTGGGTCTATCGTGATTCACACATCAATGATCCAAGCAAGAGTATTATTATGGGCATGTTTGGTAGAGTTGAGTTACTCTGGAGTGCAGTTGTCTAGCTGTTTAAACCCACTCCACCTCTCTATTTTATTTTATAAGAACGTTTTATCCGGCTCCACTTTCATTTCAGATAGAGCTGGAGCTAGAACTAGAACAAACAGACCCTACTGAGCATACTCATCCAGACAACCTCACCGTCATTTTTTTTATTTTTGAAATTTTCAGCGTTGTTTAGCCCATTTCCGTCTCACCGCATTGAGCATCTCTCACCGAGAAAAAAAAAAGTTTTACCATTGTTCGAGCTCAGCAGCCTTTGTTAAGAAAAAAAAAATCATTTTCACACGAATGGCTGACTATGAAGACTATGAAAATCAATTTTCGCAAATAGTTCTGAAACCACCTATAAAAATTGATAATATAAAATTTAGAAATATTGACGTATTATTTAAGAAAAATAAGAAGCCATAACTCTTCCTTGATTCAAGAAGCTCGATTTGAGAGTTTTTTTAATTATTTTTAGCAAATATCCATTATCGTATCCGTCTCGTATCTATATTAGATAATATTCAATTCCATTTTCATATTCAAGGTTATTATTTTGATTTAGAAAAATATAATTGAGCTAGTTTTCGTTCCTTTTTATCCGTTTTCATCCCTACAGTCACCGGCCTTAGCCATGCCATGGAGTGTAGCCCTTTTACTGTTGTCCTCCTAAATGATTTCGATAGCTAGCTGTAAACCATATCACGTGATGCCTTCCCTTTTCTTGCCTTTCGTCACATGATCAGCCGCCAGCAAATCTCCTCTCTCTCTATATATATTTCAAAATGTAGAACACTGTAACTTTTTATATAACGTTTGACAATTCAGTTTATTTTACAAATAAATAAATATTATTTATTTTGTTATAACTTATTTTACCATCAAATAAAATATAATCTTACCATATACTTTTACATAATTATTCTAAACTTTTAAATAAAATAAATGCTCAAATATTGTGTGAAAAATCAAAGTATCATATTACTTCCTCCGTTTTAAAATGTTTGACACCATTGACTTTTTAGTACGTGTTTGACCATTCGTCTTATTAAAAAATTTAAGTAATTATTTATTCTTTTCATATCATTTGATTCATTGTTAAATATACTTTCATGTACACATATAGTTTTACATATTTCATAAATTTTTTTAATAAGACGAACGGTCAAAGATATGCTAAAAAATTAACGGTGTCAAACATTTTGAAACGGATGGAGTATTTTGATAAGAAGTGGCAGCCGGGGATCAGAGAGTACGTACGGTTTGTTGAGTATTGAGAAAACCCACGAGTCCCCCACACACACTGCTAGATCTTCTCGCTCGCAGAAGGGGCCTCCTGGAGTGGGGAGTACACGCAGATGCAGGGACCGGGTCCCTGCCTGCTCATAACTCTGCAAAATCCACGGATTTCCAACGCAAGGCAATAGTATCTATCGTAGTAGTTTTTTTTTTTTAATCAATAGCAGCACCGGTAACTTTGGATTGGACCACCATGGTTAATTTGGATGTTGCGTGTGAAAAATTTTGCAAGATTTTCAGGAAAGACTCCATCCTAGCTCTATCGTCTGCTTGTTGGATTCCTAGCCAAAATTTGAGTTTTTAAACATTTAGATTTAATTTTAGGATTTTTTTTATCATAGCGTAATTCCAATCTTAGCTTTTAAATCTTTTGAATAAAAGGTATAATTTTTCTATCCATAACTATTTTTTATTTTATCTATTTTCATTTGCTTTATCAAACATAGCTCGAGCGATTAGGAAAATATTATATTAGATTTTTTTAATAATGGAATAATATTTCGGTCTTTGTACAACGAGATATAACCAATTATTACAATGTGCACGTATAAACAAACACATCCCACACTGACATGATATAAAGTGAACATAAACTAAAAGACACCCACACAAGATAAAAGAACCCTAAATTACTGAATTCTATTCGAGAATCTCCATCCGAAGTTGGAGAAAATGTGCATAATAAAAAAGATTATATTAGATATAAGAAACTATTATAACCTTGTTGTTACATTTTAAAAAATAAACCTATTGATGAAAAACAGAGATGCTCCACATCTTAGAGTTACTGTAAAAGTTGCGCTACATTGTGGAATAACGTAAAAGGTGCGAGTAGACGAGCGCGACCATAATGTTGATCAACTCCCACATACACAAAGGTGGAAATATAAGCATCAACCATCATCTTCGCTCCTTTCGAACCGACGTCACGAAACAGATTGGCAACCCACGCCCTATATCATCATTGTCAATTGGATCGCCAACAATCTGACAGACAACATTTTTTGAATCTTTACCAAAAACCTCTGAATACAGTAGCGATAAATTAAAAAGATAAAAAGGAAAGAAAAAACTATAGCTAATCCCATTTTCTATGAATATTCTTAAGGACAAACTCTAATAGAAGGAATAAAAAACTTAGTTAGAGAAGGCGAAAGAGGCGGGTCTCCGTCTACCTCGCTGGCTCGCTGCACATTGACACAGAGCGCTATGGACAGGCGTGATGTGAGTCGTGGTAGACTCAGACTGATACGATTGTTTTCATTCATGGCTACGTGACCTACGTTGGTACAACTCAACCATCATATTTGTAGCTTGAATGGGCATCACACACACTATAGTACAGTACCGCATGTCTATCAAAGTCGTCTTCTTATTTTCCTTCAAAAAAGATTAATAATTTTTTTTTGTCAAAGTCTGGAGCAGTCGAGCTGAAGTTGATGTCGCCCAATTGTTGCCAGTACATATGTATGGATTCCATGGCTGATGGCTAATTGGGATATTTGTGTTTCAGGTTTTGCACGAGCAGCAACATATATAGGAGTAGCAATTAGCAAGCAGGTCGGCTATCATTCTCGCGCAATGCCCACTGCCCTGCGCCGATCTACCGACATTCTGGCAGGCAGAGGCAGGCAGGCAGGCAACGACCTCATGCGTACGAGACATTTTGCAACCGATCACCACACGAGCCGAGCGGTTGCTTGGCTCGGCAAAACGTCAACAGGAGACGTCGAAATCCGTTTTTGCAGGCGTACGGCACGGGGGAGAAAGCGTATGAAAGCACATGCCCACCAACTACGTTACCCTGTACAATCTTTCACCTGCATTGCCAAGTTTGCGATTTTCACCACTCTATAAGACAAGTCATAAAGAAAGGAATCAACTAGCTGGAGCATAATACATTTATATGTATCTTATATTGACGTGTAATCTTTGCGTATTCGTGAAAAATGTATAGATATCTTTATGTGTATTATTAGCGGCTTAAAACTCAATACCTACCGCTCTTGTTCATTTGCTGGCACCGTTCTCTTTAGCTAATTCATTGAATTATTATCACATTATTTACTCCATGCTTATAAGTATATTCTAAAAAGAAAAATCTTCTACTGTATTGTTTAAACCACATTTTCATACTATATTTCTTTCTTAAATATTTTTTTAAAAAAATATTTAATTTAACATTAAAATCAAGTACATAAATATGTTGTAATAATCAACTTAGTATATGCGCTATTTAATAGAGATTTTAGAGCCCCGCAAAAAAAAAGGGATTTTAGAGAAGTATTCTCTCTGAAGGATTGGACAATCATTCTCCGCTTCAAGTTCAAAGGCATTGGACACAGTTTATTTACGTTTTCTATAGCCTCGCAGAACGGATAGAAGAAAAAAAATTATACTCGGCATTAACATGATTCGATCCCTTCTAGATTTTATAAAACTGGCTGATGAGGTATGACAAGGCCGGCTACAACGCACGATGACGATGTTAGGTAGGTATAGCACACTCTGCTGGTGTTGATTATACTAATTAGATTAATTAATTAATTAACTAATCAACTAACCAGCATGCGTTAGCGTTGCTGCTTATGGTGGTTACGGGATCTCCATCAATCACCGGATTTCTTCTGGAATGATCACCAATTACAATTAATCATCTTGCTTTCAAGCATTGATATGATACGGGTGAGAGTGAGACGACCGGCCGGTCTCGATTGTTTGCTTGTCATGACCACTCTACTCTCTACCCATCAGAATCAGTACATCATCAGCGATGGATGTTGGTACAAGAAAATCACATGGATTATATATCTGTACGGTTTTACTCGGACTAATGTCTGTATCTCATCGTTATGATATGCTGATAAGAAAGTAACTTCATTTTCTTTTTATAAGAAATGATTAAAAGTCATGGATGTATGGTTTGTCCAAAAGCTGATGATAAACCATAACGTTTATTACCGACCAAAAAATAATTTGTGTATAAAAGTATTTTTTATATATGTATTCTCAGCAACTTGAAATTAATGCTTAAAAAAACTACGTTAAAAAAATATCAGAATCAACTTCCAAATTTATTTTTTTTACTTTAGCTATGACTTTTTGGTAACCAACATGAGCTAAATAAGATTAATTTGATGAGAACCGTATTGTTATGCTACCTTTATTCCAAACTATAAAACCTTAGAATCGAATAAAATATTTTTTCTATTTAGATTTATAGTATCATAGAGTTTCTATTCAATCTCTCTTTTTTTTTATGTTTTGGGACGAATGAGGGAGTATTGTACATGTTACCATGCCACCATAAAAGTGTCAACGCTGACCATCCTGAAGAGTGAAGACCCTTTTCTGTTAGTCGCAGGTCGTACAGACGCTGCTCTGACTCCTTCACTCATCTCATCACCTTTTGATCTGCTGCTGCTGGTAGGTTAGCTAGATATTGCCAATGAGTAATGACTTGGCAGAGAAAACCATGAAAGAAATTTTCTTTGGCACCAGCAAACCGATTTTCAGTTTTCATCAACCGCCCTTTACTTTTATGATGATGTATTTGGGTTTTTTACTTAGGGCCTGTTTAAATCCATTTGGAATGGCAAATGGCAAATGGCAAAAGTTTTGGTGGTAAAAGTTTTTGGCATTGTAAAAGTACTAATTGGTGTTTAGATGCATGTTAAAGTTTTGCCATTCTAGCACTAAAGTGAGAGAGAGAAAGAGAAAGGGAGTGGTCCTAAAGCACTTTTTTGGCACAATTTGCTACTATGGACTAGCAAATGCCAAATTGACAACTTTTACTACTAGTGTTTAGATAAAAATGGCAAAAAGTGCTACAAAATAGCAAAACTTTTGCTATTTTGGAGGATCTAAACAAGGCCTTACACGTTTTCCAATCTCCTAAACGATATATTTTAAGTAAAAACAATTATATATATATATTTTCAGAATATTTTTCTAAAGCAACTTTTCAGTTAACTTATTTGTTTGTACCTTATAAATAATATCTTAAAAATCATATTATCCGTCAATCCATTAATTTTGGCCATTTCATAAATTCCGCGTAATCCCAGCTGATCTCTTAAATAAACTGTTGTAACATGTCATTAAGAAAAATACAACCTCTTTATCATAATAAATATATATTATATATAGAGTATGAGATAAAACTCAATCTCTGTTTATATTTGTAGTATACTTCATATGTCTTATAAAAACCAACATAGTATCCGATATGCCATATCCAGTTCTGTATATTTTTTTAAGAAGTATTAGCTTAAGTCATATCTAATTCTAAATTATTTTAGTTTAAAACCGAGGGTGTGTGTGGATTAAAGAAAGAAAGGGAGGAAGAGAATCTCCGTGTTGCCGCGCGGGGTTCGCCTCGGCCCCTGTCCCCGGGGTGGGGAAAGGAAAGGAAAGCAACGGCAAACCTCAACACCCACACAACACCACTGCACTGCTCGCTCCACACCAACTAGTACACCACACGGTCCACACCACCGCATGGAGCCATGGACCATGCCGATGCCGTGCGTGACTGCCTTTTGTAGCCTTTGCACTCGCAACGGTGGAAGAGCCGTGGAATGGTGGATGCGTTGCCTCTAAAATACAAGAATGCTAACCCGCTTATAAATAAAATTAGCGAGTAATCTATAAACAACAGATTAATTATGATTATCTACTGATTTATCTATAAATAGATTTATGAGTCGATTCATTTGTATCTCTAGACAACACTAAGTTAGTTGAATCGAAACGGGTTAACAACGTATAAGTAGATTCACGGGTCGGTCCGGTTGCATTATGCTGGCCTCCCTCTCCCTCGCGTTTGCGTGCGTCGTCAGCTCGGCTCTCCCTTTTTTCTTTCTTTTGCTCCGCGCGCGGGCGGTCGGGGCGGTTGCTGCTATTCTTCTTCCCACTCCCCACCCCTCCCAACTCCAACAAGCCGATTCGTCCCGCCTCTCTCTCTCTCTCTCTCTCTCTCTCTCTCTCTCTCTCTTCCTCCTCCTCGCGCTGGTCCACGAGACGCCTGCGCCTGCGCGTAGCGCGACGAGAGAGAGAGAGGTAGGAGTAGTAGGAGAGGAGGTTCTAGCTTGTTCTTGGATGGATGTGACCACTGCTGCTGCGTCGTGCTATTGCTATCTCCATCTCTGAAGCCTAGGATCATAGGCCGGTGCAGCCTTTTTTTCTCTCTTTGCCAGCGTAAGCAGAGCTCTGCTTCGTCAGGGCGGAGAGGGAGGGGGCTCAAGCTCAACAAGGAATCCAACTTTTCCTCCTCGCCGCCCACGGGAAGGAGAAGTGAGCGCAGATTTCGCGGATTCTCCTCCAAGAGACTGGTTGGTTTCCCATCTCCTTTCCTTGTTTTTTTTTTAATTTTCGACCCAAGATTTGTTGTTGCTTCTCTTGCTCGAGTGACCGTGCCCGCCTTGCGTTGGAGCGGAGATTTCCATTTTTCCAAGATGAGTAATATTTCTTCTGCTTTTGGAGTTTGGACCGCTTTTGTTGTTTAGTATTTCCTGGAATTCACCAGGATTTGTTCTGTTTGCTGCTTCATTCTTTACTGATGAAATATTAATTAAGCAATCCTCTGATTTCTTCCCCACATTGGCAATTCTTTAAGGTGGTAACAATTGGTAGAGCAAGTACACTCTGCGCAAGATTTGGTTGGTTGGTGTTGTTGTTGTTGTTGTTCATCTTGCTATTTTACTTTTTACTGTGGAAAAAAAGAGAGAGAGAGAGAAAGACTGGATTGGGGACAGGACCAATGCCCATATGCCCACATTGATGCCATGATGAGTCTTCTGGTATCTGCTCCTCTTGTTGCCCCTTGTTGCTTTGGATTCAATTCAATACCTTACAAGCAAAGACTTCCCCTCTCCTCCTCCTTCCTGTACCTTGGATTACCACTCATTTATATGCTTGTGTACTGTTTCCAACATGCTAGCTCTACTGTTGGATAGGTGTGCTTGGCTGTCTTCTTCCCCCATTTCCGTTTCAAATTTACTGGCTTTGCACACAGAAATTCGTTTCTGCTGGTGTGCTACCATCCATTTGATTAGTTAGTTGTTCGTATGAAGTTTGTATTAAATTTGTGTTCCAAACTCACCTCTGTAGATTTACTTGCTATGAAGGATACTTCAAGCATTTAGGAGGATTAGTAAATGCAAAGGTTCCTTGTGAGCCAGGTTTCTGCTAGATTACACTCATGAAAAAGTTGTAACCTTTATTGCATTCAGGGGGCACCGGTTTCACTTTTGTTGGGATAATCGGATTGCCTACCTGTTAACTGATAGTAGCTTTTTGATAAAAAAATTCAGTTCCAATTCATTGATGGTTCTGTAAGATGATCTGTAACACTTTCCCCTTTTTGTAATGCAGAGTAATGCGCTGTAAGTCTTTAAGGAGTTACAGCAATGGCGTCGTTGGTACCTGGTGTCCTTGTCAAGCTCCTCCAGCATATGAACACCGATGTTAAAGTCGCAGGCGAGCATCGGTCATCCCTTCTGCAGGTTGTCAGCATTGTTCCGGCACTTGCGGGGAGTGATCTCTTCACTAACCAAGGGTTCTACCTCAAGGTGTCCGATTCGTCCCATGCCACTTATGTTTCCCTTCCGGAGGATCAGCATGATCTCATCTTGAGCGACAAGATTCAGTTAGGGCAGTTCATCCATGTAGACCGCCTAGAGGCAGCCACTCCAGTACCCATCCTACGGGGAGTTCGGCCAGTTCCTGGCCGCCATGCTTGTGTTGGCAATCCTGAGGACCTTGTGGTAACTAGCTCCTCAAATTTTCTAGGCAACAAGAAGGCACAACCAACCAATGGATTGAAAACGACAAATGGATTGAAGACAACAAATGGGTTGAAAGATACCAGCAGCTTGTCACTAGAAAAGGAAAAGGGCAAGTTAGGGAAAATAAATGCTTCCCATAAAACTATCGGGGCAGAAAATAAGAAACCGATGCTCACCAAATCAAATTCATCGCTGTCAAAACAAGCTTTGAATGGTCTTGGTGATAAGAAGGAAGCAATTAAGTCAAAGGCGAAACCTGCTGACACTAGATCAACACCTTCATCTCCAACAAGCGTCTATTCTCTGCCTGCATCATTTGATAGATTCTCTAATGATCTAAAACAGAGAAACAAAGTAAAAGGAGCTGAGAAAGCGTCGTCTTCTAGGCTTTCCTTGTTAGAAAAGGCAGCTTCCGTTTTGAAGGTTACAACGGCAGGGAGGAAGTCCTCTGCAGGTATAAGTAGCTCCATATTGAGTATTGGATCAGGTCCGAAGGCATTGAGAAGAAGCTGGGAAGGAAAGGTGGATACAAAAGGGAAAACCAATTCAGATTCAAAGATGACCAAACTTGAAAAAAAGCCTGAGAACAGGGGCACAATGGCAACGGTGTGTACCACATTGGCTATGCTATGTGTAAATGCACTTGATTTTTTTATATTTAGTAACACATTTTTTCTCGAAAACAATTAGGGTAGGATTTATTTTTCGAATGATATATAGTTCATATTTCATATCTGCATATCAATGTTTATCTTCATGATGATATGCAAGGAAATGATGCACTATCTGTTTATTTTTGTACAATACACTAGTTTTACTCCAAAGTCCTTTATTACTAATATATAGGTTCTTACACGCAGATTCCTAGACGAAAGCCTCCTGTGGATGAGAAGGTGCAACATAAAGATGATAGTAAGCTTCAGAACCCTGCTAAGAAGACCACTGCAAATGCTCCTTCAGATGACGCCGACAAAGCAATGAAGAAGCATCCTCCTACTGTAAAGCGAACATCTGGGATAAGCAACCCAAATGTTACAAATTTAGTCAAGGTTCCCCCCAACAGCAAAAAACTGACAGATGCTAGTAATTCATGGACAACACTTCCTCCATCACTCGCCAAATTAGGAAAGGTATGGCTGTTCATCAACACAAGCAATATGGTTTTATTATACACCAGCATCAGAGATAAATCATAGCTGAAAAAAATGAGCATATTTATTTTTATGTTACCATACCAGAGAGACTATGGTTATCAGATTCCTGAATACTTTCATCCTGACTAGCTTTCCTTGTATTACTGGAGCCATATTCTACTAATGTATATGGATATCTTTCATCCATTACTTGAGGGGAAAAAGGGGTAAAAATGTTGGAAAACATAGTTTTATCATGCTAGCACGTTAGATTATGGTTTATATGTCTGATGGTATGTGGCTTATGCTGTATGGCATATTTCTTCGACAGGAGCTCCTGAAATATAGGGAGTCAGCACAAATGGCTGCTGTTGAAGCCATTCAGGAAGCTTCTGCTGCAGAGAGCTTGCTCAGATGTTTGAGGTACCTTTTCTCCATAGTCGCTGGCTGTGTGATCAATTCATCATAGAAGTTAGTATGTTATGTTTGGGTTGTTTTCTGAATTTCTACCAAGAGTATTTTCTTATTGGCCCACAACCATATACGATATGTTAATAATTTGGTAAAGGTACAATCAGTTTCTAGATAATGATGAACACATGTTTGATACTCAGACTGAATCCCATTATGCGTCCTAAATTATATCGTAGACGATAATCTTTAGCACAGGTGCCAAACTATGACCTGGAGATTTTTGCATGAACTCGTGTTCTGCCATAATTTGCTAGTGCTGACAAACATGCTAAATACTACAGGGCATGGTGATTCAGCACCAGGACAGGTGGCATCAGGTTAACAGTGTTTTCTTAAGCCTTTCTGTTCATGTCACATGGTTCCATATCAGTAGAGCAAGATCATTAATAACACACCGGCATCACACTCCAAATGTCCCAGTTCTAGCTGTCTTCAATGTCGCAATAATGCTATCAGCCAGCTCGGTTCATCCCTTTTAGACCCATGATCCATCCATGCCCAACCTTTTACCCCATGATGGCCTGATCTGAGTACACATGGTACTTAACTACATATTTTCACTAATAAAGATTAACTCGTAATGGTCAAAACTAACTTCAACTATAATTCTGAGTGTCTTATGGTCCATGGCAAGTCAAGTACATATGTTAGCTCAAGGTACAAGCATACGGTCCCAAAAACAAGGATCACAGCTACTGTAGCTCCATTTTTATACAGTTAGAGATCTTGAAATTGACCTATGTGTTTGTCTGATTATTGGCATCTGCATGGTACACAACATGGATAAACAGTTTCTGAACTGTTGTACTTCCCCTATGGCTTACTTTTCTTGTTGCATTGTGCAGCAATGCTCGCCAATGTTAGACATTGGTCAGACAAGGACTGCACTGGCGACTGTTTATTGTTTTCTTTCACTAGCATCGCCTGTTCATTTACCTGGGCAACTCTAGTGCCATCTACTGCCGATGCCATCAATTCTAGTGGCAAATTTACGTATACTGGATTCCTGATCCCAAATTAACTGTAAAATGTGTATTCATTCAGCTAGATGGTAGAGAAATTGCTGCATTTTGGCACTGATTTGTACAATGCCATTTTAACAATCATTTTCCCTTTTTTTTTTAATCTTGTACAGTATGTGATAGTGATTTGATAAATGTAGTAACCTTCTTACTTGCCTGTGTTGGTCGGAGCAGCTCGTACGCGGAGGTGAGCTCGACGGCGGAGGAGCAGAACCCGCAGCCGGCGGTCGAGCGGTTCCTCGCCCTCCACACCGCGCTGTCCCGCGCCGCGGTGATCACCGACACCCTCGCGAGGTCGTCCGCCGCATCGGTATCCTCGCCGGATCGCTCGGCGGCCAGCGACGCCGGGACGGTGGTGTCGGTCACCGACGAGGAGACGGCCACCGTCGCGGCCGAGCGCCGCCGCCGGGCTACGTCCTGGGTGAGCGCCGCGCTTGCCACGGACCTCTCCGCCTTCGGCCTCTACAACCTTAAGCCGGTCCCGGCGACGATCTCGTCACCGCTGGCCGTGCTCGTCGTTGACGAGTCGGCGAAGCCGGCCGCATCGGCGGCGGCCAACGCTGTTAAGTCGTCGCCGGCGAAGTCGCGGATGTCCCCCGCGAAGGGGAAGGCGAGGACGGGGCCAGCGGCTACGGCGGCGGCAACCGCGGCGCCTCCCCCACTGCCGGAGTGGGAGAAGGGAGTAGGCGCGGAGGAGAGGGTCGAGCTGGCGAGGCGGCTCGGCGACGAGTCGAGGGGCTGGTTCCTCGGGTTCGTGGAGCGCTTCCTCGACGCCGACGTGGCGGCGGCGGCGGCGCCGTGGGACCGCGAGCGCGCGGCCAGGATGCTCCCGCAGCTGAAGCGAGTCAACGACTGGCTCGGCGAGATCGGGAAGCGCGGCGAGGCGACTCCCCCGCCGCCGCCTGAAGCGGACGGAGAAGCTGCCGCGGCCACCATTGCCGCTGCTCCGGCGAACGGTGGCAGTGCCGTACCCGAGGAGACGATCGAGCGGCTAAGGAAGAAGATCTACGAGTACCTCCTCACCAACGTCGACTCGGCCGCCGCAGTTCTCGGCGGCGGGGCTTCCGCGCCGGCGCCGGCGGCGCCGGCGAACGCGAAGAAGGGGTGACGCTGATGTTGACGCGGGCGATTTGGTGGGCCTAATTGGGCCGGAAATAGCGTGTGGGATTTGATTGGGCCAGCAAACGGGCTTGGCCACCTAGCTAATTTAGTTTTTTTGGGGCTTTTACCTCTCTCTATTTTCCCTTTTTCTTTTGTGGGATTACTTCTATTTCTTTTTCTTTTGTTACAGAAGAGGAAAAAGAAAGGTGATGACGAACTGACCTGTATTTATTACTGACGTCGATTGGTAACTCTGGATTGTGAGTTCCACCACTCGATGGGATGGATGTGTTCTCCGAATTTTAGAGGTTGGAAAGTGGTTTGTGCTTAAAGACTATCGACTTCTCGTGAAATTTTGCTGTCCATTTAATTATTTGTTCAATCCATTGGAGCAGTAGAGTATGAAGTACTAGAAAGAATATTCTGTTGCTCCTCGTGTTATCTCTGATTTTTTTTCTTAATTTACTTTTGTCTCGTGTTATCCTTTTGTTTTGTTTTAAGACTTCTCGTGTAATCTCGTGAAGTCAACGAGACAACTAGTAGTAGTTGTCCTTGAGACGCTTTATTGAACTCTGCGTACTTCTGTTGAAATTTGTGTGCATTGGAGCCAAGCTTTTGTACCGGCCGCACGGAGCTCGTTGAATTCTGTAGGAATTCTGAATTCAGGTAGCAGCAAGTTCACGAGTCTATCAAACTGGGGACTAAAAGGCTTGTTCCAAAAACCAAAGAATTTCACGAGTTAAAAAATCACAAATTATCAAAAGACACAACGCAGAATTAAAATTCAAATTCACGTGGACGGCAAATTCTCAAAAGGAAAAAAAAAACCCGCAAAATTTTCGCGGGAGAGAAAAATCGTCCTACGACGAACACGTCCAAGCGCCCCAAAGATCACACGAACGCGTGACGCCGCCCGTCACCCACCCACACCGCCTTGCGTCCCCATCCCTCACCGTCCATCGTCGAATGGACGGCTCAGATCGACCCTACGGGACCCTCTCACCAGCATCAGAGAAGCCCCCGGGCCCACCAGCCCAGGCGAGGTGGGCCCCACGGCCCGAGGCGAGGCGAGGCGAGGCGAGCCAGCGCCATCATCACAGCCGGCCAACCCCCCATCTCTCTCTCACCCCTTTTCCCACTAGTACTTGCCGTGCCTTCCTCTCTCCTCTCCTCTTGTCTCCATTGCTTTCTCGGGTTCTCCTCCACTCTCGTCTCGCGTGAGTACTCGCGACCTCGCCGCCGGCGGCGACGAGCGGCGGCGGCGGCGGTTGAGGAAGGAAGGGGGAGGGAGAGCAGGAAATGCGGATGCTGTCCAAGGCGTGCTCGCTCGTGGCCTCCTCCCTCCCGCGGTGCTCATCCTCCGCTGCCCCCACGGTCGGGCTCCCTTCCCTCTCCCCCTCCCGCTCCGTTTCCGTTTGATGGATTGTTGTTGGGCGATCTCCGGTAGGGATGGTGTTCGGGGGCTTGGATCTGGGGGGATTGGGTCGGAGGGGCGCGTCGCTGCGGGGGGTGTGCGTGACTCCTCCGCTGTGAACGAAACCGTCGCGTTTTTGGCTTCGGTCCCTCGCTTTCCGGGTTTTTGCCGATATCGGCGACGTGCCTGATTATTCCCTAGTGTGTTCGATTCTAGTCAGTTTTGCTGGATTACTGGAAGAATTTTTGGTATGGAGTTCCGCGGTATAGAATTGGGTATTTGATTGCTGAATTAGTTGTGTGATGATAGAGTTCTATGAATTCAGAGTTGGGATGGCTGACGATTGTTTGTTGTGTTGGGTTTGCAGATCAGAGGGCAGTCGTCGTTGCTGCCAAGCGTGCGCAAGGAATGGCTTGGCAAGCCGCTGCTGTACGGAATCGGCACGCTGCTCGTCATGCCTCTGAGGACGCTGCACGGGGTGGGACGGATGTTTGGCGCTGGGCGGTTCCTCTGCAACATGACCAGCGTCTCGTCGTCGCTGCAAATTGAGCTCGTGAGTATCCTGAGATATTTTATTATGTTGTTATTCTCCCTGTCAGTGAATTGTTATTGCAACTTGATTGGGCTTGTGGATTGTGAGTATCATCCTGAGAGTTGATATTATTGTTATTGCAATCAATTAATTGTTATGATACTTCGTGCTGCACATGTTTGCTCATCAGTTGAAAAGAAAATCTGATTGCTGCATAAGCATAAAAGATATTTGGAGGGCAGGATTCGATTCAACAGACAACACTAATTTTTTCCACAGCGACTAATCAAACCTAGATGTGAAGAATTTGTTGCAACTGGATGGTGTTGCTGGTGGCATTGGTTTTGGGATAAAAACTTTGGGGCGTTCTCAATAAGAAAGTGGCCATGCTCACATAAAGAAGCTTCCCTAATTGTTCTTCCACCTTTTTGTTGTTGCTTTGTTCTGTTTTTTTTTCTTTCTGCTCTCGATTCTTCTGCATGAATGTGATATATGTTCAACACATTAAATTGTATCATTTTCTGTGACCTATCAAGCATACTTTAGTCGTCTATATGATTTTGCACTCTTTTTTACTTTATTCCTGAACACTTGTTCATAGTTTCTTCCAGACATACTGGTTCTTTAGCGTAGCATCCCAACTCAAAACACTGGATCAGATCTAACTTTATTTTGGATAGACAGACCCTCTCTATCACCAACCCTCCTTATGCTTTCCTTGCTTCGCATAAAAGGGTTATTGGGGATAGCTACATTGGAATTATCTATAGTATTTGTTGCCAACAATGTTTATGCTTCTTGTGTAGGTACCCTGCCTTCAAGATAACTATGCTTACATCCTACATGATGTCGATACTGGAACAGTTGGAGTTGTGGACCCTTCTGAAGCAACGCCAATCATAAATGCACTAGAAAAAAGAAACCAGAACTTGACCTACATACTGAACACCCATCATCACTATGACCATACTGGTGGCAACTTGGAACTGAAGGCAAAATATGGTGCAAAGGTATGCACATAGGTTGCCTCTCTTATTTTCGTTTGTTCCATTGTTTGTAGCACTAAATTGTGTATTGTTATGAGTTCTTATGGACAATGAGTAATATGGTAGCAATAAACAGATCAGCATTTTTCAAGGTTAAATTTGATGTTATAAATTTAGTTTATAAATCTGCTTACAGTATTAAATTTAAGATGTGACGAGTTTCTATACGAATAATAAAAAGGACCTATTGATAGTTGACACAGTTTGTTTTCCAGCATGTCATTATCTATCCACTGGGTGCTCCTACCACCTGTAACACCAAAGTTTATGAGTAAATGTGGTTTTGATATTTTTGGTTTATGAATTTTGTTTGTTTAACTAGGTGATTGGTTCTGCAAAGGATAGGGATAGAATTCCAGGCATTGACATAACTCTTAGTGAGGGTGACACATGGATGTTTGCTGGTCATCAAGTTCTTGTAATGGAAACTCCTGGTCATACATCAGGTGCGTGCTTGCAAGTTTCTTATTAGATTTATCTTCTTTCTTTTTCTTCATTATCGAATTATGCCAAGTCTGAATGTGTATGTACTAGATTTCCTTAAACATGAGACATCACATTTTTTGCACTTGGTTGGTGATTACTGGAAGTATTCAAGCTAAGAGTGCCTCTAAATTTTTAACCTGAAGTTCAAATTGCTTTCTTTGCCACCTTCCCCACAAGCACATGTGATAGTTTCCTGTGGGCGCTCATGGCCAGTTGGCCACATGTACATGTGTTAAACTCAAGTAGTGGCACACCCTTATATGAAGCATATTTGAAGGTGTACCATTTTCTTGGGAGAAGGTTATATTGCAATTTTTGCATCTTATGTTTATTTACAAGATATGTCAATACTATCTTTTTTTTAAAAAAAAAATCACCAATTTCCCTTCTACTTATATTAGGTCATGTGTGCTACCACTTCCCTGGATCTGGAGCAATATTTACAGGGGACACATTGTTTAGTTTGTCATGTGGAAAGCTTTTTGAAGGGACTCCACAACAGGTTCTTTTTAATTTTTACAGAGTCATCTTCATGTGCACTTTATGGAAGTAATTAAACACCAAATGCTATGTTTTGCTTGATTCCATGTACTTGTTCATTCCCTGTTAGATCTTTGAATGAAACTGGTTCCCTGCCAATTTTACCTCAGCAAAGATGAATCTGATGGCAAGGCCTTAAGCAATTTGTTGAGACCATTAAGATCCTTTTGCCACACCATAGTTATCAATATAATCTAGATTACTTGTAAACTAGACTAGCGATCTATTAGCCATGATTATTTAAGATATATAACAGAAGAGGCTTTAAACGTTCTCTATAAATAATCAGATGAACTGGAAGTTCTTGCTACATGGATTATCAAACCTTCATCTATTTGTACATCAAACAGCGGATGGGATTAAACAAACTGCTAGCACCTTAGATTAGTTCACTTAGTAACCAGAGATGCAGAAAAGGTAGAAGACTGTTAATTTGTGGTATTTCTGTTGGTCATCAATAGCTTCTTTTTATACAAGTTGGTTAAGTATGTAATGCATTTCCCTGTAACTATTATTGAGACCTGTGCATAATTCCTCTTTTTTTCAAATTTGTGCTGCAGATGTACTCTTCACTCCAGAAAATTATAGCACTTCCGGATGAGACAAGAGTGTATTGCGGACATGAATATACATTGGTGAATATCCAACGTTCATTTTCAATTCCACAAGTAAATCTTCATTGACCTGTTATTTATGCTTCAAGTATCTATCCGCAGAGCAATTCAAAGTTTGCCTTGAGCATAGAACCAGGAAATAAAGACTTACAGGAATACGCTGCAAATGCCGCTGATCTCCGCAAGAGGAATACACCCACGGTATTAGTGCTATACAAACCATACATATTCATGGTTTTCTTGACAATCCAATTCTATTACACATTATTTTATGATGTTTCTTGCTTTTACTTCTAAACTTTTTCTGAGAGAAGCCAGCTCATTTGGTATTTTGGTGCATAGATATTTAGGCGCAATTGTTTGTTTGGAAGTTCATGCATCTGAATTTATTGACAACCCTATCATGTTAATGATAGTATTCTGTCTTAACCTCTCAGCCCCTAAGATGTCTTATGTTGAGCTAGAAAGAAGTCAGGATAACATACTCTGTATCTTGATGTGAAATAAAGGTTGTATCTTGCAGGAATTGGCACTAGAAGGTCAAATCATGTTACAATTGAAAATGATGGGAAGGTTTGATAGCAACTTTAAGGAACTACGTTTTGTTGCTGTGCACTATCTGAAGTGCTTTTGGTTGTTTAAGAAGAAAATTAACAATTGATTTTGGTGTAAAATGTTTCCCACATTATTTGAAAGAATACCAACTATACTTAAACATCACTGCAAGACTAGAATGAGATGGAAAAAGGGTTCAATCTAGTGCCAATAGCTCATTCTCTTCATGAAAGCAACATATGACCAATTCTAGATAGTATTAACATAAAAAGCCAAGCTATGTGGGGTTGTCAATCACAACTGCAGATTGCATGATAGTGGCTTGATTGGGATTATTTAACTTGTTTTTTTTTTTTTTTTGGCTTCATGTTCGCCAGGTGCCAACAACAATTGGGAGAGAGAAGCAGTGCAATCCTTTTCTGAGGACCTCAAGTCCAGAGATAAAGAATACCCTGTCCATCCCAGACCATTTTGATGATGCACGCGTTCTTGAAGTTGTTCGACGAGCGAAGGATAACTTTTAACTAACCATAAAAAAGGAAAATTTCACGTCCATGACCCAATTGTCATGTTGAGGAGAGAAGCAGACAAAGAACTCCACAAGAGAAACAAAAGAACTAAAAGGTATATGATGACTACATAAGATCGAGCTAGTTTGTTTCTAAAATGCTTCGGCAAAATTGGTGTCGCGGTGTATGTAGCTTTTGGCAGTGGTTGTAAAATGTCGTCCAATAGCAGCTGGTGATTCTTTCTATCAACTACAAATAAGTGTGATCTGTTATCATCAACTCTGTAAAAAGAATGCGAGTTAGAGATTGATAGTTCTCCCAGAATCTCAATCCTGTCCTTATGACTCATTTCATTGGAAGTGTTTAAGAGTCAGTTCTTACGGAGTAGGCAGTTGGTGCGCTTTTTGTGACTTATTTTACACTGGAGTGTACCTGAATGTGTTGACATGGTAACACACTGACACTGATCACTCGATCAACTTCATTGCAAGTGATCAACAACACATTGGCTTCTTGGACTGTCCTTTCATTAGTGACCTAACATGCCAGGCTTGTTTGTACATCACGTCACATTTTGGAAAAGTGTTGCTCAATCATATTCATACTCAATAACTCGATGTGATGCATCACCGAAAGACATTACTTCCTGCAAGATTGGTGCTTGGATGTTAATATGGAGGCAATGCCGCAGCCCACAATGCGAAACATGGTTAGCCGCTGCTTGGAACATGGAAAGAATTTACAAGTTCCTACTCCCTCCAATTCATTTATAAATCGTTTTTACTTTTTTCTAGTAAAACTTTGTTAGTTTTGATCAAGCTTATAAAAAACTTTAACAACATCTACAACATCAAATTAGTTTAATTAAATATAACATTAAATATATTATGATTATATATTTATTTTGTATTAGAAATGTTGCTATTTCTTTTTATAAACTTGATGAAACTTAAATGTTTTCAAAAAGTAAAGGCAGTATAAAAATTGAACCGATTCAAAAACGAAATTTGAAATCGAACTAAATTACTATAAACAAGAGCAAATATAATTCAAACCGGTCAAAACACTTCTACAGTTCTACTAGGCACGGCTCAAACATTCCCCCAAACACAACCCGTCGTCTTCGCCTAGTCCCCCATCTTTCTCCCACTCCCTCCCCTCCCCTCCACCCCCACCAGCGATGGCGACCGCCGAGCCCGGCCCGGGCCCGGGCCCACGCAAGCCCGCCTGCTGCGCCGTCACCTTCGGCCGCTCCACCCTCCTCGGCCGCCACCTCGCCGCCGCGCTCGCCGCCTCCGGCCGCTGGTCCACCGTCGCCGTCCTCGACCCCTCTCCGCCCACCACAACCACCACCACCTCCCCGCCGCCGGGCTCCCCGCTCGCCCACCACCACCTCGCCGTCGACCTCTGCGACCCCGCCTCCCTCGCCCGCGCGCTCGCCGGGGTCGAGGCCGTCTTCCACGTGGACCCCACCGGCGACGGGTCCTCCTTCCTGCAACTGCACCGCCTCGCCGTGGAGGGCACGAGGCGGCTCCTCGCCGCCTGCTGCCGGAGCGGCGTCAGGACGGTGGTGTACACCGGCTCGGCCGACGTGGTGGTTGCCGGCGCGCGGGATGTGGTCGACGCGGACGAGGACGCCTTGCCTTACCCTGACAAGGTACGGACTCGAGTGCTCCACTCGCGGCATTGTGCTGCTCTCTTGTCGTGATCTGGTCGTGGCGTCGCTCGCTGGATGGTAGTGTTCAAGCTTCGGATCCTTGGCTGTGGTGGACTGTGGAGTGACACTTGCTTGGTCTCTGTGGCTGTGGTTGTGCAGTTCGGAAATGCAGCGATCGAGCTGAGGGCGCAGGTGGAGATGATGGTGCTGAGTGCGGATGGGAAGAACGGAATGCGGACGTGCGTGTTGCGGCCGAGCAATATGTTTGGGCCGGGCGATTCGAGCCTCGTGCGGTTCGTCGCTGGATATGCGAGGTCTTCCCTTGGCAAGGTACTCCAAACCCAGCTAGTAGCTTATTTTCTGTTTGCTAGCTTGATAGCTTGGTCAATTTCATACTGATATGATCCATGAAGTAATTGTTTTTAAGGGTTCATGGTTTCATGGTGTGGACTGTTGAGTGTAAAATCAGTTCTCTCATTTGGTGGTCAATTACAACTCCGGATCTAGCAGTCATGCTTTCCTTTTGAAATAATGCAGATGCAGCATGCTACTCTAGTTAGTCTATTAATTGGTTTAGGCTTATAGTTCTTAGCAACTCAGCCACTTTGACTCAATCAGATCATCATGATCTATGCAGTCTTAATACTTCAATGTTGGAATTGCATCCTGTTCCAATCTGGGCTTCGATTTTTTTTAGATAATGGATAATAAAAATCCGGCCTCTATATCCACAAGTGGATATACACAGCCAAAGGTTACACGAGTCCTTAGACTTCAAGTCTCATAACTGAGATACTTCAATCTGGGCTTCGATTTGCAGATGTAATATTGGTTATTCTAGCTACTTACACATGCCTGTTCAGTTTGTAGTAGGTAGTGGTGCTAATATGTGTGACTTCACTTATGTGGAAAATGTGGCCCATGCCAATATCTGTGCTGAGCAAGCTTTATGTTCAAACGCAAGTTCTGTTGCTGGAAAGGTACGTTTTTACAAATTGAAATCCTATAATTTGGTCATCTTACTTTGATAGTTAATTGTTCCATCTAAAACTTTGCAGCCCTTTTTTGTTACCAATGATGAACCTATTGAAACATGGGAGTTTATGTCTTGTTTGATGGAAGCCATGGGTTGTCAGAGGTCTCTCTCTTTTTGTCTCACTCTGACATGCGCACAAACAGAAAGCACATGTACATGCACAAAAGGCTATTCGAGAAATTTACTGTTGCCTCTCTTTTATTTTCTTAGGCCCAAGTTTAATCTCCCCGCCAAGATCTTGTCATCTGCAGCCTTATTCTCCAACATGATGTATCACAAGTTGGGTTTACAAATATTATCTTCCCCACTTCTCCATCCTGACATGGTATACTTCTTGTCATGCACAAGAACTCTCAGCATTTCAAGAGCTAGAAAGCTACTTGGGTACCACCCAATCGTATCATTGGAGGTGAGCTCTTTCCGACCTTGCAGTATTGATAATCATTCATTTCACCTTGTCTTCTCAATATATTTTGCATTTTACTCTTTCTGGCGTTCCATATTTATTGTTGATCTCTTTATCTTCTCAAAGAAGCCTGTGAGTGTTTTTTTCCCTAACTTTAATGTTGATATACCGTAGTTTTGATGCTTGATGTGCATGCAGGATGGCATCATGAGAACTGTTGGATCATTATCAGAACTACCAGATAAGTTGGATCTGTCCAGGAAAAGAGGCTCTTTTGGATCATCAAAAGCAGAGAAGCTGCTAGGCAGTGGAATAAGTGAGATATACTCTTCTGCAAGACAAATAACTTCCCCCTTTTCTTCTGTGCTTGCCAATGAATTATACAAAACCAGAACTTTCTGATATTGAATTGTGGTTTTCCAAGATGCCTTGCGTTGTTGTTTACTCATTGTTTTGTTACCATACATGTCTTATTGTTAATTTTGCTAAAATTTTGTTGCAGCTGCCGATATTCTCCTTTGGAGGGATGAAAAGAAAACATTTTCATATGTCACAGTATTGTTTCTGCTGTTCTACTGGTTTCTGCTTTCCGACAGAACTTTTGTCTCGTCAGCTGCCAAAATTCTTCTGGTGATCTCGCTGGCACTTTTCATCCATGGCGTGCTGCCTCCACAAGTGTATGTATATTGATTCCCTGTGATTTTCAGCTATCTTTTAATTAGTAATGATGCAATTGAGTCATGTACCTGTTTTTAGGTAGAGATGCTTTATAGAGAAGTAAACTAACCTTCTTTTGGATACTCTACAATTTGTACAAGAAATTTTAATAAATTATGAACAACCAACTCTTGTTGCAGGTTCGGTTTCACAGTTGAGAAGGTTACTTCTGATTATTTTGAAGTATCACAAGAAACATTGAAGAATACACTTGTGTGGATGGCTTCTCTATGGAATGGAGGCATTTATAAATTGAGGGTTTTAGCAGAAGGCGATGACTGGACTACGTTTCTAAAGGTTTGTGTTCAGCCAGTTGTAAATGGTGGATCCTGGAAGCTTTCATTTCTAAGAATGCGCTTCCAGATTTAAATGTTCTGCATCTACGGGTGCAGAGGCCAGAATATTTATTCCATTATCTAAAAAAAAGTTACAAATTATTGTTGAGCAGCCATGCTAAGCCATTTATACTGTTGGATTACTTGATATACTTTATGGCTTTACACGAGATGTATGAGTGCCATAAAATTTCTCAACCAATTAATATGGGATACAATTATCTTGCTGTTCTTGGTTGGTATGTTAGCTAGTATGGCTAACTGATTTTCATAAAGAATCATTCATCCTGTCACAAATAGTTGATATTTGATAACTCTCCGTGCGTATCAATCCTTGGTTCACCATTGCTTAGAAGGATAACAAACTAGCTGTTTGCAACCTTTACTCCTGACCCAACCCATGCCATCGACAATATGGTTGCAACAATGGTGCACTTGTGAGAATTGTTTTCTGCTATAAATGATTGATCCATGTTCATTTGTTAAATTGCAGGCATTTGCATTCTTGTACTGTGTGAAAGTAATGTTGAACTTACAATTCAGAATGCTGATGGGTCTTGGTAAGGACATATCTGTCTTTACATCCTGCATTATGCTCATTTACTATCATCATACTATCAATTCATCATCTGATTATCCAATCTCCTAAATGCAGTACTGGCATTTATGTTCGTTGTTTTCATTGTCTATGAGCAATGCGAGGAGGAAATAGACAGTTTAGTAGCTTTTGCTTCCGTCAAAGTCAAATCCCTAGTGGGAAAAGTGATTGGAAATTTGCCGGATGCGTTGAAGGCATACATATCTTAGAGGCACCGCTGACCATGACTACGTGACGCTTTGCGCAATTCTCGAAGGTATTGTTTCCATTTCGTTTGTCTCAGTTAACATTTCATGTACAATTCACCCACCCAAATGTTGGTTTGCTCTTTTCAGATTATTGCTCTAAGCAAGTTTTGAATTGGGAAGCCTTGCCGGGTGCTGACCGCTTGAGGGACTAGGGTTCATGATCCAGACTCCAGAATCCAGAGCATTCTTCTCTCTGCTTCTGTATCAAAAATATCATTCCAAGATCGCTTAAGATGCACTTTGCTTCAGCTCCTTACTTCTGTAGTTCTGTATAGAGCGTGTTCAGATGATCGTTTGTGTTGCATTTGTCTTTTTGAAGTAGTGCATATTGTGTCAAATTGAGTTGGTATTTCTGTGTGGTGCGGTCCGGTGGGTCTTGCAATTCACTTGCGCATCACATGCTTTGATCCTTCCAGTTCCCTCGGCATCATACACTCGCAAACTGTAAACTGCTCGTTTGATTTTACATACATCATCCTTTCAGGCAAAAAGTTATAAACATCACCAAGAATTTATGCGGCTCGCAGTGATTTAGGGCAAATAAAATACTACAGCTAATGCTACCTTACTGTAAGCTTCTCTAAAAAAACAACCAAGATTGGACCTGTACGGCTGCCTGGCACGAATAGTGCTGTACTCACTGTGCGCAGCTGCAGCCGCAGCTGTTGGCCTGCCCAACAGGCTTGTTGGCCCATTAGGTAAAGCTTTAAAACCTGTACATCTGAGCTCTACTGAAGTTTGACAATGCCAAAACATCATAGAATAGCAGGTTGAAAGTAGCAATAAACTAAACCAACCCTTTCAAAACAGTTTATTTTTGTGAAGTGAATGTATCTTAATTGGTTAGGTTACCTACGAAGAAATCTTCTCACCCGAGTTTAAATTCTAGATTTAACACAGATGCTCGTATTTAGGCTAAATTATTCAATTTGTGGTAGATAATGTAACTGTGATGCCCGTGGTGACTTTATTAATATTAAGATGGCAAAATTTGCTATGAGACACGCAAAAATCGTGTAATTGGCTGAGGGACACCGCAAAAATTTGACACTGCCCATGGACACTATAAAAGTTGTGTAATTAGCCATAGGACACCGAACGCATTATTTTATCATTCTTTGGATGAAAGTGGTGAGATTTTTTTCGAAATGCCCGGATTGCCCCTCGAGTGTCGATGGCTTCGCCGTTTGTTTGCCTGCCCATCTTCCTTTTCGTCGTTGTCTTGAAGGTGTGTGCATCGCCATGCTATCCTTGTGCTGGCCCCACGTCTGGCACTCGGCTCCCCTGGCGCTCGTCGACGCCCACCTTTCACCGGAGGGGCGCGGTGGTGGCAGCGGTGTCGTTGCCATCGTGTCCTGCGTCCTCGCCGTGCACCTGGGCCCCTTCTGCTTGCACGCACCTCTCCACCACCTCCATGGAGACGCACCGAGGCGAGATCGCGCGCTGGCTCGAGGTCCTCACCGCCAAGGGTGTCCAGGAGCTAGTCTTTGGCTCGACCTCCGCCTCCCCGCCGCGCTCTTTGGCTGCTCCTCGCTCACCCGTCTCCACGTCGGCGTCTGGTGTCTCCCGGACACCCGCGACATTCTGCGCGGCGCCGCCTTCCCCCACCTCCATGAGATGGTGCTCTCCTGCATTGTCATGGAGTACAGGGATCTCGCCTTCCTGCTCGACAGGAGCAATGCCCTGGAGGTGCTCACCATCATCACGTGCCAAACAAATATGGTAGAACTAGTTTGCGTCCGCCTCGCCAGCTGCATCCTTCGCATATTTCAGGTTTGCCTGACCATCGTCAACTAAATCGACGTGGTGGATGCGCCGCGCCTGGAGCGGCTCATGCTCTGGATGACGAGCAAGCACTAGAGGAAGAGAGGCAGCGGGCGGGTGCACGTGGGGAGGCGGCCGAGGAGCGGCATGGGCGGAGCTGGGTGGATGATGGTGAGCATGATGCCCCTGTTGCGGAATCTGACGGGGTGAGCGCGGGTGCGGGCGAGGGCGTCTAGAGGAGGGAAGGTGCGGGCGGGGCGAGGAGGGAGGAGATGAGGTGGTCTAGGCATGGGCGCGGCGGCGGGCGGAGGCGATGACGGCGGCTGGAGGCGACAATGGCGGCTGGAGACGATGGCGACGTCGAGGGCGGGGACAGCGGTCGGCAAGAGGCACGGCTTCGCGGCAACCACTGGAGTGGGCATCGCTGATTGTGGATGCAACAGCGTCGGTTAGCGTTGGGCGCTAGCAAGAGGAGGACGACGGCACTGTGTGCGGGCCCACATGTCGGTTGCATTGAGAAGAAAGGAAGGAGTAGATGGGGGCATTCCCGTCATTTTGAAATTTCGAAATTTCAGCCTGGAAATTATAAAATAATGCCTCTAGTTTCCTACAACCAATTACACAATTTTTGTAGTGTCCATCGGTAGTGTAACGTTTTTACGGTGTCTCTCAGCTAATTACATGATTTTTGAATGTCCTATAGCAAATTTTGCCTACGAAGATATGCCGGTCCAGTCTTTCGAAAGTATTATAGAGATAGAGTATGCATGTGTACCTTAGTATGGGTGAGTGAGTGAGTGCGGATGTTTAAAAAAAGTTTAGGGACTGTTCACTTTGATACCATTTTCAATCTTACCAAATTTTAGTAAAGTTACCAAAAAGTGGCTACATTTAGTTTGCTGCCAAATTTTGGTAACCATATAAGAAATCCTGCCAAAATTTGGTAAGGTTGAAAATGGCATCAAAGTGAACAGGCCATTATTTATTGCCTTTTGTGACTAGTGAGAGCAAGTTTAATAGTGTAGCCAACTACTAACTCCAAATCACCTATAGTCAACATAATAGCCAATTCATATAATAGTTATATATAAACATATAGTACACTATTAATACATGAACACATATCATACAAACATTGTGTTTTAGAGTCCGTGCTATAACTGGCTATAAATTTATAGCCCGCTGCTTTTCTCTCTACTCTTTTATCTTCTCGACATGTGTTTATCTTCTCTTATAGTCTGCTACAGTACCTGCTTGCCAGTGATGCTGTTCCTGGCCCTCTCTTTCCACAGAACGGCCTATAAGGATCAAAAAGCCCTATGCCAGTTTCTCTTGTTTCAATCTGGGCCTCTTCCCTTGTCTTTTACTCTTCCTCAAGCCCGGCCTGCTAAATGCCGTGTTGCTCCCGCCACGTAACCGGAACGCATCGCTCGAACCCTCCTAGGCCGCCGTGCCCCACACGTCATATACTCAGCCCGATCCCGCCCGGCTCGTCTCACCCCACCTCATCGCCTCAGAATTCAGAAACGAAAGCCAAAAAAAAAAAAAAAAATCCCCATCTGCTTTAGGGTTTCCGTCGATCTCTCTCCCTCGCGCGCGCCGCCGATGTCGTCGGAGCCGCCGCCGCCGCAGCCGCAGCCGCAGGAGGCGGCGGGCCGGGAGGCGTCGTCCTCCCTCTCCCCCGCGAAGGAATCCGCCGCCGGTGGAGGCGGGGGCGGGGGGTCGGGGGCACCGGAGACGAACACGCTGTGGGTGGGCAACCTGCCCGCGCAGGCGGCGGAGGACGACGTGATGGCGGCCTTCTCCCCGCACGGCGCGCTCGACTGCGTCATGGCCCGCGCGGGCCCGCGGAGCTACGCGTTCGTGCTGTTCCGCTCCGTCCCGGAGGCCCGCGCCGCCCTCGACGCGCTCCAGGGCTCCAAGGTCAAGGGCAGCGTCGTCCGGCTCGAGTTCGCCCGGCCGGTGAGATGCCTTCTCTTCTTACACCTTGCCTGGATCTACTGTCTCCTTAGATTTCCCCCCATGAGGTGAGGCTGGTGCCTCGGTGATGTGATTTTTGTGGCGGTAACTAGGGTTTCGATGAGTGTGTTTTGTAGCAGCCTCGCATAGGAGGAAACGATTTTGTGTTTTTATCTGGTGCCCTCACGGATTGTGGTGAGGCTGGTGCCTCGGTGATGTGATTTTTGCCGCGGTAACTAGGGTTTTGATGTGTGTGCTTTCTATCCTCGCATAAGAGGAAACGATTTTATGGCGCTGCTGATTAGCTAGATTTAGGTGGTGTCGAACTTGGGCTTATGATACACAGATTTGTTTTGTGGTTGCAAAGTTAAATAAATGCTGTTTACTGATCCTTAGTTGTTTTTGTGGGAAACGATTTTGTGGCATACATGCTGCTGCCATGCTGTGCAATTAGAGATATATGCACGAAACTGGCTGCAATCTTACTTTGATGTTATCTTTACCCTAGCTTTATGTGATTCAGCATCTACTCCGTGTTATATGGAAGAGATCATTGTCTACTGAATTGGGACGGTTGCTTGTTTCATGACTAGTGACATGCTTATACGGGAAATTGTTTCAGATGTCTTGAGTTCCCTATGTTTTAACATGCTATAATCTACAGTGTCTTGACTGTATTCTGTGTTTTGATTTTAGTAAACACAGGCATTACTTTTGCTCTCTTGACAGTTTTTATTCCTAGTTCTATTTAGACGAGGATTTTGCGTTTCCCATTTCTTTGCTGAAATACGGGCCATGCCTTCTGATAAACCATGTTCCTTGATTTATCTTTTCAGGCTAGAGCTGTTAAGAACTTATGGGTTGGTGGCATTAGCTCCTCAATTTCAAAGGAGGAGCTGGAGGAGGAGTTTAAGAAATTTGGAAAGGTTGATGGTATTGCATTCTCTCGTGATCAGACTTCCGCGTACATTGATTTTGACAAGCTGGAAGATGCAATTTCGGCACATAGAGCCTTGAATGGAAGAGTTTTAGGTGGACAAGAACTGTGTGTTGATTTCCAAAGGTCCAGGGGCAGAGCGGTGTGTATCCATTAATTATATGTATTGATATACTGTTTGCATTTTCTTGGTAACAAGCTTATGAATGTTCTTGTTGCATGTAATATTTCTGATTTTTTTTTAGGAATGGTTGGAGACAGGCAGCTTCAATGGTAGAACTGGACCTGCAAAGGTATTTTCTGTTTGCATTTCCTTTCTTGTATTACTGGTTGTTTTTCTGTTATATCTGCTGATGTTGCTAACTATCGTTTCATATTCTGTTGGCATGTCAGGGTTATGGAGTACGAAATCGAGAATCCAATCCCACCAATGTTCTTTGGGTAGGTTTCCCTAATACAGCTAAAATCAATGAGGAGGCACTTCGGCAAGCGATGGCTGTACATGGTGCTGTTACAAATACAAAAGTTTTCCCAACAAGGCAATATGCTTTTGTGGAGTTTGCAACAGTTGGGGAAGCTTCTAATGCTAAGAAAAATCTAGATGGTCGTCTTTTCAATGATCAGAGAATTCAAATTCTTTTCTCGAACAGTGAGCTTGCGCCAAATAAATTAGATAATCCAACAGCAGTTTCTGGATTTCCAAAATCAGAGATGTATTATGATGATGGTCAGTATGGCGCTTCTGATTATTTTGATCCTCGACGGGGAAGATCAAGATACTTTGAGTACGGTGGTGTCCCTGTTTCTGGTGGTATTCTTCCATCACCGGAATCTGGAAATCCTCTCTTAACTGGACGATCTGCTCAGAGTACATTCGATCCAAGAGAAGCCAAGAGGTTGCGGTTGGATGCTGCAGCTGACCCTTATGATACAAGGGCAGGTAGTGAGGGTCTTTATTCTGCTGGGTACTCTCAGCGCGAGAGTGCACGTTCTGAGAGGAGCTCAAGTCCTGCTATTCGAATCCATGGCACAGTGCACCGAACATCATACCTTGAGCACTTCTGGCGTGGTAGCATTGCCAAAGGTGGATCTCCTGTATGTCGTGCTCGCTGTTTGCCTATAAGGAAGGGTGTTGAGATACCTTTGTATGTATACACTCACCATCTTAATCTTGTTCTCTACAGTTGATTTCTATAGCCTCTGGATCTTACACATATTCCACTGTTTTGCAGACCGGATGTTGTTAATTGTTCCGCTAGAACTGGACTAGATATGCTGGCAAAGCATTATAGAGACGCTTCAGGGTTTGATATCGTCTTCTTCTTGCCAGATAGTGAAGATGACTTTGTTTCTTACACTGAATTTTTGCGCTACTTAGGCTCAAAAAGTCGGGCAGGGGTTGTAAAGGTTGATGGGGGGACTACTTTATTTTTGGTCCCACCTTCCGATTTTTTACGAAATGTTTTGCAAGTTGATGGTCCAGAACGTCTTTACGGTGTAGTATTACACATTCCGCAAATGTCTGCTGCTGCTCCTGCTTCTGCTCCCACTCCTGCTGTACAAAGGCCACAACTAACTGCACCAGAATCACAACCTTACTACGATGAAAGGGAAATTCCTTTGCAGAGAAGGTATAGTATGATTACGCCTAGCAACAATCACCATCGAGATGCTGATCACCATGGATCTTTACGTGAGGATTCGTTGCATCAATTGGGGCAAATTCTTGCACGACCTCGGGTGGATGAAGGACAAGTACTTCAGCCAAACCTTGCCGGTATCCCTACAAACGCAGGACTACAGGTACAGCCTTCACTCCAGCCTGATATGATAGCCACTTTAGCTAAACTTTTGCCAAGTGGGCAGTCATCAGCTCTGGTCACTGGCCAGCTTCCCCTGAGCTCAACAGACCGACCTGCATTAACCCAAATGAATGATGCATCTACTCTTGCAAAAGTATGGAGACCTGAAAATCAAGCAATGGCTTCTACTTCATCCTTAGAGCAGATCGGTAATTTCCAGCATTCAGGACAACAGTTCAGCAAACAAGCTGGAGCAGTTCATCTGCCAAACTATGGGAACTTGGCGCGTGCACAGGAGCACCCAACACAACATAGTGCTTACAATCCTGAAATGACTCTAAACTTGCCACCACCACCACCACCTCCTACGCTGCCACCCAGTTGTGCTATATTATCATCGCAAGTTGGACACAGTTTGCCTACGCAGATGAGTCAGCAACAGTATCAACCAGAGCAGTATTATATGACTCAAAGCAATTATGGTCAATTGGCCACAGTTAGCAGTTCTAATCTTCAGGTCAGCAATTCTAACATCCCATTTCATCCTTATTCTCGTAAACCTTGCCAACAAATAATCAGATAGGGTTTTTGGCAGTGTTTTAGCATGCTTTGACTTTGCCTAATGATAGGGTAAACTATGGTTTCTCTTTACAGGCGCACCATCAACAAATTGTTGCGACTCCTGCTGCACAAGCTCCTGTTGCTGCGCAATTCCCTCCTGCTATGCAGGCTCCTGCTGCCGCACAAGCTCCTGTTGCTGCACAAGCTTCTGCTGACGAGGCAGAACGGAACAGGAAGTATCAGGCGACTCTTCAGTTGGCTCAGCGCCTGTTGGGTCAGCTACAACAGAAGCCTGGAAATCAACCTTAAGGCTATCCTGGAAATCAACCTTCAGGCTAAGTTACTTATTCAGGTACGTTTTATGTGCTGCTCTGCAATTGTTCTTTCCGTGCCATTTACAACTTCTCTGCTATGAAATTAGGTATCAAGTGAAATATCCAAACAGATTCAGGCATTCAGCTAATCGTAGGTGTAGTATGCACTTCTTAAAAGTTAAAACCAGAAACTCTGCTAACAAGTTTTGTAGGCTTTATTTCTGCTAGGGCATAGTCCAATTTAGGCGAACAAGGGAGATATGATAGTTTGCATCATACTTGTTCCCTTGTATTTTGTTCAAGCATATCTTAACAAAGTTGAGGTTTTTTTCCTTGGAATTTAAACAAATATATATATGACAAACTATTAAGATGACTTTTAAACTTGGAATTTAAACTATTAAGGTTAGCTTATGCATATCACGGATTATAATTGTGGGTGGTTACAGTTTTAGATCTTTTTAGTGAGACACGTTTACCATTTTCTGTGCATTTGCTATTGATAGTATTTAATTTATAGTTGTGTGATATGTTATCTGCATATTCTTGTGTTATTCTAGTATATACAATGCTTAGGTTGTTCTACGAGTGTGCATACCATACACAAGCATTCAAGTTATTTGATTTGATAAATGTATGAACTTCTTTCATGTAATAAGCTTTGTGGTAATCTAAAGTAGCGAACCTTATCTGAAATGAACCCAAAATCACATTTTGCCAACATATGCAGTTTGCAGTTTTGCGATTCTCATGCAACTATGAGAATATGCATTTCTCATGCTGCGATGAGAAACTAAGTTCTCGTTTTGCGAACATCTACAGCAGAGACCTGTTTAGCTCATAATTGCCGTGTAGTACCGTCCATCCGAACCGAACTAACCTAAAGTATTCAATGAAATCATTCAGTACGTGCTAACTCTCAGATATTCTAGCGTATGGATTTAACACAGGACCTAATTAATTTGTTACTTCAAGGTGAGTTAAGGGCGTTATCGTATTACATATTACAATGTCAGTAGATGCGCACTTGCCACTAACAGAAAGAGGTAAATACGTATGACTTGGGCCGTTGCTCACTTGGCCACGTTGCCCGTGTGCAACTGCGTCAGACTATCGAGTTCTATACCAATTGAACCTCCTAGTTTATCATCTTCAAGTAGTAATTCACATCGAACAGCTGAGCTTGCCTCATGGTCAAGTGTAACTGCGAAACCGTTCTTTTTCGGCAACTCGTTCTTTTTTCGGCGACTGTTCCTGGCCTATTTTGTAGCTGTGTAGCAACTGCCGAGCACAATACGGCATTCGTGCAAAGAAAATTAAATCAATTTGCAAACCGTGACGAAGATACACTACGTTAAAAATTCCTGAAATGCGTCTCAAATTAGGCTTTTAAATGCGCCTACGTAATGTCAATATTGACGCTCGATACATGCAGTAGGAAAGGTTTGCTGACAGAAATCTGGAACTGCGTGCTTGATTATACTTTCTCCGTTTCATAATATACTCCCTCCTGACAGAAATCTGGAACTGCGAGCTTGATTACACTTTCTCCGTTTCATAGTATACTCTGTTCGTCCAAAATTATAAGGTTTTACATGGTTTTCAACGATGTATTTTGAAAACTAATTTGTTCTATGTTATGTTCCTAATAAATATGAAAGTAACATCACATGAAAGTACTTTAAAATATGAATATAGTGATATAATGTGCATAATAATTGGGCATATATATGTGGTTTACATGTGGTTAGTATGATTATTACTTGAAAATTACGGGGTATGATTTTCCTAAAAAAAGGTGTCCCATAATCTGAGATGGAACGAGTAGCAATCTACCTCCTCCATCCATAAAAGATATTTTTTAGTACTATATAAAGTAGTGAAAGAATTATTTTTTTCTTGAGTCCTAATTAAGCCACAAATTGTCCATCGTTAGATGCCGGCAGCAAACTTTATAAATTATTCGATTCGTACTTCAGTACTTCTAATTAAAAAGGTGAAGCTGGGAGCAGCATTCAAAAGGCACTAGCAGGCTTCCAGTAGAAGCTGCAAGCACGGAACGTTGGGCGAAGGGAAAAATAAATCAACGGCATATGGGCCTTGTTTAGTTCACAAAGGGCATGTTTAGTTGGTGAAATAATTTTTTTTTTGTCACATGGAACGTTTGACCGGATGTCAGAAGGGGTTTTCGGATATGAATGAAAAAAAAATAATTTCATAACTCGCCTGGAAACTGCGAGACGAATCTTTTGAGCCTAATTAATCCGTCATTAGCACATGTGGGTTACTGTAGCACGTATAGCTAATCTGTACTATTAGTTTTTCTTTTTATCTATATTTAATGCTCTATATATGTGTCCAAAGATTCGATGCTATGTTTTTGGGAAAAGTTTTTGGAACTAAACAGGCCTAAATTTTTTTTCTCAAAAACGTCACATTGAATTTTTGGACATATGTATAGAGCATTAAATATAGATAAAAAAACTAATTACACAGTTTGCGTGGAAATCGTGAGACAAATCTTTTGAGCCTAATTAGTCCACGATTAGCTATAAGTGATGTAGTAACCTACATGTGCTAATGACGGATTAATTATGTTTAATAAATTCGTCTCATGGTTTCTAGGTGAGTTATGAAATTAGTTTTTTAATTCATGTCCGAAAACCCCTTCTGACACCTGGTCAAATGTCCGATGCGACACCTAAAAATTTTCTTTTTTGAACTAAACATACCCATACTTAAAAGAAAAACGTACAAAATCAAATCGAGCAAATTTACTCCCTCCGTCCCATTTTAAGTGTAATCATAATTTTCTGCGTCTAACTTTGATCGTCCGTCTTTTTTTATTTTTTTATAATTAGTATTTTTATTATTATTAGATGATAATACATGAATAGTACTTTATACTAGGTGTCTAAATTCGTTGTATTAGGATGTGTCCTATCCAGTATAAGGTTGCTATATTTTAGGATAGAGGGGTACTACTTTCATCTACAGTAATAAAGCAGTAAGCGTTCGTTAGTCTCACCTTGTTGATATCAGGCTATTCATGTCAAAGTTCATCTCAAAAGTATTTATCATATGTCAACTTAATTCGTTTCGTGCCTAACACAAAGCATATGTGTGTTTGTAGGTGCAAAAAAAAAAAAAATTCCCCAACTTGACGGCTTGGTCCGCTCTCTCCTAAGCGCCCAACGTTGTAAGCGATGACCCATGTTGGTGTGAAGTTGTCGATGCTACCTACCTGACAAGGACGAATATAAGCCTAATTATCGCAATTAATACTCGAGGCTTACGAAGAAATTCTCCCTCTTTCTTTCTTTTTTGCCGTTTGAGTTAAATGCACTTGGGCTAGGTGTTTCTGCTTGAACGACATCGTAAGTTTGTAAACCGTTTGTTTTGTTAGTTTTTCCTACTCATTCGTTGGTCCAGTGTGATGTCATCTGCTTTTAGTTGTGATTTACATGTTTTGATGAAAAAAAGGTTAAAGAAAATTAAGAGATTATCTCATGTGTTGTGATCGAATAGCTGGTTTCGACAAAAAGAGGAAAGTTTTTAAGGGTGGAAGCATATAGTTGGTAGTACTCCCTCTGTTCCATAATATAAGAGACGGAGGGAGTAATTGGTAAACTCGCATGTGGGGAGCGCTAGCGTATATGTATACGCATATAAGGGAAAATGCTTCTCCTCGAACGTCCGAACCATATATACGCATATCAGGGAAAATGTTCTCCTCAAACACCTGAACCAGTGAGAAAAATCAGACGAGCAGCTTTTGACACACCTACACCTATCCAAGCCAATATCTGTATCTTCAACCATATAACATACATCTTTAACGATATTGAAAACAAATTTTCTCTTAAATTACTTATCTAATCTATAATCCGATTAGATCGTTATATTCGTTGTAATTAAATCTTTACAACAAGATATCGCATGATTATATTCTGATAAAAAATAATAATATGTTTTAATCTATTAACACTTTTTGATATGTACATGTTTCAGTATGTGTCTTCAGCGTGTTTCACAAAGTTCACAAAACTAATAGTTACTACTCTCTCTCTTCTCTCTCTCCACCTCATGCATGCATGCATGCATTTTAGCTAGTTTCAGAAAGATTTTTCTCTTAGACTAATTATCCAATCTACGATCCGATCACTGTTATATTCTTTGTAATTAAATCTTTACAATAAGATATCGTATGATTATATTTTGATGAAAGAAAAACATATGTTTCAATTCATTAACACTGCTTGTTTCATATGTGGTAGCGATACGTTTCAACGTGTATCTTCATCATGTTTCGTAAACTTTTTAAATGTTTCATTTATTGATTTTTTTTTGTTTCACTCTATATAACTTGATGTTTCACTCGTTAGTCAATTGGACATTTGATCGACCGATTTTTTTTTTGTGCATGCTACATATGCAGGTGGTGTGATGACGCACAAACAGTCAGGCGTCCGATATTTGGTGGATTATCAGACGTCCGACGCGGAGTCGTCTCCGCATATCGGTCTACTCCAGCTAGAGTTGACTGGAATCATCGACCAATCAAAACTGTCAACATTTTTTCAAGGAATGAATGAACGGATGGGATATGTTGCAACTAGCAACTTGCGATCAAGTCTAACACATGTTTTTTTTATATAGAAAAGACTTACTCCCTTCGTCCCAGAAAATTCAATCTTGAGTTTTAATCTGGATATAATATATGTCCAGATTTAAATCGCAGGATTGTTTTTTTTGGATGGGGGAATACTCTCCGTAAAAAAAAAACCTAAAATAACGAATTTGGATAAAAGAGTTTTGGCTTTTTTTTTATAACGGAGGGAGTAGGTGTCCCTGGAGCCAATGGTATTTGGAGTTGGAATAGAGGGTAAACTAGGATTATTGGCGCGATATATCAGTGTTGTGCACATTTTAAACTAAATTGGAGGATCGAAACATTTTTTAGTGTGCAAAGTTCATTTTATATTGAATTTCAAGAGCTAGGGATGTATGAATGATATCTTCACTCGATTCAAATAAATATTAGAATATTACATAATATCAGAAAATATAAAAACTAAATCGCAAAACATGCAAAAGTGGCCACCACCACTATTGACTATTGTCATTGTTAGTGGTATAAATAAGTACCGGTAGCAATGCATCATGTCGATTGATCTATGAATGAATGATGGATGCCTTTACCTTGGGCTGATACTTATTGGTGTCCTCTACCGTAGCATGCCGTATCACTTGCATGATCTCGTTCCATACCAAAGAGACGTATCATGCAAAATAACATGTGTAAGCTTGTGACTATTATTTTGCGTGAAATTTTAAAATACATTATGCAAATAACACGTGTAAGCATGTGACTATTGTTTCGCACGAAATTTTCGCTATGATATTGATTAGCTGTTACACATGGGGAAAATTCATGTTATTTCGATTATGATCAGCTGATGACTATTACATATTATGAAACCAGAGGTTGATGTTTCGTTTTTGTACGTTCATTTTGGTTTTACTATATTAAAAGACAGTGGTGGTAAGTTTTGCCTTATTGCCCTACGTGTTTCTTAGTTTGGCTTTTATCCTTTCCAAATTTTAGATTAAAACAATTTTGGAAACAAAAATTTTAATGGAAACAGAAATTTTAATGGAAATGAATGTTAATTAAATTTGGTGAATTTTTAATGGGTAAATTTATAAATACCCTCCCCACTAACCCACAAATGTAAATGTCCTCAAACTCAAGGATGTGATGATTATCACGTATGGTTGTTTTTGAAACTATTACAAAACAAATTAAATTCATTTTATAATCAAGGAAAAATCATACTACCGGACCTGTACGACACTTTTATATTATTTATCGAGTTATTAAATCTGATTATTTACTTTATAATTTGAAAATTACATTTTATTTCTTATTTGATTTATGCAATATAAATCAAAGAAAGTCTAATGCATGGCGCCATGGAATTTCAAAATTACGTTTGGCCATATATTTTATTATTTTTTATGTAAATACGAAAATAATAAATCACGCTTAAAATATTTTAGCAATAAAAATATATCACAACAAAAATAAAATATTATAAACATATTATTTTAGTAAAAAGACAAATGTTTAAATGTACATTAAAAACCAACAGCGTTCGTACCTTGAAAATACAACAGCGTTTGTAGTGGTATATGCAAATACAATTGCCACCAAGGCCGAGTTTAGTTCTAAACTTTTTCTTAAAACTTCCAACTTTTTCATCACATCAAAAATTTCCTACACACATAAACTTCCAACTTTTCCATCACATCATCCCAATTTCAACCAAACTTCTAATTTTGACGTGAACTAAAAACACACCCAAAAAGGAGAGAAAAATATGACTGTGTTGCAAAGCTGACAATTTGGTGGTAACTATTTTTCTAAAACAACAACAATTTAATTTCTCATCTGCCATCGTTCACACGAAAATAATGAACCAACGTATTCCTCTCTATCTTTTTTTCCTCTTAAAAATGTTTTTTTAGTATAAATCCCTTCCTTTACTGTCCCGGCTTCTCCGCTTGGGCTTCTCCGCTTGTTGCATTTTACTGTCCCCATGCAAACAATGCCAAAGGGATAAACAGAGCCAAAATTGGTGAAAATTCACTCGAATCCAAAGGTAAACAACCCATTTTTCTCCTGTTCCCAGTCCCATCCATTCCATTCCATTCCTTCTCCATGTGCTCGGATTCGTGTTCTTGCAACTCGATCCCTAGATCTTCCTCTTTGCAGTCCGATCGTCTCAAGTTAGGATGCGAGTTTTTTTAAACAGATTTCTTATATGATTCCTTCTGTATTACCAAAAGTGAACGATCTTAAAAACTGACTCAAATATTCGTGCAAAGTGAGAGCAGAATTTCTATTCATATAGGGTTCAATACAACACTCCTATATGTTCTGAAGTAAAATGTAAACTGGTTATTCATTCGAGTATCAAGGTGATGAGTGCAGAAAAAAATAAGACTGCTATCTAAGTGGTGACTGAAGATGATGAGTGTAGCAAAAAGTGAAAAGTGAAAACCGCTATCTAAGTGGTGACTGAATGGGATACCGATCGGTTCTACCTAATCAAATTAGGTTCTGAATTTCATGAAATATAGTTTGAAATTCTGGACGGACGAGCGGTCTATAGGAGTTTTAAATTTTGGGTGATAAAACTCAAAAGAAATTTCAATCAATTTAGAAAGCATGACGAAGATCCTTTATATATATATATTTACATAGTATGGCTAAAAAATTACTGGGTTTAATTTTCCTTAAAAAAATGTGCCCTATAATTGGGATGGAGGGAGTAGCAATTTACCTCCTCCATACATAAAACTATAAATGTGATATATTTTAGTATTAGCTAAAGTAGCGAAACAATTAATCTTTATTAAATCCTCATTAAGCCACAAATTGTCCATCATTAAATGCAGGCATCAAACTTTATAAATCGTTTGTTTTATTTGTGCTAAAGTTCTTCTAATTGTAAAGTAGTGAAAGAATTAATCTTTATTGAATTCTAGTTAAGCCACAAATTGTCCATCGTTAGATGTCGGCATCAAACTTTATAAACTCTTTGATTCGTGCTAAAGTACTTCTAATTAAAAAGGTGAAGCTGGGAGCAATATTTAAAAGGTAGCAGTATTTAAAAGGTACTAGCAGGCTTCTAATTAAAAAGGTGAAGCTGGGAGCAGTATTTAAAACGTACTAGCAGGCTTCCAAGAGAAGCTGCAAGCACCGAACGTTGGGTGAGGAAAAAAAATCAACGGCATCTACTACCTCAGTTCAAACCTCTGTCCCAAAATACTGTTGCTTTAAATTTTTATTTGTAACTTTTGATTATTCATCTTATTTAAAAAAAATTATGGAATTATTATTTATTTTGTTTGTGAGTTGCTTTATTATCAGAAGTACTGTAATTATAACTTATCTTTTATATTTGTACTAATTTTTCAAATAAGATGAATGGTCAAACGTTACAAGAAAAAAGTCAAAGCGACTACTAATTTGGAACGGAGGTAGTAATAATTTAAAGCTGCCTCCTTTGCTAGCTTTCGATTAGTCCACGTGGCACCTCTTACTTTGAAGAAAAATCATAAATTTATACTAGAGAAAAAAAACAATAACAATCATATGTGAGGAAAAATCTAGAGAAAAATATCACATATGGATTCCAGAGTCTTCCAAAACTATCTTCTCTTTTCAATCACACGGACTTCTACTCTTTTGCCTTCTATAAATATACCACGCCTACTCGGTACTACTCATATAACTCAAAATTTAGAGAAAAAAAAATCACATATGGATTTAAGAGACTTCCAAAACTATCTCTCTTTTCAATCACACGAACTTCTATTCCTTTGCCTTTTATAAATATACCACACGGTACTACTTCTATAACTCTAGAATTATATAGTAAACTCAAAATTATTAAGCAAAAAAATAAATCTAAAACAATGAATTTACATTAATTTTCCTTCTTTAGATATACTACACATACTCGATATTACTGCTATAACTCTAAAATATACACTAAACCCAAAATTATTATAGAAAAAAAATCAAAACATTTAAAAACATTAAAAAATAATAGTTTTTTTATGAAATATTTAGTTATGACACAAGATGCATCCGGAATGACATCGTGCACATATTTTACAACGCAGACCATTATCAACCTATGTACCAGAAAATAAAATATTAAAAAAATCATTCTAAACAAAATTAGATTTATTTTTTGAGTAAAAAATACGGATATATGATAATATATAATATATTAAAAAAATAAAACTGCAAGTCTAAATGGAAAAAACGTTTAAAATTTTATACGGTTTGGGTTACATGTAAAGTTTGTAACACAGCTAAAAATAATAAAAAAACTAAATAAAATATCTAATATAATTAAAAGAAAAACGTATAAAAGCAAATCGAGCAAATGTAGCTCTTTACTATGTGTCGTCTTACGCCAATAGCTTTCTGCTAATAACGGTGGAGCACATGAGTATACCACTCAGATTGTTTTCAGTCTATCCTAGCGTTGTTTTACCATTTGCCACCTAATGCACATGTTCGTACTGCAAAGTTGTATTCTCTAGTACCAATTTTGCTTAATTTGACAACAGTCGTTGGTGGTCATGTCATACTAGTAACTCAATTTTCTTTTTTCTTAAGCACTACTCTAATTAAGTAGCACGCGTTCTTGAGTCTCGCGTTGTTTACATTCGGCTATTTATATCAAAATTCATCTTAGAAGTAAGGGTGTGTTTAGTTATTTGGGTATTAAACATAGACTAATAACAAAATAAATTATAGATTCCGCCTATAAACTGCGAGACAAATTTATTAAGCCTAATTAATTCGTCGTTAGCAAATGTTTACTGTAACATCATATTGTCAAATCATGGCGTAATTAGGCTCAAAATATTCATCTCGCAATTTACATACAAACTGTGCAATTGGTTTTTTTTTCCACATTTAATATCCTATGCATGTGTCCAAATATTTGATGTGATGTTTTTGGCCAAAATTTTTTGGGATCTAAACAAGACCTAATATTTATAATATGTCAACTTAATTCATCTCGTGCCTAACGCAAAGCGTATATATGTTTGTAGGTACACAAAAAAATTCTCTAACTTGGCGGGTTGGTCTGCTCTCTCCTAAGCGCCCAACGTTGTAAGCAACGACCCATGTTGGTGGTGAATTTGTCAATGCTACTTAACCAGATAAGGACGAAGATAAGCATAGTTATCTTCATTAATACTCGAGGCTTATGAAGAAATTCTCTCATTTTTTTTCTTTTTTACTGTTTTAGTTCAATTGCACTTAGGTTGGGTGTTTCTGCTTCAACGACATTTTAAATTTGTAAACCATTTGTTTTGTTAGTTTGGCTTACTCGCTGGTTCGGTGTGATGTCATCTGCTTTTAGTTATGATTTACCTGTTTTGATGAAAAAAAAGTTAAAGAAAATTAATAGATTATATGTGTTGTGATCAAATAGATGGTTTCGACAAACAGGGGAAGGTTTTTAGGGGTGGAGAAATATAGTTGATTGTACTTGGTAAACTCGCATGTGGGGAGGGCTAGCGAATATGTATACGCATTTCGGTATACTTCAGCTAGGTTTGACTGGAATCATCGACCAATCGAAACTGTCAAGTTTTTTTTTTCAATAAATGAATGAATGGATGGGACATGTTGCAACTAGCAACTTGCGATCAGGTCTAATGCATGTTTTCTTATATATAAAAAACAATATAGAATAACGAATATGGATAAAAGAGTTTTGGATAAAAAAAACGAAGGGAATAGGTGTCCCTAGAGCCAATGGTCTTTGGAGTTGGAATAGTGGGTAAACAAGGATTATTGGCACGAGAAAATTAGTGTTATGCACATTTTAAACTAATTTTAGAGGATCGAAACACTTTATTTTAGTATGCAAAGTTAGTTTTATATTAAATTTCAAGAGTATAGGTAGTTCACATTACAGTATCGTAGCTATAGGAATTTGCTATTGTAGCACAATCAGTATCGCTTATCGTTGTTTTTGGTACTATTAGAGCAAGTTTAATAGTATAGCCAACCACGGGCTACAAATCATCTATAACTAATCTAATAGCACATTCATACAATAGTTAATTATAAAAATATAGTACACCATAATACCCGGTCCCACCTCTCATAAACACGTAACGTGTTAGAGTCCGTGTTGCAACTGGCTACAAATTTGTAGTCCGTTTTCTTCTCTATATTCTCTTTTCTTCTCGATATGTGGTTATAGCTGGCTTATAGCTTGCTATTGTACCTGCTCTTACAAAACTAATTAAATTCGTTTCATAATCAAGGAAAAATGGTTTATATAGCGCGTTGAGACTAACACGGCAAATCATACTACCGGACCTGTACGAGGCTTTCATATTATTTATCGGGTTATTAAAACTGATTATTTACTCTATAATTTAAAAAATACATTTCCTAAAAAAACTTTCTCTTCTAATGTATTATTTAGACTGTATGTTTAAAGCCGTTTTTTTAGTTTATTTCTTAAAACAATTGATTTATTCAATCTAAATCAAAGAAAGCCTAATGTACGGCGCCATAGAATTTCAATTGCGTTTGACCATATATTTTATTATGATTATGTAAATATGAAAATAATAAATCACGCTTAAAATATTTTAACAATAAAATATATCACAACAAAAGAAAAATAATATTAACATATTTTTTTATAAAAAGACAAATGTCTAAATATACATTAAAAATCAACGACGTTCGTACCTTGAAAATATAACAGTATTTGTAGTGGTATATATGCAAATACAATTGCCACCAAAAAGGAGAGAAAAATGACTGTGTTGCAAAGCTGATAATTTGGTTGCGACCATTTTTCTAAAACAACAATTTAATTTCTCATTCATCGTACACCATAGCAATGCCACGTGTTAGAATATGTTCACACTGAAATAATGAACCAACGTATTCCTTTCTTTTTTTTCCTCTTAAAAAATATTTTTTTAATAAATCCCTTCCTTACCTGTCCCGGTTTCTCCGCATGTTACATTTTACTGTCCCCATGCAGACAATGCTAAAGGGATAAACAGAGCTAAAATTGGTGAAAATTCACTTAAATCCAAAGGTAAATAACTCATTTTTCTCCTGTTCCCAATCCCATCCATTCCATTCCATTCCTTCACGAACCAACGTATTCCTCTCTATCTTTTTTTTTCCTCTTAAAAAAAATATTTTTTAGTATAAATCCCTTCCTTACCTGTCCCGGCTTCTCCGCTTGTTGTATTTTACTGTCCCACGCAGACATGCCAAAGGATAAACAGAGCCAAAATTGATGAAAATTCACTTGAATCCAAAGGTAAAGAACCCATTTTTCTCCTGTTCCCAATCCCATCCATTCCATTCCATTCCTTCTCCCTGTGCTCGGATTCCTGTTCTTGCAGCTCGATCCCTAGATCTTCCTCTTTGCCCGAGAATTTTCCGCCCAATTCCCCACTCCGATTCCTCTTCTTTCGCCCAAATTTTGGCTCAACATTTCGCAGCGCAATCTCGAGCTGAATCTTGGGGGGTAAAGCTTTGCTTCTTGGAATCTTGGTGCGGTTTTTGGGGGAGATTTGCGAGCGTTTGGAGCCGAGAAGATGAACAGGGAGAAATCCCCGATCCCGGGAGACGGCGGCGACGGGTTGCCGCCGCAGGCCACCCGCCGGGCGGGCCCTCCGGCGGCGGCGGCGGCGGAGTACGACATCAGCCGCATGCCGGATTTCCCGACGAGGAACCCCGGCCACAGGCGCGCCCACTCCGAGATCCTGAGCCTCCCCGAGGACCTCGACCTGTGCGCGGCCGGCGGCGGCGACGGGCCGTCGCTGTCGGACGAGAACGACGAGGAGCTCTTCTCCATGTTCCTCGACGTGGAGAAGCTGAACAGCACGTGCGGGGCGTCGTCGGAGGCGGAGGGGGAGTCGTCGTCCGCCGGCGCCGCGGCGGCGGCGGCGGCGGCGGCCGCCGCCGCCGCCCATGGAGCGAGGCCGAAGCACCAGCACAGCCTGTCCATGGATGAGTCGATGTCGATCAAGGCTGAGGAGCTCGTCGGGGCGTCGCCCGGGACGGAGGGGATGTCGTCGGCGGAGGCCAAGAAGGCCGTGTCCGCGGCCAAGCTCGCCGAGCTTGCTCTCGTCGATCCCAAGAGGGCGAAAAGGTGTCATCTTTTTTTACATTAGCTTTCTGTTTGTTCTTGTGAAAATTTGTTATTTTACAGTAGGCGATTTTTTCTTGTTAGTTTTGTTGTATTAGTCTAGATTTGTTTTTGAAATGTATTCGTAGTTTGTTTAATTACATGTCTCATAGCAAATGTTGCATTGCCTGTGCGAATTTCTTGTGGGGGGTGATTATTACCTTAGGGAAGAAACTCTGTAAGTATGTGTCAGTGCAAAAAAATAATTTCTCAAGAGTCGTTTTAGAGACTAAATTGTGTGAAAAGAAAGATAGATCTTGGCAAGTGGGGAAGAGTTTAAAAGGAACCTGATTCCCTATTACTGCCACCATCTGTCGCCTTGAAAATCAAGTGATTTCGTGTCATGCATTGACGCACATGATATCATGCCTATGCTGATTCTGATTCGTGATATGGAACATCTGGTAGGATTTGGGCTAACAGACAATCTGCGGCAAGATCAAAGGAAAGGAAAATGCGATATATTGCTGAACTTGAGCGCAAGGTGCAAACCCTGCAAACAGAAGCAACAACACTGTCAGCCCAGTTGGCACTGCTACAGGTATACACTGTTGCTCTGATTTCCCCCTTTATAGTCTTTTGCAGGATCATATTGGATGGTTTGAAGAAATTAGACCTGTCTAAGTAGCATGGGTGTTAAAACTACACTTTGGTCTCTTTCAGACCATTATTATTTTGTTGCGAAGACCATTTAAGTTTTAGAAAAGGATTAAACAATCCTTATGTTTATTATTATAAGAAATATATTTGATGGCCCTTTGCTGCATGGTGGCCTGGTGGCTTCCTGCAGGTCACTCTGTCATGGGGATGTTTTGTAATATTAAAATAGTTATTTTTTTCTAGGAAAACCATTTGAAGAACAATATTGGCACAAGTACATCGCAAGTGACATTGTTATATTGACACATGATGATATAATATTAGTTTAAGCATCATGTTGTATTCTACAAGATGCACTATCTCATCTCCTTGTGCCTGCGGTGCAAAGCTAATAATGAAGTTCCACTGTACTTTATGTCATTTGTGTCCTTGGTGGGTGGGATATGGGGGAGAGTGACACAATCATTTTCTTCTAGTTGGTATCCTAGTCACTGGGCCCAGACAGGATCGATGTTTTGAAAAAAAAAAGGGTCTATTATGGGTTATGGCCCGGTCCATCTTGAACCAGTGGAAGCCCGGTTGGTCTGGGTGGGTTTATTGCAGGATAAGGAGGCTTAACCCTCACGTCTGTACAGGTAATAGAAAAAAAATGTTTTAAGCCAGATTTGGAACCTGAGGGATTAAGAATGAAGTAACCTGCGCTATCCAGCTAAATGCAATGGCTGGTGGTGTCCACTGGTGAAAACTGAAATAAACTAATTATGGTTTGAGGGATTACTATTTAATAATTGGCCATTACTAGTTTAGAATACACGATATTATCAAAACAAAGCTCATAAATTGTATTGCATTCTCATCAATCCAACTTCAGTTACATATTTCAACAGCAGTCATAGCAGCAATCTTTAGTCCCTAGCTAGTTGGGGTAAGCTAGGGATGAAAACTTAGTCGAACACTCGAGCCACATGAACCAAAAGATTTTTTTTGAAAGAAAAATAAATTGTGCTGTTTCGTTAGAAAAGACTGTTCTACAAGACTGTGTGTGGCGGTCTGTTAATATCTGATCATGTCATTCTAAATGAATTACTAATGATGCAAATACGTGTGCACATTATGCGCATATGAAAGCTGGAGCTAGCAATTGAATGAAGTTTATATTGTGCTAGTCAGACCTGTATCATGGTCATTGATGCATTCATTCCATCAAAGCATGAAACCATTGTCTAACAAGGAACAAATGCACTCACCTTCTATCCATAATTAATATTTCTGGAATAGGCATGGAAATTAATTCAATAAACTGGCGTTACATATCTGCAGAGTATGACCTTAACAGAACAGTTTTACAAACTCTGCATTTATCTAGAGCTTTGTTCCCTATCCATGGATACAGATAATGCATCCACATACTTAACTTTTTGGATGCTCAATTTTTGTTTAAACCATGAATTTGGATGGCCTAATGATTTTTGCACGTTATTTTGTCATGACAGAGAGATACCAGTGGGCTAACTACTGAGAATAGTGAACTGAAGCTACGTCTGCAGACCATGGAGCAGCAAGTCCACTTGCAAGATGGTAATATTCATATATTTGATCCCTAGTTCTGCCAAATTTTAGCCTTTACGGTTTTCTGTGATTAGGCCTACTGCCTTAATATTAATATTTGTAAGATCTTTGTTTATGCATATATTGGAAGTTGCCTTAGTAAAATCTGTCACCTATAATCTAAGCACCTGTATAAGAGGAAGTTTATAATTTCTCAATGATAACAAAATATTTTTAGTTCATATAGTGGTTTTTTTCCTCCTTTTGGCCTCTTCTTTGTATTTATGTTATTTAGTGCTCAATACAATACAACATTGTCCTCCTCAAAACTAAAAACAACCTTGTCATCACCTTTCATGATAATGGCGTGCAAGAGAATTTATAGGGGAGTTGCTGTTTTGTTACTTACATTTGGTTAATCCTGATGTTTTGCTGTTTTGTTACTTACATTTGGTTATTCCTGATGTAGCTTTGAATGACACCCTGAAGTCTGAGGTTCAGCGGCTTAAGGTTGCAACCGGTCAAATGGCGAATGGTGGAGGGATGATGATGAACTTCGGTGGCATGCCACACCAATTCGGAGGCAACCAGCAGATGTTCCAGAACAACCAGGCCATGCAATCTATGCTGGCAGCACACCAGCTGCAACAGCTCCAGCTTCATCCTCAGGCTCAGCAGCAGCAGGTGCTGCACCCTCAGCATCAGCAGCAGCAGCCATTGCACCCTCTACAAGCGCAGCAGCTCCAGCAGGCGGCACGAGACCTCAAGATGAAATCGCCGATGGGCGGCCAGAGCCAGTGGGGAGATGGCAAGTCAGGAAGCAGCGGCAACTGATGCGTCATTTACAAATTTACAAAAAAATTCCCCAAAGTTTTGGTGTAAGGTGGTGGTTTAACAACCATGGAGATGGTCTGTTTCATTGAGATGATGATGATGTGCAAGAGTAGTTATCATCATCATCATCGGTAGGTTCAGGTTGGCTTCAGCTTCAGTCATACAGTTGGGTGGATGTTCAGTTGAAGAGTTTATCTGTAGCTGGTTCAGTAAGGAAATGGTCGAATCATCAAGAATTCCAGGTTAAAATCTTTCGTTTCTTTGGTAAGGTAGCACATCACCAAGATGTACTGTTGTAGTGTTGTCTACAGTTCCATAGATTCAAGTAGCCAGTATACGCTGTTGTTTAGTTTTTCTCCGGTTTTTTAGAGGTAGAGGCGTTTCTAGTGTTAATCGAGAGGTATACTGTATACCTTCTGATTAACATGTAAATCACTCAACACCTCTACCTCCATAAGGACCGGAGAAAAAAACTCAATTGTTTAATTAAGATGCCATTCATGACTAGATGTTCTCTGTCAGATGATCATATTGCACTCTGCTCCCTCTGCCTCATTAAAAATAAATAAACCTAGCACACATGATGTGAGCGTCATCTATCTAAATTCATAATACTAATATATGTTATATCCCGTATTTGATTTGTTTTTATGAGACGTAGAGAGTAGTTAGGAACTCGTGATTCAAACTCCTGACATATTTGATTCTAAAATAATGTTGGGTTAAATGAATCGGTTGATTACAACCGAAAAACTGTATATGACATATTATAGTACAACGGGGACAAAAAAAACAAATTTAGAACTGGATATGACACATTATAGTACAACGAATCTGAATAAGATATATCCAGATTCGTAGTGTTTGGATGTGTCATATTTAGTACTCAGGCTGATTTTGGATTGATTTTTTATTGGACTGAGGGAGTATAAGAGAAGCCGGATAATTCACTGATACTCCGATGGATCATCAATCATCCGTGGCACCAGAACACCAAGATTGCGTCTTTGCAATTACAACGTGAGAAGGGGTTAAACACTTGGTAATTATAACACGCTCAGCTCAGCTCAGCTCATGGACAAAGGAGAGCAGCCGACCAAACGCCTAAAAAAAAAAGCTCACCGGTTGGTGTTTCCTGGGTGCAACCATGGCCACCAAACATGGCCTTCTTTACCGTTTTATGGTTGAACCACTTGTCCTGTCACGCCACTATAAACTCGTTACACTGCTACTAGCTAGTCTACTACCTCGGTGGTGCACCGTGCACGCCGCCACCTCTCGCCATGCCGGCGCCGGCGAGCTCCCGGTACGTGCCGCTCGCGGCGGCGCCGGAGCAGCGGCACGACGGCGAGGCGGAGGAGGAGTGCTGCTACGCGGCGACGACGACGAGGTACGTGCCGCTGCGGCGGCGGCGGGGGGAGCAGGATCAGGCCGAGTACGCGGCGAGGCGGGCGCTGTTCCTGCAGAGCTACCGGTTCACGACGGCGGCGGTGTCCGCCGGCGAGCGGGACGACGGCGGCGTCGGCGGCGGCGGGCTGCGCGGGCGCGTGGCTCGGCGGGTGCGGGAGGCGGTGGCGAGGGCGGTGTCGCGCGCGCGCCGCGCGGCGCGGTGGTGGGTCGGCGGCGGCGTCGGGGTGGCGAGGGCGTGGCCTCGCGTCGGGTGGTGGTGGCGGCCGCCGTCGCCGCGCGCGCGCCTCGGGTGCTTCGGCGGCGGCGGCGGCCACGGCCGCAGTAAGCTGCACTACCTGCACCACTTCGCGTGACCGACCGATCGATCCATCGGACGGCGGAGGACGCGCCACGTATGACGGATGTACGTGTAAGGAGAGAGCCATGTAATGTATTGGTGTACCCGTGTACGTATATACTAGCACATATGTGAACGTGAGTACTTGACAGCTTTGAGTGTGCCATTGCATTATTAGAACAGGAACTGTTGCGTCCAAAAAAAATAACAGGAACTGTTTGAATTGGGTACATTTGCTAGCTGCGAGCCATACAAGTTGGCTTAATTTGGATCAGATTGTTACGCACAATACATATTATTGCTGCGAGTTATCTATTTTATTATAGAGGAGATGCACTGTGCTTATTATAGAGGAGATGCACTGTGCCGTGTAAGGGACATGTAGTTTTAACTTCAAAGTTCCGTGTTTAATGCTCAACATGTTAACATTCTCTCCTTAAAAATGTTTGGAGGGACTTTCTCTCCCTTGAAATCTCGTAATTTCATTATAGAGATGAATCAGATCACTAAAATGAACTTAACGGATAATTTAAAGCAATTGATCTAAGAATACTTTTATAAATGTAGCAGAGCAAATGATCTGTTTTCAACAATTCGTTGTATCTGAAAATTTTGGTTGTCTAGTAGATTATATTTGGTAACCAGAAAGTTAGCTTATCTTTGCATCGATCATTGACTCGTAGTTGGCAGCAACATGCAACGCTTGCAACAATGCAATGCTTACAACTAGAACTACCATGCGACCTCTAGCTCGCTCGATAGTGGGTGGCAGATCACTTAGATCAGGCCGGCCATGAGCAGCAGCGTGGCGTCGCCGTCCACCTCGCCGCCGACGACGCCGCCGTCGCCGCTGCCGGTCAGCGTCGGCCCGGGGAACCGGAGGTACGCGTTCACGCCGTCGCCGTCGCCGTCGCCGTCGCCGCCGTGCCCGTCCTCGCCGGCGGCGCCGAAGCTGACGCCGCCGCCGCACTCCTCCTCCGCGTTCTCCGTCCACGCGCGGCGGCTCGCGCGACCGGCGAGGCCGAGGCGGTTTGATCTCGGAGCATGCTGGTAATTAATTAGCAGAGTATTATAGAGCACTAATCACTCGTTAACTCTCGTCAGGTGAGAGTGATTTAAGTGTTTGTGAGTATGAAATTTGCAGCTTGGAGTGGATTCTGATGCTGCTGTGCTGCTGCTGTTCGTCGAAGATGCGACACTGACGGAGGATCGAGATGGGTCTAATATATTTTAAGTGAAATCTTTCTGCGCGTTCGTGAAAAAAAAAAGAGATGGAACAATCGTATATGGCGTGTGAAGTTTATTGCTCTGATTGACGAATTATCAGTGAATTAATTGTTCAGTGATGATTTGAGTCGGTGAAACAGTAGTGTAGAATAAGCTGGAGATATATATCAGGGGGAACCGGTTCCTCTGACGTAGACAATTCTACGTCAGAGGGACGTCCAACGTTGCATCGTCGTTCCTTCCGCATCCAACGATCGATAGCGTTCGCTTCAGTCCATCCTCAGCGCGGCTTGCTCGCTCTGTGCGGCCCACAGTTGCAAACTACTCTAAGGGGAAAAACAGCGTTGCGGCGGATCGGAGACCGGAGGAAGCTGCCTCTCGTCAACCATGGCTGTCGGCCGCTCGTCGCCTCTTCCCACACGGCCGTAGGTGGAGCAGGTCTATGAGGAAACACAGTCCGCCACCGCCCTCTTCCCCGTCCCTCACCCCCGCATCCTCCGTCCTCCCCCCGCGGATCTCTGCTGCTCCTTGCATGGTCTCAAGGAGGTTGAGTTTTTTCGTCGACGATGTCATCTTCCACGTCTCTTGGTTTGAGCCAACGGCCACGGGCGTGTTCATATGCTAACCATGGTCTGATTTTGTGCTTCATCCCTAGAAGCTAAGCATGTCAACTGGACTTGGCATCTTCCTCGCGGGCAATCGGCTCTCGCTGTTGGCATGTCAACGATCTCGTCACTGCCGACATCGTTCTCGTGGCACATCGCCGTCTCGAGACAAGACACACGCACCGTCTGTTCGCCTTGGGGTCGGCAGCGCTCACGCCGACGGGGACTGTTACTGTGTGCTGTCGAACGATGACGTGATGTCCTGGAAAGATGTCAACTGGTACCAAGACCAAGGAGGACATGCCGGCGAGACCTGCTCCACCTGCGCCAACGCAGCGACAAGCGGACGGCGTGCGGCCGGCGGCCATGGCCGATGCCCTTTTTTCCCTTTCATACTTGGTCTTCAGCTAGGCTGAACCTTGCGCTTGTGGGCTGAGGAACAACGAATGGAGACTGGAATGGATACAACAGTTGGATGCACAAGCAACGGTGATATGGCATCAATGTCCCTCTGACGTAGAATTTTCTACGTCAGAGGATCCCGTTCCATATCGGGGACAGTTTGGTTAGCATCGTGTCTGAGAAAATTACGTGCATAAGTTATTTCTCACATAATAATACGTGTGGGTAAGTACATCCAGAAGCTATATACTCCAGATGGTTGTCGAGCTTTACCACATCTGTGACAAACAAAGTTTGACCACCTAAGACCAATTTTTAGTTCATGCCATACCATGCTGTGCTGCACGTTTGTAGCAATAGACATGCCTATTAGTTATAGTCTTACAGAGTTTGGTTGGAAAGCTTAAAATTATGAGAAACAGTTTATTGATAGTCAGCTTCTAATAATATGAAAATATTAGGATTTCTAGCTTTTGATTTTTAGTTCATTTGTTGGATTATATAACTACAACTTCTCAGAATATAAATGAAAGGTTGAACTATTTAAGAGAGTTTCTTATTCTGAAAGAAGCTGTAGCTGCCAGATACTCACTCAAGCAAACCCTCTAGAGTCATTTTCTTTATTGCATCTTACTACAAGTATACAAGTATGATGGCACGTCAAGTTTTACAAAAGTTCTTTTTTTAAAAAAATATATGTAGATGATGGTCTTTTATGAATCTATTTTTCTAATTGAAATTCAACGCGAAGAAGGATTCTCTATTGAAGGTGTTCCATCCACCCTTCATTTAATATAGACCTAAATGCTATTAGGTAACCATATATCCTTTAAAAACCGCTTGAATGCCATAAAAACCAATAAACCACCGCTAAATCAAACACACCAATGCACTTCCAATATAAAATCTTATGAGGCTAGAGATTTACGTTTCATCCCAACCTCTTCGGAAACATTATAAGATGATACATGATACATGTCTATAAATATAAATACTAGAGTTAGAATGTGCGTCTTTCGTATAATTTTTGTTTAGAAAAGAATCACCATTAAACTAAAACCACATCACCAGTTCACTACTACCACCAATTCACCACAACCTGCCAAATATCATGTGTACATGCTGGCACGTCAATTATGCAAGGAGTCCCCTGAGACTTGCCGAAATTTTTCATTCGAGTCCTCGTGATCCATCCTCCCCGACAGATCGATCCAATTCGCATCATCGCATCACACACCTCCTCCTCCTCCTCCTCCCCCCGCGCCGCCGTCATCCGCGGCCTTCCCGGCGACCGACGCGGCCGCCGCGTCGCCCTCCCGCCGCCGCCGCCGCCGCCTCCGACGACGGGTTTCCAAACGGATCCGGTGGAATTCCATCCCTCTCGAGCTTAGCGAGGGGGGAGAGAGAAGAGGAAGAAAGTGAGGGGAAAAAAGCTTCACAAGAATACGCGCACCACGCATGGGGATCCGAGTCGGGAGGTAGACGGAGGGGCGAGATCCGGCGAGGCGGAGAGCGGGAGGGGATTGTCGCGTGGTTTTTGGTTGCTCCCCCCTACCGCCAGCTCCGGCGATCCCGACCACCCACCGGCGACGATGAGCGGCGGCGGCGGAGGAGTCGCAGGCGGAGGAGGAGGAAGCCCCAACAACACGGAATGGCGCTTCAACCAGACGCTCCGCAACGTGCAAGGGTGAGCCCCTTCTCTCGTCCCCTCTGAGCTCCCATCACGATCCGATTCCTTTGAAATGGTATGCATGCTGGTCTGCTTGGTGCGAAGCTGCGTGAAAGTCAGAGCTTCCGTGTAGATTCGGGTGGATCCTGGTGCATTCTAGAGCGGTGGATCTGGGAATTTTCAGAGTATTGCGAGTTACATGGCTGTCTAGTGTTAGAGAATGTTTCTTGGTTAGGTGAACTTATTCTGAATAAATCCAATATCTTTTTGCTAGAAATACTTTTTTTTTTGTCTAAACGGTATTCCACATAGTATGATTATAGATTATAATCGTACTCTGTGGAACATTACAATGGAGCTTTATTGTATCCCCTTTTTCCCCTTATATGTTTTGTCAGAATGCTCAAAGGGCGGAGCTTTCCTGGGAAGGTCTTGCTGACCCGAAGATCAGAACCTCTTTCACCTCCTGAATACTCCCCGCGCTATGAGAATGATCGTGATGAATACGAACAGAATGAAGGCTCACAAGAAGTAATGTGGCATTGGTTGGCATCGCTTTCAGCTTGTAAACAAGTTAGTTTGTAATTGATGAACTTCATTTTATACAGGGAAAAGGGCAAGCATCTGGAAACACAGCTGATAGTATGAGTGCAAAGAAATCAAATCCTCCATCAACAAGTAGCACCAATTCATTACCAGATGCCCAAGGATTAGTTTCTGGGGCTAGAGCTACAGATTCTGCACGAATTGCTAAATTCACGAACGAACTATCTAGGCCAGCTGTTATATTAGGTATGCCTATTTTCTGTACAGGGTTGATTAAATCATCTGTTGGGTGCACAATAAGTTTGGTTTAGCAATCAATGTTTCGATTATTTTCTTGTCATTTTCTTTTTCATCATTGTCACTGCCAAGACGGATGGAAAAGGGTATAAACTTTATGTAGGGTGACAATCTTGTGTCTTGTGAGTTGTTGCCCCTGTATTTTGTTGCAGCTTGTTCATTCTGAAAAATATTTGCAGTTTCTCTGATTCTTCTAGGTTCCATTAGCTTGTCCAGAATTCAGTTGAAACCCACTGTTTGTTCTTAATTTTTTAGACAAGTTGCGGGAACTGTCTTGGAGTGGTGTTCCACCTTATATGCGACCTAATATATGGAGACTTCTTCTGGTGAGCTTATTTCAAGACATGTTTCAATCCTTTTAATAGGTGTTCCTGTTTCGAATTTAATGTCAGCTGGCTACAGGGATATGCACCACCTAATGCAGATAGAAGAGAAGGTGTTCTGACGAGGAAAAGACTTGAGTACGTTGAATGTGTTTCTCAATACTATGATATTCCTGATACTGAACGCTCTGATGAAGAGATTAATATGCTTCGACAGGTTTCCCCTGACTTTTTCGACTTTGAATTTGCCTTTTTAGGTTCCCCAATAGTTCATGTAATCAATTATATAAACTCATGGTTTCACTTGTAGATTGCTGTTGATTGCCCAAGAACTGTGCCAGATGTTACCTTTTTCCAGCACCCTCAAATTCAGAAATCTCTGGAGCGCATTTTGTATACATGGTGAGTCACCGCCCTTTGCTGGTTCATTTTGATTTGTCAGAATCCTTGTTTAACACACAATCTAGCTAAGAAAACATGACATTTTTCCATGATGCACAATTCCTGCTTGTGCTACTCCCCTTGTGGTTCCCTATGCAGAACATACACGTTTGTGAACCTCTCATAGTTAACCTGGCACTGTTTCATCATTCTAGAGGGAAAATGTGATAAATGGTTGGAGTTTGCATGATACATGACTTGTCATCTCTGATGACTAGTTCAAATTTCCCAAGTTCGTCTAATAAGGTGTTTAGGTTATGTTTGATATACATTGTGTTGATATCAGTACAAGGTGCCTGTTCTTTTGGCAGTTATGCTTGTTCCATCAGTTCCACATTAGTGTTCTCTTCCAAGTTCCAACAAGGATCAATTATGTTGGCATCAACACAATGCCGCCACTACTACCTACAATTGTTTGTTTCTTTTCTGTATTATTCCGTGATACAGTGACTCACCATTTCCAGGGCCATCCGTCATCCAGCAAGTGGTTATGTTCAAGGAATAAACGACCTTCTTACACCATTCTTGGTCGTATTCTTATCAGAGCATCTAGAGGGCAACATGGACACCTGGTCCATGGAAAAGCTTTCTCCACAGGACGTTTCTAATATTGAAGCGGACTGTTATTGGTGTCTTTCAAAGTTTCTCGATGGTATGCAAGACCATTACACCTTTGCTCAACCAGGAATTCAGCGCCTTGTTTTCAGGTTGAAAGAACTTGTTCATCGTATAGATGGTAATGTTCCTCCAATTCAAATATTTATGAACCTGTTCTATTGCTAGAATTATATCTACTGAAAGAAAGGGAACTTAAGGATTTAGAGGACTATTACAAGGGGATGGATAATAATAGGCGTATAGAACAGTTCAATGTGCTCTACATTATAATTAGATCTGTGCATTATGAACTGCACTGTTCACTGTCACTAAGCTTGTCTTTCTTGAGATCTGTTGTAGTACAGAATAGTTGTGTGTTGTTTGTAGAAGAAAAAAAGAACAGTTTTGCCTAGTACATTAAAATTCCAATGTTTAACCATCTGGCATCTTCTGGTTATACAGAACCTGTGTCAAAGCACATGGAGGAACAAGGATTGGACTTTCTTCAGTTTGCGTTTCGTTGGTTCAATTGTCTTATGATTCGTGAGGTCAGCGTTGTAAAGGCCTGTTGCTTAGATGTGATCTATATATTGTTGCTAATATGTCTCATATCCTTGTAGATTCCTTTTCATCTTGTAACACGCTTGTGGGATACCTACCTTGCTGAAGGCGATTATCTACCGGATTTTCTTGTATATATATCAGCTAGCTTTTTGTTAACGGTAAGTTGAAGTACCCCTTGACTGTTCATAATTATTTTTTTCAACTTCAGTGTATGCAAGTGTTGCATGCCTGGTGCAGGCAAATGCAGTTTTCACAATGTTTCTGGTGTAAATACTAATGTCCAAGTCCATTGTAATTAAGTTCTCTCTTTATTTCTACCTCAGTGGTCAGACAAGCTGAAGAAACTTGATTTTCAAGAGATGGTCATGTTCCTTCAGCACCTTCCGACGAGGAACTGGGCTCACCATGAGCTTGAGATGGTGCTCTCCAGGGCTTACATGTGGCACACAATGTTCAAAAGCTCGCCAAGTCACCTCGCCAGCTAGGATACCCGATAATCATATCTGTAATCTATGACCTGATTTTGATGTACTCTAGACTTGTCCCCTTTGGGGAAGGAACCATGAGGAGACTTCTTTTGTTTTCAGTGCATACTATCAATTGTAACACTACCCCCAATCTGTATATTTTACTTACAGATTATTATCAATGATGATGAATAGATGGCATTCAATTTGTGTATTAATTCTTTGCATTTTCAGATGACTAAGCTGAGCAATTCAATTACACGCATAAATGTATAATACTGAATAAAGGTTTCACCTTATTCGACTTACAGGAGTAATTAATTTTTGTTCTCATCGCAATTCACAATTGAGTAGAAGGATAGAATTTCATATGGCCTCATCTTTTCGCTTATGCTTATGCTTATCAGCTAAAATTTGAAGTTTCAATCTTAAATTTGGAGTTGATTTTGGGGGTTTTTTCATCGAAGTTTATTTTTCAGCCTTTGCTTTTATATCGCTAAGAACACGTATAAAAAGTTTTATTCGTAAAATATTTTTCGTTTGCAAATATGCTGATGGGGCGTATAGTCTCGATGAATTTGTGTTCTTAAATCTAGCATGCCGGATCAACTAATCTGGATGTTTTTTGTCATTCGGATTTACAAAGAAAACTATACTAACACAGTTCAGATTGCTTCCAGGAAACACCATGTATGAATCAATGAAGTTATGTTATTGGACTCCCTATTAAGCTAGATGAGACCCTAAACCAAGAATGGAGCTCACCGAATCTGTCTTTCCAATTCAACTTTACAAAAAGAGTAAAAAAGTTGCCTGCCATAGTTTGTGTAAAAGAGCAACTTTACATAGAGAAAAATGATTCTAATTCAGGTTTACACAGAGGAATTCGTTGTGTTAACATTGTTCATGACTTAATGGTGGTTCCAGGAAGGCAATGAAGGTTGCATTTCTGACGATGCCAGGTCTGAAATTGGACTGACTAGATAAGGTGAGTAAATCTATGGATGAATGGAATATGCTACATTAACGAATCTAACTCCCCTTTCCTTCAAGTTTACACACAGAAATTCGTTACCTATATATTATTATAGAGTAATATATTATAATTCACGTTTCCAGGAAGGCATGCAGTTGTGTGCCACGGAATCATTTCCACAAGAATCTCATCTTGTCGTAGCCGTCCTAATCTCATCTTGGACTTGAACACCCGAATCATTTTCACTTGAAGTTCTTTTTACCTGATATTCTGCGAGCACTAACTAACAGAAGCATGTCTAATGTAGTTCATTAATTAGGCAATCGATGGTTGTTGGTGTGGAAAAAAGATTGGATGACGGTACTTGATTTTAGGGTATCAATGGTGCCTACTACAATTTGACCATACAGTCCAGATTCTGACTGATATTATGTTCTAAGTAATATTAGACGCAACTAAACTAATGTTAATGCTTCAGCATTAGATCATGAAACATGTGTAAAGCAACTGTCCTTTTTACGAGATCTCTGACCATCCGAGGAATTTTCAGTGCCTCTGTTCTTCAGGCTTTGACAGGTTACTGACAAAAAAAAAACGGCCTGATGACCAGATATCAAGCCAAAGTCTGCAAAAAAAACATCGACAGTTCTTTTTTAGACAACTAATCTTAACAATTCGTCTTTCAGAACAAAAACCAATCTTAAACAATCCCATTGCATGCATAAATGCACAATCATATTTGATCATATTCCCAATCTGACAAAGGGAGCAATTTTGTTGATCATATCAAGCTAGGGTGACGAGACAACCATGTATTAGCGAATCTGATTGCCATTTTTCTTTCCTGCAGGTTTACACAGAGAGATTCTAAATGTACATGATATAGTTCATGCTGCTTCCAGGAACGCAACAAGGCCGCATTCTGAAGCTTCAAGTCCGACCTCGCAGTCTATCCCAGTCTCACACCATGTGCCACCGTTTATGCCACAGAATCATTTCCACGGCAAGAATACGGACTTTACTGTCTTCTCGAACCATCCCAATCTCATCTTGGACCTGAACATTCAGATCGTCTGTTCGATCTTTCTTTTCCCTCTGCTGTATTAGAGCCAGCATTAAATCTGACAAGCTGCAAAGAGAAAATAATTAACTCAAGGGTGCAAATGCGTAGGTGATAGATGGAGCAGCTTGTTGATGGCAACATTGGATGGTAAAATACTGCTGCAACTTTACAATTTGGTTTCGTCCGTGGTGCCAACCACAACCGTACAGTCAAGATTCTGACTGAGAATATATTCTTTCTCAAGTACTATCAGATTAGCAACTAAACTAATGCTTCCATTTCAGTGTTAGATCATGACAACATGTGAAAAGCGAGTGAGTACCTTTCTGACGAAAAATGCTCGTTGTTTCTTTCATTTCCGATCTCTCTGACCATCCGTGGAACTTTCGGTACGTAGTAGCTCCGTTCTTCAGGTTTTGCCGCCTGTCGGTTGCTGATAATAAATGACTCAATTCTTGGATCCTGGACGCTTTACAATCAGGACAAGGTCGATCAGAAGGAAAGAATCACAAATCTGCAAACAAAAAAAGAAACAATTAAACACACCAATTAGAAACGAATGGCATGGGAATCAGATTCCATTTCATCATTTCTCCTTGCCCATTTCTGCATAGAAAGTATAGTCGTCAAATGAACACGCTGAAAAATTTCAAACAAATTTCTGGAAACCTCTACCATCGTCTCCTGAACTATAATACAGTATTCATGTCAAAATCGAACACGCATACATATAGTACTACGTATGTATGTCCAAGTCGACGGCAACCATTTGGAGCTTGGAAATGGCGTCTGCCTGCAAGTCATAGCTACCAACATCTGAATATATCTATCTGATCTTGACTTGCACACCAAGCTCGATCTGCATTGTTTTTTTCCATGGTCAACACACGTAGGCAGAGGACGGCATATTTGAGTTTGACAGAAACAGCTAAACCAGCAGTACTCACTCCGTCCCGTGAAAAACAAATTTAGTACGAAATGTGACACATTCTAGTATTACGAATCTCAAGATTCATTCATAGTACTAGTACCCGTCAGCTGTCACATCCCGTTATGGTTTTTTATTTCACAAATTTAGTACGAAATGTGATACATTCTAGTACTACGAATCTCAAGATTCATTCGTAGTACTAGTACCTGTCAGCTGTCACATCCCGTTATGGTTTTTTATGGGTCGGAGGGAGTATGCGTCTCGCATGACACAATTCTGAATTTGTGATCGGATGATTCAGATTCCGACCAACAAACCTGCCTCGTCAGCATGCGCGTCAAGCTCCACCCATGGCCAGCCACCGCCCACCGACCTCAAAACCCTATAAAAATGCACCACCAGCCGAGGCGTCGAAATCAGCAGCAGCATCACACACACAATTCAAGCAGAAGCAAACACAATTCAGGCAAAGCAAACACGCACACCACACGTACTCGCTCACGTTCAGCTAGCAGACGGGCTGCCGGCGATGGCGGGTTCCAAGTCGGTGCGAGTGATCCTTCTCGCGGTGGTCCTGGCCGTGTTCGCCGTTCTCCTCGCCGGCGCGGCGGCGGCGAGGCCGGCGCCAGCAGCGGAGAGGAGCGGCGGGGAGGCGGCGGCGGCGGCGTACGTGGCGGTGAACCCGGCGGCGGCGGTGGTGGAGAAGGCGAGGGAGACGGTGGAGATGCTCATGGCGAGGCTGCCAGCTGGGCCCAGTCCAAAGGGCCCCGGCCACTAGCCCATTAGCTTAGCTCGGCCAGTGAGAAGCATCGACCTGAATATCTGATTAGGGCCCAGCCCAAAGGGCCCCGGCCACTAGCCCATTAGCTTAGCTTGGCCAGTGAGAAGCATCGACCTGAATATCTGATTATTTGTTTGTTGATTGATTCAGAATGACCACGTATTATACACACGGATGAATTGATGAGCGTATATATAGTTATTAAAATTAACCCTTAAAAAAATGTATAGAGAGAGAGAGAGAGAATTGATGAATTAATGTATAGGTTGATATGATGCTAAGTGTATATATAGTTATTAAAATTGTTGTATTTTTAGTGTAGAGTAGTAAACATACTCTACACCCAGCAATTTTACTACACAAATTTAAGGGATTTTTTATATGATCTACTGTATGTTGCTCTGATTAAACAGCTTTAAAATGAGGAAAAAAATAAACAAAATTGCCGTAGCTACAACAGAGCCTGGACTCGCATGAACCGGCAAAAATGGCCTTTCTGTGGCTGCAATTATACAGTAATAATAATTAAGTCAATAACAATAACCTTTTCACTAATCCAGTAATCCACGTTATTCGCAGAACTTGTGGAAACTGCAGGAATGTACAACAAACACAAGCACCTGAACAAGATTAACCATGTCTTCATCTCATATATGAATAGAGGTTTCTGTTTGAAATTGGTTGCAGCAACAAGTTTGTTGGCGAGAAAATAATAAGCGCACCAACTTGATCATCTCCCTCTTGTTCCACTGCCAAAATCTTGGTTAGTTGATCACGAATGGAAGCAGAAAACAACTAAACATCTATCAGCATTCTATCCGAACCGCGCCGCTTTGTGTTGAGATGAACTTGGGCTTCCTGATAACCTGCTCCAAGCACTGGACGATGTCCCCAACCTGGAAATCGTTACAGTCCTGAATCACCAATCCACAGTCGTTACCCTTGTCGACCGTCTCTGCGTCCTGCTTCTCCCGCTTCAGAGATGCGCATGGACCCTCAAAGACGACATCTCCACTCCTCAAAAGCCTCATCGTCCCGGTTTTGCTTAAGTGCCCGTCAGTTATTCGGCAGCCGGCAATCTTTATGTCAGGCCCTTTTGACTTGCTACGCCCTTTCAGCTCGAATATGTTCAGAACCTCGGCTTCCCCTGAAACCTGGGTCTCAGGGGTGCCCGGTGCCTTCTCAACAATCTCCCGTCCCATTTCTTCAAGGAGATGATAGATCACCTTGTGCAGCAAAATCTAAAGAGCAGACATTAAAGTCAGCTAACTAAATCAAAGAAGGTAGATTAAGAACCAAACATAAGTACTATATCATTGAATTTTAATCTACAGATCTCATGGAAGATGGATCAACCAAGAATTATCAATGCATGGATCAGTAAATCGGTACATTAAGAACCAAACATAATTACCATATTATTGAATTTTAATCTACAGATTTCATGGAAAAGTTCAACCCAGCCAATTCAATCGATTACCATGGCCTCAATTATGCACACACACAAATTATTTAAAGATTGTCTTCCTATACAATATGGAGGAACAGTAGAGACCATGGAATCAGAACCACTACGGACAGTAGCAGCCTATGTTACCAGAAAGGCGACACAGACCAAGAAAAGATGATATGGAAGATCACCAATGGTCACATTTCAAGGAACAGAACAACATCCCTTCCAAATATGCATTCAGCAGAAAACCAGACATAGAGTAGTAATAAACAAGGTACCTTTATGTTGGCTTGTGTTGCTGCTAGAGTGATAGCACTTGGAGGAGTACGGATGTTGAAACCGACTATATATGCCCGGCATGCTTGTGCCAGATCAATGTCATGTTGGCTTATTGGGCCAACACCAACATGAACAATATTCACAAACACCTACAAGGAGATGATATAGGCATGAGGACAAACTTAACAGAAAAAACTGTACTACATGATAAATCAAATACTACATATTATCCTTGGTCACTAATATCACAACCTGTGATCATATTTGTGAGGCTAACTACTAAGTAAAAACTAAAGGCATCAAACTGCATGACATAGATACCTGTGGACTATTAAGGCTTCTTAAGGCATCTGTAACTGCTTGAACACTGCCTTGTACATCAGCTTTCACAATGATGGGCATCTCAACTCTTTCAGGAGTCTCTTCACCAATTTCCGCCTCCTCTGTCATGTCTTCATCAATCTTTCGAAGCCTGTCTTTTTCCTGTTTTTTCTTCCGTCCTTGACTAAGCATTCTTGCCCTTTCTTCCGAGTCAACAACCACAACATCATCCCCAGCCATTGGAAGGCCCCTTAACCCCTCAATCTCAACAGGCATTGCAGGTTTTGCAGACTCTGTTATTTTCCCAGCAGTATCTCTAAGAGACCGAATTCTTCCCCACTCTGCTCCCACAACAATGTGCTGCCCGCTGACTAATGTGCCAGCCTTGACTATAGCTGTTGCCAATGGCCCCCTGCCTCTGTCTACTCTTGCCTCCACCACAAAAGCTTGGGCAGGTCCATCAATTCTAGCTTTCAGGTCCATTATCTCAGCCTGAAGGAGCAAAGCCTCTTCCAATTTGTCCAAACCAAGTTTTGTTACTGCAGAAATTTCTACAACCTGTACATCACCACCCATATCCTCCAAAAGCAATCCTTCTGAACCCAGCTGAATTCTGACCCTCTCAGGATCGGCTCCAGATTTATCACATTTGTTTACAGCAACTACAATGGGAACATTGGCTGCTTTTGCATGTGACATAGCTTCAAGTGTTTGAGGCATCACCCCATCATCAGCTGCAACTACAAGCACTACAATATCTGTGACAGCAGCACCTCTAGCCCGCATTGCACTAAAGGCAGCATGCCCTGGTGTATCAAGAAATGTGATAGAGGCTCCTGATGGCATCTCAACAACAAAGGCACCTATATGTTGAGTAATCCCACCAGCTTCCTTAGCCGCAACAGATGTTTGACGCAGGGAATCTAGAAGTGACGTTTTACCATGGTCAACATGGCCCATGACTGTTACCACAGCAGGACGTGGTTCAAGTGTGCCTTCACCAGTGTGCATTCTTCTGATATTAACACCAAGTTCCTGTTGAATAACCATGGAACAAATGGATTCATATTAAAATAAACAAAATATATAAAGCATTAAGACGCATGGTTACTCTAATAAAATCTTGTCAAACTAGTAAATTCTGTTAACATCAGATACTCAGATAGCTAGATTAAAAGAACATCAGGATACATAGAGATATTAAAGAAACATAATTAATACATACCATAGCAACTAACTCAGCAAGATCAATGCTGATAGCGTCGAACTCTGATTCAACCTTTTCACCAAGATCTGTGAGTATGTCTTGAAGTGCACCAATTGATGCACCAGTCCGTTTGGAGAGATCAAGCAATGTCATCCCATCAAAAATGTCAACTGTTTTATCTGGTGATGATTTGATAGCTATCTTTTGTTTTGGTGCAACATATGGCGCTTCTACAGGAGGTTGAGTTCTAGTTTCTCTTTTCACTCGCTTCTCCTTTTTAGGTGCTTTTAACCCTGCAACTTCTTCACGCTTCCTACTCCATGCTAACATGTATACACCTGCATGAAAATTCCTATAAAGAAGACGGTATTGTCACCTAATCTATAAGTGAAGCCTAAAATCCACAGGAAATAATAACAGTAGCAACATCTTACTAAAACAGATGCAAAACATATAATATATGGTGAAAAATTGTACAACATGAATAATTGTAGAAGACGGAATGAGAATATTTTTAAAAATACTGGAAATTATTAATGATACAAAGGTCAGTATCCCCAGAGAAAACAATATTAAGATTCACGATGGATCTAGTCCTCATTCAAATATATAGGATGGATGCTCAAGTAGGTCTACCATATTCATATAATGCGTGAATGCAACTGGAATACTTAAGGCATCAAATAGTGGGACCAAATAGATAATCATACCTGATAGTGCAGTGTTTATAAGCCGTACAATTAGCAGCACCTTTTACAATGGGTGTATGAGTATCGCTAAGAACGAAGCCTGCACTCAGGAAATATAACAGGTGTAACACCATTAACAACCTACTAGGGATCTAATGTATCGAACTAAATTTAACAATTAATGCGTAGAAGTTGATCTTCTGTGCTTAAAGCAATGTGAATTTCCCAGTGTAACTTAGGAAGCACAGTACTATTAACCATACAACATCATGCATAGAGCACTATCATCTTTAACATTCAGCAGGAAACCAACTACAGACTAAAAAAAATGTAACCCAGTTAATACCAAGATGAAATCTTGAGCTTGCAACTAACGCAGCAATTAGCCTTCCTAAAGTTAAAATGTGATCAATATATGCCAATAACAATCTCACCAGCCAGCTTTCCAAACGTCCCACTGGAAAAATTCTTCGCTCCCCCATGATCCACACGGGAGGCCAAATTCACAAGGCCCGTGTGAAAATCCTGCAAATTATGCAAAGCCCTTCAACTGTCAGTTCCGCAATGCAAAAGCCTCGAAAGGCATCGAGCTCCATGGGAGAGCATAAATGTTCGATTATAGCCTCGCAACCCACACGAACAGAAAATGCACAGGGACTCAGAGAGAGAGAGAGAGAGAGAGAGAGAGAGAGAGAGAGAGCATCACCTTCCGTCGCAGCATCCGCCACGCCATTCTCGGCGCTCCGCCGGCGGCGGCTCTTCCACCCTGCCCCCCACGGCGAGACTAAAGAGACGGGATAAGGGAGGAGGATGGGAAGGGATCCTGGGGACGTACGGCGATGGGAGAGGTTATCACCGGCGACGGCGGAGGAGGGCTAGGGTTGCTGGCGGCGGCGACGGCGGGGAGGAGCGGAGAAAGGTTTAGGGGGATGCAGAGGGTTCGGAGGAGATCAGTTGTTCGCGGTGGCCCCAGGGGCATTTTCGTCCGATCAGCTTGGAAGAATAAAGAAAATGGGAAGAAACTCTAGAAAATTAATACTCCCTCCGAAAAAAAAAAAACTCAAGACGGAGGGAGTAATAAGTACTACCCCTCTCATATTAGTGATCGCTTTGACTTTTCGCTTGCAACGTTTGACCATTCATCTTATTTGAAAAATTAATGCAAATATAAAAAAGAATAAATCATACTTAAAGTAATTTTGATAATAAAAGAAGTCACGAACAAAATAAAAAATAATTCCATATTTTAGTTACAAACAAAACTCAAAGCGACAAGTATTTTGGGACAGAGGTAGTACTTAGTATATAAAAACTTCTGAAGTGACTTGAAATAGGAGAATTCATGACTTGAGGTATTATCATGTGAAAGGTGTATGAATTGAGAAAAAAAATGTCAAAATTAAGTGGCATATTTCGCATCGATCATGGATGTGGCAAATGATACACATTTGTGGCTATCGTGGTGAACTCGCCGTGGAGTTTACCTCACACAAAATAACCATGTACTCCCTCTATAAGGAAAAAGGCAACTCCTACGTATATGGAGTTAAAAGAGGACAGAAGACTAAAGACAAATTATTTATTGATACTTCTTCCATCCCAAAATAAGTTAACCTAATACAAGATGTGGCATTTCGTGGTGCTATGAATCTGGATATGCGGAAATGCCTCATACCGTACCAGGTTAACTTATTTTTGGGACGGAGGGAGTAGAAAAGTAGTATTATAACAAGTATTGAGGGGGGAAATTTTTTTTTACTAAGAATTGGTGGTACTAACTCCGGTTCATATTACTAGTCGTTTTGACTTTTTTTTATAAGTTAACTTCTTTAGGTTTGACCAAATTTATAGAAAAATATAGCAATTTTTTTAACACAAAACAAAAAATAAATCAAAATATGTTTAATATTATATGTAACAAACCTAATTTAGTGTTGTAAGTGTTGCTATATTTTTTATAAAAAAAATTGACTTAAAAAAGTCAAAACGACTTATAATATCAAACGGAGGGAGTACCTAAGAAGATAGGAAATGATATATTTTGGAATAAAATTTAAACTTTAAGAGTTGGTTTATTTCAAAACTGTTGGGAGTAGTACTAGATTATTCATATCCATTACCATTATGTTAGATAAACAATTTCTGAAGTCTTCACTAGTAGAAAAGTTGATTAGCTAAGTATAGATTGTTCATTTGTTCCTACCACGAAAATAACAATGGAAATTATTCAGAATCTGTGTGCTAAAACTGCAGTATCGAAGATGTTAGATCTACCTATATTTCTCGAGGTGTTTGTGACAAGAAAAAGATTGATTATCTAATTATAGATTGTTCATAAATGATAAGAGATGATTGTTTTGACGTCGCATGCATTATTAACACGAGAAACTAATATTTGTTCATACAGTACAGAAATCTTTGTTTACAACTGCTCGAACCAAGAAACTATCTCGCTTCTGCCTGGAAGAAAGTTCCTCTTTATAATAATGGAAAACTTATAATCCCCCGGCCTCTACATGCAAAGGTGCACACGGCCATCTTAACGAGGACTGCAAGAAAATTTGCTAATCTAAAAACATGTTGTTTTTACAAGAATACAGATAGCCAGGCAACATAATTTCACTTTGTACTGACTAACAAGTGTTCGTATGCATCATTGTCTAGATAATAAGTTTATCTGTAGGTTGTGCTATTAATCATCAGCTGGAACTGGAAGCCCCTTTGGTTGCAGGGGTCATCTCTAATGGCTATCTAAATCCCGAGTCCTTAACTGCATTAACCTACTGTAAATGAAAAGTTGCATCAAAGCAAAACTCTTTTCCAGGTTCGAATGCTGCTTCAAGCTCCTCATAGGTCTGTAGAACCTTCAGATTTTTTGATGCATCGAGGTCCTCCTGTAGTACAAAATAAAAGGAGGTAAACAAGTTTCTGTGCCATTTTTACTAAAGATTGAATGTCTGGAAAGGAATCCCTAACGAAAAAAAAGATACTCATCCATAATAAATTAATAATAATCTTATGAAATAGGAGTCAAATTTACCTTTTGGACATATTCGGCAATTGTGAGGCTGATGATATTCTTGATGGTTTCTTTCTTCACCTTTGATGGCCCAATTAAGTGCAGAGCAATCTCTTTTGGTATCTTCAGCAATCAGCACCACCAACGAATGTAATGTAAGTAAAAACAATATATGCATTTTTCCCGTAGAGTTCGAATGCATTTGCATACATGAAGTGGATGCAGTTCTTTGAATAGTCACATACTTTTTACAAGTCAGAATAAGAACTTACATCTCGAGTTTTCCCTGATCATCAGCAGCACCATGCGGATAAAGAATGTAATGGAAGGCAAACCAGACTTAGTTTCATATCACAAATTTCAGAAGCTGTGTAGGGAGTAGCAAAAAAACAAAGACACTAGAAAGGATTTAAATAAACAAAAAGGCAATATTCCTAAATATATTAATCTATTTTTTTGGAGATTAACAAAACAGTTCTGTTAATGCCTTATTGGTCCATCAAGACAATCTCAAGGAGCCAATCTGCTCAGACTTGAACTGCATATAGAAAAAAAAATATAGTTCAAACTTTCTATTTCCTCACGCAAGCAATAAAATGTGAAATCAATATTCATCATGAAACTTCAGACACTGATGATTGTGAGGTTCTGGAAGAGAGACGACATAGGCTGATTCATGCATGAAGAAATCCCAGGTATGGAGGATGCAAGAGCAAAACACAGAAACATAACCAACCGCATGTTCGTCCAGTTCTATCTGAACTGAGATGAATACAAAATAAGGTTTGCCAAGATATAAGAGTAGACCTCCTTTCATTCGTCGAAAGCCAGGAAGTGGTTGTGCAGCAGCAACATTCTTTGAGAAAACTTTCTCAAAGATAGATTCTGTCATCGTATCAGCTACAGTTACTCGTAGCTGCATGTTGTAAGAAATGCTATGGACTGATCAACACTTTAAATTGAGATTATCGACTGATCAACACTTTAAGTTGAGATTTGTCCCAAAAAACATTATTCTCTGTTGACATCTTTTACATTTTACCAATAATTAAGTGTTAACAAACCTTTATCAGTCCATCCTCTTCAGTTTGCACAGACACAAGAAAATCTTTGAAAGATACTAAAGACTCTGTGCTGGTTTCTGTACCTGATAGAGATACTCAAATATAAGGAAACAAACAAATATGTTCAGAACATATTTTATAGAATAATAAGAGGATAAATGTGTACATTGTATCGGAGATACTGCCCCAAGAACACTGCAAGCTTTACGGGTGATTCTGCAAAAGAAATTCTAAACGCATTCAACACTAGACATTATTTTCCCAATGCAACATACCATACAAGAAATGAATTGTAGACTGACATCCTTTTATCTACTCCTAAGCCATACAAATCATGCTTAGCAAGAAACTGTTCATTTTTCGCGAACGCCAAAAAAAAAAAAACTGTTTATGAAAGTGATAAGCACCGGTATGAACACTGCTTGTTGAACATCACCGAACAAGCTGGAGATAGGCGATGCTGCAGTTGCATCTCACTGGCATATCTGTGATTGATCATCTGCGAACAAAAGGAACAAACAAATTGCTCAGCTACTGAACACCATCCCGATAATGTTTTCTTAACTCATACTCTGTATATATGCCGTGTAATGCCACAGAAATAAAAGCATATTACCCCACAAATACCTTTCAACAATACTTACAGTAATCTTAGAATAATTTGCCAAAAGAAAAGAACGCATGAGAACAGGATATATAGTAAACATGGTACAACAACTCTACTAGCTTCCTGCAAACAATAGAGGGTTTTGGATGCACTTTGGTGCAGAAAGGGTACAGACTGAACAGTTAAACTGACTAACTGAGGCATTCAATCTACAAAATTATAGAGGACAAAATGCAATAAGGTACTAGCAGAAATGTATCTTGAAAAGGAAAATCGATGTTATTTTATTCAGGATAATAACAAACACTGAACCCAATTTTATCCACGGGTGCGAGCAAAAGAAATGCCCTGATATTTTCTGCAGAGAATGGCAAGAAACATCCAACAACAACAGCCAAATCATCGCAGAACTTCCAAGACAAAACCATATACTGAAACCGCACAAGTTTTCCTCATTTCTTCGCATGAAACAACCCAGAGGATGCCACAGAATCCGCCGTTTCTTCGGTGCGCACGGCACCCAGAAGAGAAGAGAGAAAGGGAGCAGGTCACCTTGGGGTTCTTCGCGAGGAGGCCCATCGCCATCGCCATCGCCGCAGGCGCAATGGATAACTCCATGGCTGCTCGCGGTCAGAGTTCGCAGCAGCCGCAGCTGCTGCTGAACTTGACTACGACTAGTACTCTTTCCAGATCGGACGGTCCATCTTGCTCTGACGTGGGATCGGACGGTCAGTATAGGAAGATGCCTCACGCGCCTCTTCCCATCTGGACCGTTGATTTCCGATCGGACGCCGCGGTGGAGTTCACTTGTGAAGGTGGAGGAGTTGGACGCGGCGGCGGAGGTGGAGATGGCGGCGGCGGCGGCGGCGACGGCGGAGGAGTACGAGGAGATGCTCCGGGTGGTGGAGGCGATCGCCACGCGCATCCGGTGGCGCCTCCGGCCCCACTCCAAGCGCCGCCTCCTCAACGGTGGGTGTCAACTCATTGGCTCCATTTGTGTCTCCGCGATGGAGGGTTTGGGCATGGTCATGCTAAAATGGCTCCTTTCTTGCTTAAATTAGTGATCTAATACTGTCTTTATGATTTTTTTTATGAAAAACGAGAATCAATGGTGAATCCATCCGATTGTAGAAGCCAATTCAACATTACATGATACATCATGCTTAGGACTAGGAGTTCTAAAGTGACCTTTTGTCCTTATCTAATTCTAGTTATCGCTCATTTCGGCGGTAATTCCAATTCCAACACGTTTAGGTTTCCAAGATAATGGATTGATGGGGAATTTACAGAATGCGTTTACGGAGAGTGATTGTCTTTATATCGAGTTGTAGTTGGCAGTACTACATCAAAGAACAAGCTAAAAATGCCATGGTGAATTATTGGCAGATATACTGTTCCTCTGCAGTGGGTTGCGGCCTGTGGTACTGATGGATTACGGTGGCACAATGCCTGAACTACAGGACAATCTCTGCTCCCTGCTGCACCATGCTCGGCAGGTAACCAACCCATTTTGATGATTCAATCTATTGATTACCCCCATTGAGTAATATGTAGTGGTATTGTCTATGGCCGCATAACGCATTAAGAAGGTTTTATCTCACATTGCTGGTCATCATCATTACGCAGAGGAAAGATTTCTAGTAGCAATTTTGCAAGCCATGACATTGCTCGCTTGCAAGTCATATTGGGAGTTATTTTCCACTTGCTGTTGAAAGACGAGCAGGGGCCTTGGATGTAACTATGTCCTTACAACCTTACTTCTTGTTCCATAGAACATATCTGTGAGCCAAAGCCTGTGGCCTTATGTCAACATAGATTAGATCAATGGATGCTAGCTGGTTACTAGAGCTTCACTTATTGCTTGGCTATCAGAGATTGGTTTTATTAAGAGAAATATCTTGAATGCAGACCTTAAATTTCTGTTACATAATCACTCCTTAATCTTGAAATTTATTTTTACGGCATGTGCTTTGTTTCAGTTTGCAACTTCTTTCTCGGCCGAAATATAATCTGTGTTGGAGATTCTTTCGAAACTAGTGATGCGTGCTTGTCCTTCTAGTTCAGCCATATATTAATATAATTCTGTTTGCAGGAGTCAAGCATGTTGAGTCCACTAAGGCTGATGGTTATTAAAGATATGCTTTACTTGATTCATGCAAAGGGTCTTGCTGAGCATGCTTCACCAAGTGCAAGGTCACAGCACAAGCTCGCTTTTGTGGACCTAGAGAAAAGCTGTAGCAAAGTCTTTGCCTTCTCAGATCCTGTCTTTCTATTTTCTCTGTCCTATGTCCTATTCTTCTTTCCTTTGTTGTATTACTGAATGCTGTCTTGGTGCAGCTGCTTTCAGAAACCGAAGAGAATGGTGCTCTGCATGAGTTTGTATCCATCCAAGACCTGTTTTCAGCCAACTTCCCTGTAGATGCAGATGTAGATCTGCCTATTATACAACCTGAAGCAAAAGGGCAGATGTCAGAAATTCCAGAGGGAACCACTATGGATAATTTTGGCTTTCGGATTGCTGACGGAACATCACTGGTTATTGATCTGAGCACCTTCCTTGAGAGTGCCCAAATTGCATTGCCCTCTTTGAATGGGTAAATTCTAGTTCTATATATTATCGAACCCACAACCATTCAGTGTTGAAAGTACCTTTTTTATTGGTTCAGTTTTCTGGTTCTTTTAACATCAAAAGGAGATGTTTGCTATGTTGGTGAAGTTAAGCAGAAGCACTTAAATTTGTCTATATTAATATTTAATCATATTGCAATGTTTTTAGGTGGCTTTTGGGTTATCCTGTAACATATTTGTTTTGCAATGAAAGTGCGGAAACTGCCACACAAAATCTCTCCAAGCACTCTCTGCATATCTATAGGATATATGCTGTGAGGTTTGGCATTTTAGACTGACCCACTTGGAGTTTTCTTTTGGGATGAGAATTCTTTGAAGCTTACTTGGAATATCTTTACTGCAGATGTCGTCAATCAGCTGCCAAACAGTCAGAACAGGAACTGATGAGGTATTCTATTTTTTTCTACAATTTTATCATTTATGGCTCCACCTACATTACTACATGAGGTATATGATATACAGAAATGCCTATACATGCTGTCATACAACATACACCTTTACTATCAAATCCTCTGTAATCTGCCCGGTGAAAAATCCTCTGTAATTTGTAGTGGACTGTATGTGATATGAGTGGTTGGTTAAAGCAGTAGGCAGGTAGTTATGATATCTCATTTTTTTTATCTTCTCCCCTACTTTACTTGTGATATCTTTTAGGGTGCACCCTTTTCTTCGGTGAACTTTTACATGCCATCTTATGGAGAAACCGTATATGATGTGCCAGTTTTTCAGTTCCTTGTGACATGAGCACCAAACGTGATGAAGAACCATGGGCGAAATCATTTCTGGCACACATGAATGAGAAGATCAAGCAATGCAATCATGTCTGGGCATCAGTTCGGATGGAGATCGAGGTTTTCCATAGCCAATCAGGACTCATTGTTTTGTAGTTCAGATCAGCAAGCCTTTGACTATATGATACCTGCAAAGTTGGCATTCACTGATCCTACAAGTTGCATCTATACCACCTGTAAAATGGTCCAAGTTGGTGAAGCTTCTTTCAGTTCATTCGGCATTCAGGTGGAATCAAGGAGGCAACGATGAATAGAGATATATATCATGATAAATTGATGATCGCATATATAGAACTGTGCCTGCAACATAGCAGAGGGATAAGTTCTGCAATGTTCAACGACGAACATATCCTCTGTAGTCTGTACCACAGATGTTGCGAATCACAACTATGTTTCTACTACTACTTCACTCTGAATTCTGATTCGGACTCAATTATACATGTACTCTGCAGTTCTCTACAGATCTTCTTAAACCTATGAATAATCAAATATAAATCATCACTCTATTGAAACACCAAATGCATAATGTCAAGAATTGCAGTCTGGATATTAATATACCAAACACATGTAGATTTTGAACCTGATTTGACTAGGCTGTGTTCTTAAGTCTATCTTTCCAACTTCACTTTACTTGTTTTTCACGCGCACGCCTCCTAAACTGCTAAACGGTACGTTATTTTGTAAAAAATGAAAAAAAGAAAAGTTATTTTTGAAAATCATATTAATCTATTTTTAAAGTTTTTTAAGTGATACTTAATTAATCATGTTGTTTTGTGTGCCCGGGGATGAAGTTCCCCACCATAACACACGAACACACATGTACTTTTAACATACAAGCTCTTGATTTGTCTTGCACCACTCATTTCATATGGCCCTGCACTACGAGTCTGTTTGTTTACTTGAGTCCCTCTAGCATGTCCCATATGAGGCATCCAAGCTGACTATAGCTAGGATGTGCAGGAGCAAGAGCGGTTGTTTGGTTAGTTGTATCAATCAGGTCTACACGACAGGCGATATTGTTTGGTTGATTGTATGAAGAGTTTAGTGTAAATGTTGCATACATGAGATTTTATTTGGTTGTATGCATATACCTCCTGTTTTTTTAAGGTGAAATTACCATTTTCGATTCAAAGATGAAAAAAAATCATTCCAACCATTAAACTGTCAAACACAGGGCGACATCTGGGATTGAGAGGTATGACCGTATGAGCAACATCACGCGAGGCATTTAACTATTTGTCGCTTTTAAGATGTGACAATTAAGGATTTATCACTCGTAGTCTATAATATGTGAGTTCTTATGTATCTATGACATGTAAGACTAATGACAAATACTTAAATGCCACTTGTAAGTGTGGCAAGTAGTTAATTATCTCACATCACGCAGGAAAACCGTAACGCGCGGCTGCACGAATCGCAAAGCAGGAGTGCGATGCGGTTCGGGTCAGATTCGGATCAGGACCCGGTATTAGTATCTGTATCCACAACCCGACCACGACTCTCTCTCCTCTTCGACTCTCTCCGCAAGAAAGAAAAGGGAAACCAAAACAAAAGCCGCCGTGACGAAGCAGATCGAAGCATCGCGCCCGAGCCAAACCTAAATCCCTCGGAGAGAGAGATAGAGAGGAGGAAAAAATCAAATCTTTTTGAGGAAGAAATCATGGCGGTGGGTTTTCATCCTCTCCAGATTCTTGCGGCGATTCATCTTCCGTTCCCCCTTCTTCTTCTTCTTCTTACCTGATTTTTTTTTCCCTTGGATTCCGCAGTGGCAGCAACCCATGGACGGATCCCACGCGAGCGGGAGCAAGGCGGCGGCGGCGGTGGCGGATGGCCCGGGAACCCAGAGGACGCAGTAAGATTCGAAATCTTTGATCTGTTCTTTCCGGTGTTCGTGGTGGTGGTGGTGGTTTCGGATCGTGATTAGGGCGAAAAAGATTACTCCTTGCGGGGGTTATGGAGGAGATTGATGCATTGTGGACTGTTAGTTCGTAGTGGCGATTTGGGTGATGAGGGGGAAGCTATTCTTTTAGGTGATTGGATTTGGGTGGTGAGGATTGAGGGGAATCATGGGATGCGTTTTTCCCCTGGTGAAATCGACCTGAGAAGGCTAGGTCTCACTTTTTTGTCGAGTGAGAAATTGAGGTTTTAACACAACCTAGGGTTTGTGGATGGGTTGCTGCTAGTTAAGTATGCTTTCTTGGGTTGTGGCAATGGTGTTTATATCTCCATCTGTTAAATCGCCACAATCTAGGGTTTGTAGATGGGTTGCTGCTAGTTACTGCAAATCATCTGTTCTCTTGGGTTGTGGCGCGGTGAAGTTGTGATAATGATGTTATTGTTATGATCCTATGTAAATTTTAGTCTTCATCACTGTGGGTGATTCTTGTATTGTTATTTTCTCAGTGCTTATAGAGGAGTACAGAGATGCTTGATGGGTCATCCGTAGTTATTGTATGAACTATGAACTGTGGATTGGTATTTGGTTATTCTTCCTTAAGAATAATTGATGGAATGCCGAATCAGTGGAAAAGTGAGGGTTTATGTGTGCTTGTGGTAGGAGTTTCACATTTCTTTGTTTTGGGCTAAGTAGATAACATCATCATATCTGGGTGGTCAGACATTACTTTTAATCAACAAGCAAACAATTTTAGTTTCTGTTAGGGTTGTTCAAATTGCAAACAGCAAACTTTGCGGTTATAACTTCCGAAAATACCTTCAGTTTCCAAACTGTCTGTATCAGTATCGCTTTAGTGTCAACTCTTTTCATGCTACTGTTTTTGCTGCTTTGATACAGTCTTGTTTAACTCTTGCCATTGTATCAAACAGGTATCCTTATGTGACTGGCTCATCAATTATTGCACTGAAATACAAGGATGGTGTCATCATGGCATCCGACACTGGAGGTTAGTTGGCAATTCTTCTGCAAAGTCAAATATAGTTCTTGCAATGTGGAATTTATTCTTCTACTTCTTTTGCCAGCCTCATATGGCTCAACTTTGCGATACAAGAGCGTGGAGCGCATTAAGGCTGTTGGTAAGCATAGCCTTATTGGAGCAAGTGGGGAGTTCAGTGATTTCCAGGAGATTTTGCGCTATTTGGATGAATTAACGTAAGTTCGCTCAAATGGTTGACCCTTGTTTTCCTTCTCATTATTATGAACAATCGATGTGATATGTTTGTCCATCCACCTTTCAGCCTGTCCGATCATATGTGGGATGATGGAAACTCCTTGGGTCCCAAGGAGGTCCATAGCTACCTGACGAGAGTGATGTACAACAGGCGCAACAAGTTTGATCCCCTCTGGAACTCCCTTGTAATTGGTGGGGTGAAAAAGGGTCCAAAGGGTGAAGAGAAATATCTTGGCATGGTATACTCTTTAGCCAAAAGAATAGTATTTTTCCATTGAACTACTGTCAGATTATCAACTGCTTATTTATATTTTCTTGCTTCTCCAGGTTAACATGATTGGTACACACTTTGAGGAAAACCACATTGCCACTGGGTTTGGGAACCATATGGCAATCCCAATACTTCGTACTGAATGGCGCGAGGACATGACATTTGAGGAAGCTGTCAAGCTTGTTGAGAAGTGCTTGCTTGTCCTGCTGTACCGTGACCGATCATCTATTAACAAGTTCCAGGTATGAACCTGTTGCTGTTTCTAAAATACCTTGTTCTGCTAAATGTGTTATTAAACATGTCCTTTTAACTAATGAAATATGTGCTTGAATGACATAGATTGCCAAGATCACAACTGAGGGAGCGACCATCTACCCGCCATACTCATTGAAGACTTACTGGGGCTTCGCTGCCTTTGAAAATCCGGCCCAGGGTGCTGTAGGATCATGGTAGATTTATTTATGCTGCAGAGGCTGAATGTCAGGCCATGAACCAGGATGAAGAAACAGGCTCTGTTGCTGAGAGGCCTTGTGAAATGTTTTATCTGAACATCAATGAAACTCCAGATTTGCTTTGTATGACATTCTGATCGTGCAACTTAGATTTCTACCTTCTGTGGCCGTTAAGCCTGGAACTATATTATATATGATGAAAGTCTGTTTTGTTTCGAACTTTCGATTGCCTGGAACATGCTGTGCGAGGTTGCTAAGCTTACACAGCTTGACGGCTACAGCTTGTCCTTCGATCAACCTATGCCAGGAAAAAGTTTGTTTTCTAAACAAACAAGGGCTCATTTGGAATGTAGGGATTTTACAAGAATCATTCCATTTCCTCAAAACTATTGTAAAATTTCCCTATTCCAAAGGAGGCCTAAACTTGTGTTACTGAAGTAAAAGTAAGCAGGACAGCAGAATCCAAAGGAGGCCTAAACTTGTGTTACTGAAGAAAATGGTATAATAAGGTCAAAACCATGCTAATTTGCAACGCGTGGATACTGATTTAGAGAGACCGATTTAGGAGAAATATCTCGGACGTGAGAGTAAATTGAGAAACCTTGCTAATATATTTGTGCAAAGAGAGGTACATCATCCATCACATTACAAGATGCTGAAATTGATCAGGATTTAATCTACAAGGCTGGCTACAAACATCCATGGCAAAACTGTGTCACTGACACACTGAGCATCTGGTAGTTTGTTACTTTCTTACATCATGGAAGCAGGGTGGTGACTCTCATAGGGGGCGTTCCACTACTATTCTTTGTGGCAAAGAGAATGTACATTGGGGAACAAGAATCTTAATATCTTATTACCGTTCCGAGTTAAAAATTGTCGCTGTTCTCAACAAATGTCAACAAATACCTAACGACTAACCGCCTATGATCCTCGTTGCTTTCTTTACCGCTCAATTCTATCATGCCTTTCATTACCCGGGTGCAAAGCCTTTCGAGCTGTGGCACGCCATAGCCTGTGGTGAGTTCCATGAAGCGTCGCTTCACGACTTCCAGTTGTTCAGGTATGTCGTCGCTAGCAGGCATGGCCGCGTTTTCACCGTTGTCGGTCACCATGGGTTCAGGATTTAGTTCCGGTAATTCTGGTAATTCAGTTGGTGGATTGTCAGTTTCTTTCAGAACACCATTTGAATCTGGTTCTTTTGGAGCTTCTTCTGGGGAGATTGGTTTTGACAAATCAACATCACCAAGAGACTTGTCATCTCTTGTTGTCGATTCTTTAACCATGCCTGAAACAGGAATTAGTTCAACTCTTTATACAATCACTAGTATCACGAGTTGATATGCAATTGCATTAATCACAATCAAGGAAGAAAAATCATGTGAAGTTGTACACTGACCTTGTTCAGTTTCGGTGCTTTTCTTTTGCCGCTTCAACGCCTCATAACTTCGTGATAGATTTACTTCTGGTTGTACATTACGAAGCCTTGCGCTCATCCTAGTACCAGATACCAGCTGAGCAACAGGCGCTGCTTGAAGAATAGAGCTATCTCCATCATCCGTAACCTGTAGTGGTCCCCCCTGTTCAGCAATTTTATCACAAAAGGACACCAAAGATGGGTCCATCTGTGACAACATTCCTTGCACCTGACCAAAGAGACCCATTAGTTACACAACACTATAACAAAGATGAGCCTAGTCAATAATCAACTACAAACATAAGTGGTAGAATAAATAAAATACCACATCTCGTAGTTCACATGCTCTACTGACAATACGAGATCCATTGTAGTCACTCCCATTATATGTCTGCACAAACAGATTATCAACGAAGAATAGAAACAATAGTTAAGAAGTTTGGTCACGGCTTCAGACATGTAAAAGGAGTGGAGCATTAAATGCTCCATTGAGAATTTCATACCTTTGCATTTGAGACTATAAGATCAATGTCCTTCATAAATGAGGCCCGAGTAAGGTACTGCCCAGAGTCCACCTGCTGTAAGACAGTAGCCATATCCATAGGATTGTGAACTACAGATCTATAGTCAGGTACCTCCTCTTCGGATACTGGGAAGTGAAACACATTGAACCTTTTGTTGTACAGAATGCTGAAAAGAGGAACAGACACTTTATTACTTCTGATTTTGAACAATAATGTCCAAAACTCCAAAACAATAGTAGTCTAAGTACACTTTGTTACTTCTAATTTTGAACAATAATGTCCAAAACTCCAAAACAATAGTAGTCTAAGTAAAAAAAATTTGCACTGTGGCTTGTCTCCAAACTTTATTGAACATATTCAAATTTGAGGTATTGCTTCTGAAGAATATGCTAGACAGCTAAGTTTTACAATTTTGACTGATGTCTTATCTTAGTTTTGCTTATTGATTTCCACCACAATTTTTTCCAGCCACCTTCAGTACTCATCATCGACTTCTACTAGTAACATAAGTGCAGCTAAGTTATGTTTCAAAAGGATATATTCCATCCTAAAAATAAGCTTTATCAAGCAAATGCATACTCCTGATTTTTAGAACGCAACCAAATCCCCATCTGGAACATTCCTTCAACTGAATAAATATGGAGCTGAGACGGGAATAGCATAGATAGGCATAGGCTAAAAATGGTCATGGGTGTAAACTAGGCGGTGTTTTTGTAGAATATAAATGAAACTATGCTGTTCTTTAGCAGAACTGTAAAAACTAACCACAGTGCTAACAGCAATGAATGGTGAGAACAGAGAAACAAAATTTGAACATATATGGAACTCAACAAAGGAGTGAATTGCAGACCGGTTACAAATATCTCGAAGACACATTCTCATCCGTCGAACAGCATGTTGTTCGGCTTCTGCCTTCGCTTTTAGCTCTGAAAGTTTGGGACCATCCACTTCCTTTGGTGCTTTGGGAAGATCAACAGAAGACTTCTGGTCTTTAGACTTACTCCTAGACTCTTCCATTTGAAATGAGAGCAATGACTCAAACAGTGCATGCAGGTATCTCATTCTATCATCATCACTTGGTTGATCCACTTCATATCTATCAAACAAACAGATTTTCTCAATGAAAGACAAGACCAATATTGGAGGATAATTTAGACCTTGGCAATTGAGAAGAACCAAGTCAAGCAAAACAGCATCTGACCAGGAACTTACACATTACGAGAAGAAAATATGGAAGCACACTCTTCTTCAAGGTCACCAAAGGCCACTGACGAGGTTCCTAGCAACAAAACTGGAAGGTTGGATGGCAGCTCATTCAACAAAGTCAATAGCACAGCCCTAAGCTGTTCATGTGCCTGTTACATCAAAGATGAAGAATATAATCAATTATTCAATATTTACCAACAATCATTTCAACACTAAATTATATACAGCTTGGAGCTTACTAACCGTATCCCACCAAAGATGAAACTGAGGCAAGTACAGTATTGACGGGGTTGTTCTCCTAGCTTCCCCAAAAATGTGCACAAGAGCTTCTTCAGGTGTCTTTGCACTTGGATCAGACAGAAGAGACGGCAACCCCAAGGAGTGAACAGAAAATTTCTCAAGTTCGTGCAAAACAGCTGGTCCAACATGATCCTGCTAAGCGTAAAATACATTAATGATATGAAAGGACACAAAATGGTGATATATCTATGTAAAAGAGGATGAGGGGCCCTACCAGTCCAACACTCACACCACCGCACATCAAAAGTCGAGGTCTATAAACAAGAGGGATGGATGATCCATAGGAAAGGGCAGAGAACTTGCTAACATCTACTGATGATAGGAAAGGGAAAATATCAGCAATTCTTTCCATTATTTTTTCAAGATGCCTTTTTAGACAAGGAGCGATAACTGGTGACAGCGGCCTTGAATGCACAATCGACCCCCTATGTGCAGCTGGAGTTATTGTAGACATAGCTTCCAAGAAGTGGTACTTCTCAACCCTGACTGAATCAACATCAATGACAAACTTATCGTCACTCGTGTAGACCTGAGGATACTTCTCCCTAAATGCTCGAATAGCAGCTTCTGTACATAAAGCTTTCAAATCAGCTCCACAATACCCCACACAGCTTGCAGCAAGCTCCGTCCTTAGTTCCTTTGGTGGAGGGTCCTTCCATTTCCGTGTATGAATGTCCAGTATTTCAGCCCTTGCCTCATAACCAGGTAGAGGAAAAAAGAACTCACGATCAAATCGGCCAGGCCTACGCAATGCTCCATCAATGGCATCAATTCGGTTTGTTGCTCCAATCAAAACAACTTGTCCACGTGAATCCAGACCATCCATCAAAGCAAGCAATGTAGAAACAATTGAATTGTGAATCTGCTCTTGCTTGCTAGACCTCACAGGTGCCAAACCATCTATTTCGTCAAAAAATATGATTGATGGCTGATTCTTCTGAGCTTCCTCAAACAGTAGCTTGAGCTGCCTTTCAGCCTCTCCAACCCACTTACTAAGAACATCAGCCCCTTTTCTCATATAAAAGCTAACCTTCTGACCAGCTTTAGAGGCAGCACACGCTAAGGCACGAGCAATCAATGTCTTCCCTGTACCAGGAGGGCCACAGAGAAGAACACCCCTAGGAGGAGTAATGTGATAGTTTGCAAAAAAATCTGGATAAAGCAAAGGGAAGAAAACCATTTCCTTCAATGCATCAATGTAATCGGACAGTCCCCCTATATCATTAAAACTCACACTCCCGTCAACCTGGAGAGGCTGAATATCAGCTCCTCCCTTGGAACTTGGTCCAGCAGTTTGGATCCCTGGCATAAGTGAAGAAGTACTCACTGTGTTGTCACCCTGATGACCCCAACCGGATGCTCCAACATTCAGACCCCATGCTCCTGGACTATGCATATCCAATCCACCTAAAAACCACGGCATACCTCCTCTCCCACCACGCATCCATGGCATGGATGGACTTTCATCTGGCTCATCCACAAGAAGAGAATCATCTGAATCATCTGGCAATGAGAATCGAGGGCGCTTATGCATGCGTGAACCACCCTTTTTCAAATATTTGCTGTTCTTTGGACCAATTCCATGTACTAGTACTCTACGGGGTGATTGTGTTCTGTGCTTCCCTTCCTTCCGTGGGGAGGGTCTACGAACTTCTGAACGATCCCTGAGATCATATCTCCTCCTCCCTTCTTGTTCTTCCTCACCATCTTCATCATCTCCATCCGCTTCAGCTTCATCACCTCCATCAACCTCCTCCTCCTCATTGCCATCCTCTTCGATATCATTACCATTTTCCCTCCTATCTTGTGCAGGCTGTTCTTCAGAGCTTTCCTGGTCATCCTCAGATTCTTGGTATGGATGAAGTCTTTGTCCTCGGATAGATCTTCTAGGCCGTAAACCCTCACGGCGAGGAATGGAGCTAGAGTTGGACAGCTTCTTGCGCTTTGGCCTAGCTGACACTTCGTCATCCACTTTATTCTTTGAAGATCGATATCTGGGCCTCTGAAAAATTCAAGAGAAGAGGTGAGCAGGTAAAAACAATAATAAGCAAACTTTGCATGTACCGTGCACTAGTCTCTGAAACTCCACAAACTCACCATAAGATCATCATCTTCCATACTAGAACTATCGGTGTCATAGTCCTCCAGATTTACAGACATTCTTCGCTTTCGTGTTGAACGACGTAGATTTGCTGCAATAGACTACAAAAAGAACTATTATAATAAAGCCATATGAGAATAAACAAAGGAACTCTTACGAAGGAAAGGCAATACAGTTAAAATTTGCAGGAAATAGATTTTTCATAAAGGAGCATGATTTGTATCAACTTGAAACCGAGCAATAACAATCTAACAAGGGTCAAAGCTCCATATTTAAGCAATCATGCTTTCTGGTTCTCCAAATATTCAACGGAAATCTATGGTCATGGATACAAGGATGGGTGCAGCATTCATAAAAGAAAATAATGTTCTGTAGATAAAGGTGCTAGATGAGTTATATAAATATCAACCATTGCCTTACCAACTGTCATTTGTTAAATGCTTGGTAAGAAAAGGCTCCTGTAAGAACATTTTTAAACTTAGAGCGTCTACTAAATCTACAGCAACAAAAAATACATAACCCACTTTAGAACTTTGCTGTAACATTACAATGATGGAAATGTGGTCACCTCTTTGATTGAACAATGAAATTACTATTTTCTAAAAGTAGCAACAGCTAATGCTCTTAGTAAAAATGTTGTTTTATAAAAAGGGCTGAAGCAGAACAAGAAATTTGATTAGGAAGGAAGTTAATTCAAGTAGGCCATGCAAATGCGCAAGCTATCCAGTTTATTTCAGAGGCAATATTGAATTGAACTTGAACATCCATATAGTTATATACAGATAAATGAACAAAAAATATAGCAAAGATAGGACGATTTTGACCAAATACAGCAACGGCCCAACAAATTCAACCAAGTTACTAACATAACACCATCAAAGTCAACAGTAATGCTGAACTAAGCACAACAGCCTCCGTACTTTATATCACAAATATTTAACAGTTACAAAATGGAAGTCTGATTTACTTACACCAAACACTAACAATAATACCAAGCAAATCCAATATCACTCTATCAACCCTCTCAATTATCTCAAGTGCACTCTTCAATGCAATGAAAGACAAGACCACCACTACCTCCATCAGCTTGACAACAAATTAAATAAAGTGGCATGAACACACACATAATATGGAAACAAAGTTCACAGGCTCATTAAACAAAGAATGACAAGCATGCTTACATCAGCAGGCGGTGCCCTGGCAGCTGACTTGCGAAGCAGCTTCTTGGCAATCTGTGATGCAGCCGCTCTCTTCTTAGACTTCATCTTCTTGCGTATGGCTGGATTGTAGTACATATAATTGCGACCGAAGTACTTGGGCCGCTTACGCAGCCGGTCACTAGTCCTCACTGGTGTCACCGATGCATCCCCCTTCCCTTCCATCCCCACCATCGCTCCCACCTCACGTCCTCATCCACACCACGCCGGCCATTGCTCCCTAAGTCAATACAGGTACACCAATAGCCCGTCAATTTTAGTAAAATCCCCAAACCCTAGCCCCCAAATCCACCAAGTTCAACACACACGGATAAGATGTAACAATGGCAAATTTCGCACTCGCACATTGCGAAATGGAACCCGCTCCTCATTCCCCACACATTAAATCCCCAGAAAATGGGTTGAAAATGACAAAACGATGGAAGAAAAAAAATCCGAATCCACGCCGCCAAGCACCGATCAGACAGCCACGACCCCTCGAAACCCACCCACCACGAACGAAACCACACACCCCCACTCCACAAAACCCGAACTAAAACCCTCCGAAATGGACGGAAGCGAAGCGCGGGCGAGCCCCGGAAAACCCGGGGGGGAGGGCGGCCGCGGGGGTTTCTAACCTCGAAGGATTCGATCGGCGGGGAGCGGGGAGCCCGCGCCTAGCCCCCGCCCGGATTCGGCGACGCGGCGGCGGCGGCGGCTGGTCGGAAGGAGGCGGCGGTGGCGGAGGCGGCTCGCGCGAGGGTTTCGTCTCGCTTCCTTCGCGTCGGGGGTTTCGAAGCGGAGGCGAGAGAGAGAGAGAGAGAGAGGAGACGACGCGACGCACGCGAGGGTTTCTTTCCTCTCTCTCGCGGAGCCGCGCACGCGCGGGGCACGTGAGAGAGGGGGCGTGGGGGGGGGGGGGGGGCGGGCGCATCGGTCGCGGCGTTCACATGGGAGTGGTTCGGGTGCGGTTTCTGACAGGTGGGTGAGGTGGGCTAGTGGGCCCCACTGGCAGTGGGTGGGGTGGGGTGGGAGTGGTGGGAGATGGCTAGGTTTGGGGGTTGTGGAGACATAGGGGTTGGATTTGGTTGGGTTTTTCTCCGGCGTTGGATGGGGATCGGACGGTGTAGAGGGGCGTCCAGGGTTGATCGGAGGAGGTATATATAACATCCTCGTGTACCGTTGGAGAAAACAGGTAGTACGTCGTTTCTTGTCTCTCTGAAACCTAGCACTCTCTGGAATTCAAAAAGGAGAAGGCATTATCTTCGAACAAAAGTCATTCTCTAAGACCCTTTTATGAAAAGGCAGAACATTTTTTCCTTTTAAAAACAAGATGAGAAAAAATTAATTGTCGCTATCGATATTTCTACCTTTATATTTTTAATCCTATAAAATAAATGTGAATTGTAACGATCACCATCTCGACCCATTCACAACTATATCTAATAGAGAAAAAGAGTTTTGTAAGTATATACCTTCAGGTGATTTTGAAACTAATCCTTCAATTCCGTTATATAAGACGCAAATGCTTTGGACACAAAGACCAATAAAAGTTTGTGTGACTACCATTCTACGCGCAACTGGTTTGCTTTTCCTAACGACGTCTCACTTCGCCGGTGTAACACACGTGTACAACGCTTACCACATCCACGTGCTTCGTTCGCCTTACATGTTGAGTTCTATAGACATTGATAGGCCATGCAGCCATGCGCACATGCCTTGAATGGATGCGGAATGAGAATTATATGATTGCTTACCACCCATTATGTTGGGACTTTTGAAAAAAAAATATTACATCTTGTATGATAGGATAAATGGAGTAACAGAAGAAAAGGAAAGAGGATTTTTCATCTCAAAAGTTTGTTCAAATCGAATTAAGAAATTATTAACCTTACAATATAAATCAACTATAGGCCATGCTTATGGAATTGGGGATTCAAGCAGAAGTTGATGATAATTTAGCTACTACCAGTCGTTTATTATATTGGTAGTTATGAGTTTTAGAATCTTTAGTAAAAATTTAACTGTTTTAAGGGGTAGAGATTATAGGAATAGTTACCATTGTTTGATGCTATCGAGCAACGCACAGTCGTTATGAATAACTTAGAAGCATATGCCATCTATTTTTTAACGGAGCACGGCATCTTCCACCATGATAACTTTACAATGTACTAATCGTTGTTTCTTTGAAGGACACAAGAGTACTATTCCACGCCCAAAATCCACCCAGCAATATTTTGTAGCCAGTACTAATTATTACTCCCTCCGTTCCGTTTTAAGATGTTTGACGTACATCATAAAAAAATAGTATTCTTTCTGACACAATACTATTCCACACCCAGAAATATTTTTTTGCATGCTTTCACGCCCTATATAACCGCCCAAATTCTGCTTTTGACACAATGCTATTCCACACCCAGAAATATTTTTTGCACGCTTTCACGCCCTATATAACAGCCCAAATTCCGCGAGTGACGAGTGCGCAATGTGACAAGGCGGCTGAGGCCAGACAGGACAACCACCAAACTGCCCCGGTTGTTGTACGATTGTCCTTGTTCCCTCCGAAACCGGCACTGCGTTCCAGTTTCTTTTGGTCTTTGGAAACATCCTAGTTCACTGGGGAGCTAGAGAACAAGTAGCAACAGACACAGAAGTACAAGAGTTTTTTGTCCTGTAACTCTACATATAGAAGCATAAATGACACAGAAAGTTGCAAATGTGCAGCATGCTGGATTGGTAGGGATAAACAGAGTCGGTTGCAGAAATTGACACATTGATCTCTTTCCAGACCCAAAATTGACTTAATATTTCAGCGATTTAGATTTTGGTGGATCAGCTATACATGTATGCCGAAACCATGAAAAGTACTAGAGCACTAGTTTCTGATGATTGTTGCTTGAGAGTGTGAAGGTGATACAATGATTGACAGCAATTTGTGTTAATCATCATAGAGACAGGAAAGCACATGGGTGCAATTTAAGTCTTGTTCTGCTAACTAGGCATCCATGCCACTTGGTGCTTTGGGTTGAATCAGTCATCATTGTTTTGGTCATTTTCGTCATGATGATTGTCACCATAGTCAACCCACGGGAGCAGTGATTCCAGGAAAACCAACGCAGGATTGCGCCCTGCAACTTCACGGGGGGCACGGGGTCTGACCTCAATCCCCAGTTCTTGTTCAGCTGGCGGCATCTCATGTGCCATTCCAGGAGCAACCATGAATGGCCGCAATTCTTCAGGGGGGAGTGATGGTGTTGTGTCGGAGAAGTCTGAAACAAGAAGATGAGAGTACCTGCAAAATAAGAAACAACTTCTCAAAACTCAAAAACATGTTATAACTCCAAAGATTAACAGATACCAAAAATTGGGATATAACTACAGGCGTAGGTGGATTTTGCTTAGTGTCATGTATAAATATTTAAGTCCACCAAAGCAATATGTGAAATAAACTGCATATCTGTAGTGTTGTACTCCCTCTTGTTTTTTTTGTTTGACGTTGGTTAGTTCATTTTTTATCTAACCAACATCATATATAAAAGGAAAGAGGTAATATTATATATCACTATCGTACATGCTAAGACTACAGATCCAACATTGCCAATAAATTAAGAATGGAGTCAGTAAGGTAGACGGCTAAACCATATATTGTTATGTGAACATTCAGACCAAGATAAAATTTACAACTCAAATTGCAACAAAGAAAAGGTATTGGTAGTCAGTGGAAAGCAATATCATAACTAAATAAGCCTTCAGTTCTGGGCAACAAAAATCATATTGAAGTGCTCTCCTTAAAATAAAAAGGGAAGATGTAATCGAAGAGCAGACAGAACATTGACACTACGCAAAAAAATTTGGAGCAACTTACTCATTCTTATCTGAAGAGAATGCTTCTTTTCTAACACATGCCCAGTCCTGGGCCTCTCTGTTATCCTGTTTTAGTGATTCAATCACCAAAAGAGCAGCATCTTTGAGTAAATTCTGCAGTTCTGGGAACCTCCACATGATGTAATGGCGTTCAACATATATGCTAATCATATGCTCAAGGGAAGGGCTTCCTGGCTTTGCTGATCCAAAGAACACATTCCTGAGTATTTGGGTCCACGAGGAGTCTTTCAAAGGAGCCTTGTCAACAATCTTGCGCAGCACCAAAGGATGAAGCATCAATGCTTGCTTCATGAGATCTACAGATGTTGACTTGTCAGAATGGTCAGAAGCCTCCCCATTTGTTGCATCACGCTCAACGTAGAACCGTGCAATGGCAAGGGAAAATGAGAAATTAGGGAATAACCACAAGGAGTTATCACACTGGTACTCTTCTGCAAACTGTTCCAACCATTTGTACTGTTGTGATCTTAGAGCAAAGTAATCAATGCAGAATAGAGCACCCTTTGGATCATCAGAATCCAATGAAAGAAGGAATTTGCAGACCTCTAAAGCAGACCGATGGCAGCCACGTCTATCCAAATTTTTCATGTGACTAAAAAGCGCAGTAAAGAATGGCTTGTTTGTGTCATGGCTATATTTCAGCTGGCAGTTGCTGTGCAGTGGGCTAAACAATGGATGCCAAGCACACTCCAGAGCAAATAGACACTTCTCAACAGCATCTGCTGACGATTGATGTTCTCCAGAATATTTGAAAAGTTCAGCAAATGTTAACAATGATTCTGGGTGATAAGGGTACTTTGCTAATATAGCTGCAATAGCATTGAGATCATTTGCAGATTTGGCAACTTCAAACAAGTCTTGCACATGACTGACAGAAGGATCATATATGTACCTGCACGACATGAAGAGTTTGATTATAGAGAAAGTTAAGGACAAGCACAGGCCCATTGGGAGTTAATTCTGAAATCTTACATCACCTTAAAGTTTAGAAAAAAATATAATGAGAAATAAGATTGTGAGGAAAAGCAGTACAGTGAACACGATATACAATATAACTAATGGTCATAGTTGTAAGCTGTAACCAAACAAAATAGTGATGTGCAGAGATGATAAACAGGGATACATGATGCACAAAAAATACGAAATGGCCTCACCTGAAATAGTTGAAACCACTCTTTGTCTCCACAATATCCATTGACATTGATTTATCCCATGGTGGCCAGTAGCTAGATGGAGTAACAAGAAGGGTTTTTCTTGGATTGTGGGCAACGCGCCTAACACCTCGTAGCCTTGATGTTGAACTGCTAGGCACATTCCGTTGATTTTCAAGTGAATCCACTACTTTTGATCCAAAAATGCGCCTCATTTCATTTTCAGCTTTTAGATGTTTGGGATCAATTGAGAGAATAGATGATGTCCCAGGAGTGGTTTCATCTATCTCAATCTCCTTCCCAGATGCTCTTTCATTTTGATTAACTCTTTGCTGCATGGGCTTCTTTTCAATAGATAAATCTTCCAGAATTGAATCCAGTGACTTTTCATCCCTTGACTTTGTTGACACTTGTTTGTCTGCCTTGCTCTTTTTCTTCTTTTTCTTTGATTTCTTGTTTGTTTCAGGAACAGCATTGCCAGGCTTCTTGTTCACAGAATGTTTCTGTTCGTTGTAACTCACAGGTTGCTCAGAATACACTTCATCTTCCTGCAGCAGAGTAAGAACATTAAATTAAACAGTCATCTATCACCACACGAGGCCATGAAACATAAAATTAGCCAGCAATACTGCCGACACATTATATGGTTATAACTCAATAAGGCTACAACTAAAACATAGAACATAGCTAGAGTTTTATTTTTTGGAAGCATATTCTTTTATTTCTTTTACCATGAGATCATGGCTGATGGCTCCATGCAAGCATATGCCATCGCCTGCTAGACATAAAACTTTAATAACCCCTCACAAGGCGAGCACACAAGGCCGCAACTAATTCTTGACCAACAAAACAAACCACAGATTCTATGCTGTAAAACCTGGTCCATCCTTAAGAAGGTTCAGCTGGTAGCTTAAATGAGATTGAGAAAGTATTCACCACAGGGCAACAACGATCCACCGCTAAATCGCTAATGATTCTACAATCTAGATATCATCAAAACTGATTATACAAAATATCATCAAAACGACATAGAAGCAATGAAAAATCGCTTCTCGCCTTCTCTTCCACAGCATAAACCGTATCTACTTAAATTCAACGATTTTCATCACTGACATGGTACACGGAGGCAATATGCTCGCGCGACAGCGATTATATTCGAGAGGCGATCCAAAACCAAACTAGAACCCTTACGAGAAGACACGGGAGGAGGCACGAACACGAACCTTCTCCTCCTCTTCCTCCTCCTCTTCGTCGAGGAGATCGAAGGGGTTCCTGGCGGCGACACGGGGAGGGGAGGCCTCCTCCTCCTCCTCCCTCTCGACCTCTGCGGCGGCGGCGGCGGCGGCGGCAGGGTCCTGCGGGGCGGTCTCCCGCTCCTGGAGCACTCGCCGGAGCAGCCTGGCGGACATGGCGGCGGCGGCGGAGCACGCCGGCGAGGACGAGATGGCGCGAGGGTTAGGGTTTGGGCAGGTTGCGGTGCGGTGCGGTGCGGTGCGGTGCGACGCGATGCGATGGGATGGGATGCGGGCTGCGAGGCGTGACCGAGTGAGACGATTTTGAGATGGAGAGTTGGAGTCGGAGACGAGGACGATGACTCGATGAGGAGGAGAATTTTTTTGCCTTTCCCGGATTCGGGACTCGGGAGGGGTTGAAATGTGATTTTACGTAAAAGGAGAGGATGCGTTCGGAAATTTCGCGAAGATGTTTTACAGCATCATCAGAATTCAGAGCCACCCAAAAATTGGATCCCCTAATTTTCTTCTTGGGAGTATATAAACAGTAAAGTAATTAGGATGTAGTAGTACAAGTACCTTTCTTGTATCCTACCCCTCCATTTCATAATATAGAATTTTCTAGCATTACTTATATTTTTATATACTCCCTCCATTTCGAAATGTTTGACACCGTTGACATTTTTAAACATGTTTGACCGTTCGTCTTATTCAAAAAATTTAAGTAATTATTAATTATTTTCCTATCATTTGATTCATTATTAAATATATTTTTATGTAGGCAGTACCTTTCTTGTATCCTACCCCCTCCATTTCATAATGTAGGATTTTCTAGCATTACTTATATTTTTATACTCCCTCCGTTTCAAAATGTTTGACACCGTTGATTTTTTAGCACATGTTTAACCATTCGTCTTATTCAAAAACTTTTGTGAAATATGTAAAATTATATTCCTACATAAAAATATATTTAATAATGAATTAAATGATAGGAAAATAATTAATAATTACTTAAATTTTTTGAATAAGACAAACGGTCAAACATGTTTAAAAAAGTCAACGGTGTCAAACATTTCGAAACGGAGGGAGTATATGTTAATGAATGTGGACAATACTAAAAAGTCTTACATTATGAAACAGAAGGAGTAAATTTTAAGTTCTTACTCCCTCCATTTCATAATGTAATAGTATTGCTCAAATTCTTATATATATGTTAATGAATGTGGGTAATGTTTGAAAGTCTTACATTATGAAACGGGGGGGTAAATTTTAAGTTCTTAAAATAAACATGTGGACATCCTATAAAACTACCAATAGAAATGATTGCTTTTCACTCTGCGTCGTGCTATACTCGTGGAGGGTGAGATCTCCGGTAGCTACTCCAATTTTTGGTTTTCTAATTAGGAGCATTGTTGGATTTGATTTTTCAAAAAAAAAAAAAAGGAACCCAAAGCTTCGGGATTGGGATTGTCTGTTTGTTTGTGATCTCACGAGTTTATAGTAAATTTGGAAGGGAACAGATATAGGAGTAGTTCTTAGAAGAAAAAAACAGACATGGGAGTAACACCATGTTGTGTGAATAGTCTTCAAAAAAAAGGTCGTGTAAGTTTGGAATGATGAACATTTGTAATATTTTCACACGAAGCATATATAGGCCCCTATAGCTCAGTGGTAGAGCGTCAGTCTTGTAAACTGAAGGTCCGTAGTTCGATCCTGCGTGGGGGCAAATTTTTTGGGGGACCTCACACATTTTATGCTGAATGCTGGCCATTATTAAGACCAAAATGTTGTAGCAAATAATTTTTTTAAAAAAAACACTTTTAGCTGAAATTTGGCCATCTATTAAAACCAAATTATCTTATGCTGAATGCTGGCCATTATTAAGACCAAAATGTTGTAGCAAATAATATTTTTTTAAAAAAACACTTTTAGCTGAAATTTGGCCATCTATTAAAACCAAATTATCGTAGCATAAGAACAGAGGGGAAAAGACGGTTTAAGAAGCCAACCAACTAGCTCAAACAAACGATCAGATCCAAATTTACAGAAGGCTTTCACCAAGCTTACGAGGCACGACCGCACGAGAAACTGGCAAAAACCTCGAGGGAAAGAATCATTTGATTGCAGGTTCCACCAACCAGACTGCCTGCATAACACAGATGGCACACAATCTGGGATAAACATTAGAAGTAGACTCCTGCATAAAGAGCATTTTATCACAGCTGAGCTGACATTTCAGAACTAGCCAACCAGATCTTTTAGGAAGACGGCATCAATTGCCCTGCTGCCCGCATTACAATATCTTCAGATGCCATGCTGAAGCACAGCACTCGCTGATTGAGGTAAAAACAAACAACAGAAACGACATGAAAGCATATGACAGTATTCAGAAGTATAGGATAAATAAGTCAGCAGGTTCAGAGCTATCCGAAAACTATGAATTGTTTGTACACGGTGTAAAGGGCTCAGCATTGCATCCAGGTATAACAGATGTACTACAACAGAAGAAGAAAAAGAAGAAAACGTTTGGTGCTCGGTGACTGTGTACTGGTGTATAGAACTAAGCTACTCAGCTGCTACCAATAAAGAATCAACGAACCAGAACAAGACAAGTTTGGAAACTAGCTTGCTAACAATGGTATTTCTATCCTTCAGCCTCCTCTTAGAACCTGACTAAGATGGCAGTTAAGCTATTGATTCTTTGCCATGTATCTCTCCTTGCATTTAAAGCGATTACTGCATGTCAACAATGTAAATATATTAGTAAATTACAGATAATACAGTCTGATTTACAAATGAGAAAATTTATGTAACTAACATCAATCAAAATCATAGTTTTGATTTGGACCAGACCAGTAGTTCAACCAGGGGAAAAACAGACCTAACACCTTCCAATCTAGTCCATGCTAGTATATGTATATCATTTCTGGTATTAGCCTGCTATAAGCCAGGCAACTGAACCCAGGTTGGACTTAAATTTTGGCATAAACAGCTGTGTTCCAACCCAACAGTCTCAAATAGCTGTGTGAGGTAGAGAAAAATCAAGCCCCCCAAATGTCAAGACTGGAAATTTCCATCCAACATGTGACAGCAAAGCTAGCTAGCCAGGTGGGCAGAATAGCTGGTTCTATTTGCTCATGAAAAGAGTATTTCTTAGAAGATCCATTTAAGTGTTTAATAACGAAAAGATAAGTCCAATTTACCATACAGATTAAGAATTTAAAGCATATTGATTGCCTTTCGTTTTGCCACCTTAAATGCAATTACATGGACTACATGATTACAATCATGTCTCCGTAATATTCATTTTTAGCATGTCATTAACACTCAAAAATATTTTATTAAAATGTGAGGCCCAACTACTAGTAACCACCTAAGACATGCAAGGCTCTCTACAAAATGTTCTTAATATAATTTCTTGCAACTGAATTTTGAAGTCTTGATGTTTGGCTAGCTGTTTTTCTTATAATCTAGTAATACTGAAGTCACAAGTTTGATTAGTGTCACACTATGACACTGAATTAAAATCAACGGCAATGTCTACTAACCTTTGGAACAAGCCTTGCTGACCTTCTAGGTAATGTTGGTTTGGTCTGTTTAGCAGAAGCACTTCTTAAGCTAAGTAGTATGTTTCTGGGAGGTTCAAAACTTGATGGTGTCTTGCTCTCTAACTCCTCAAGCTCATCAGAACTCTGTGCTGACCTGCCAAAATGAAATATGTAAGAATGTAGAATTTACCACAAAAAAGAAGATAAATACAATGTTTAGAAAAAAACATACTCTGCATCATGCTTGGAGCTAAAAGCATTGCCCTGCACAAGAAAGTTAAAGGTCAATAATTTGATCTGGGAAAAACAAAAAACAAAAGATCAGCATGTTATCAGAATAGGAAAAAAAAAAGTATGGATGTTTTCATCATACTCAGAACAATAGTATGGGAGTCACATAAATGGAATGTTCTGTTATTAACTACCAAATAAAGAAAGTTTGAAGAAAAGCATCATTAGTAGAAGAAATTCATATACAAAACAGTACAGGGAAAATGTAGTGAGCAATTCACTATATAAAGTGAAGGAAAACATTGGATTCTCTGTCAAAAGAACAAAACACTAGATTTTATAAAAGTCACTTAATATGTTTTGGATTTTTAAATGAAAACGATAAATTGCTGGACTTTTTCCAAGCCAAAGTAGGCACTGGTAGTGAATACCGAAAATGCCAACCTAGGAAGTTATCCGAATATCAATTACCAAATATGCAGGTTTGCAGCTGCAGATCTAAGATTTGGACATGTAGACTTGACCACAGTTAGACCAGAATAATATATTTACCAGCTTTCCTTCTTTCTTCCCCTTTACTACAAAGTAAAGACCAGTAAAACAAGTCAGCCATGCACTTACTAGTACAGTGAGAGCTCACACTAGACTAGTTGAAAAAGACCTTGCATGGATGACTACAAAAGAAGCTGACGTCAAACTATAACTAGGAAAGTGATGCAAATAATGTATCACATGTGAACCTTAGATGATTTAGCTTAACCACAAGGACACAAAACTTCAAAAAAGTGTTTGCTTGGCCATATAGACATTTTATGATTACAATGTCAATATTTTAAACTCTTCAGGATTCAATGCTAACTCAATCTTCCATAATTAAAAAAAGGGATTTTGTTTCTTGTAAGATAGGACAACCGTCCAACTACACCCATTTTCGAAGTTTTCACTTTTTGGAACTAGATATTGGTAAGGAAGCAAAAGAAAATTCCTTCGCACCATCACAGCTAGATGCCTATATGCACAGCGTGATAGAGAAGATCAGAAGACTATCTACAGAATTCGAAACAACTCTCTAGCTCTCCATGCGATGACCCTGCGCACTACCAATGCCTATCAGGGGGGGGGGGGGGGGGGGCGTGAAGGTTCAGATGGAACAACTTGCCTACAGTATGATGAATCAAAAGGATGCACCCCATATCATGGTTGATCAAGGTGCTTAGGATAACGAAAAAATATTGAAACAATTAGATATTCGAACTAATTAGATTCCACAAAATAGTGCCACGTGTAGAAACTGGCCTTAAAAATACTAAAATTAAAAAGGGATATATTCAAATCCACCATGTACACACAAACAGGCAATCATTACCCCGCTAAGCTGAGAAATGAGGAAACGACACCCAATTCCAAGCAATGTACATTACTAGTACACAGCAAAATTACGAGCACAAGGAAATTAAAAGCAAATGTCTATCTACTTATGCTAACCCAAAAACACTACACAAATGTTGAACAAGTTGCATTACAAGAGGTACTAACAGACCAAAAAACAACAGTAAAAATGGATAAAGGAAAAACAAAACGGTGACAGCATAAAAACTGAGTATCCTGCATTTGGGTGCAATAGGTTTTGCAATTCTCATACATCTCAGTAAATAAAATGATTATCAAAAGTAAAATATGCCTCTGACTGATGAATATATTTTTGAGTTCAGACCATTCCTCCTTAATATCAGCAAAAACTATTAATCCTACCATTTTGAAGAAATACAAATATGGAATCATGATGCCTCGGTAGGGACAATATATATATTTGCCAGTGAAACAAACTAGGCTCCATCCGTAAGTGCAGCGGATCGTCTTGTTTAATGCAACAGGTTATAGACATTTTGGCATTTGGGAGAGACATGGCCATTGAATAACATACTTTTTATAACCTTAATTTGATTAGTAAAACAAACAATAACAATTATATGCTTTAATTTCCACAGCAAATTAAAAACAAGCACAGTACAACAATCCAGCAGTGTAGTAAAAGTTGATCGACGCGGCCTTATAATCAGGCACCTATAAAAAGTTCATGATGTAATTAATTATCAGCCTCTTGGTCTTATTTAAAATAAGTAATTCAATCATTCAAGCAAACATAACATACATGTTGAAGTTATGGTTGTGTTCTTTCCAATGTGCAATATGTAAAGATTCGTTTCTGCTCAAACATGATGGTCCTAACTAGAATTATCAAGAATATTACACACGATGTGGAAGAAAATACATTATGCATTTTCGAGCTCTAAGTGGGTCGATGAGCAAACCATGCCAACTTGTTCCATGTTAGTTGTCCGCAAGATGAATATACCATGAACGAATTGGACCAGAAGGCCCACAACTGTAATAAGTGTAAGCAATGGTGGTTTTGCATCCACGCCACTATGATGAGTTGATAGCAAATTTGACAAGATAATTGTTGAGCATATTGTATAACGCTCCATGATTTACCTATACTACGGTGTAACGAATTGAGAGAACCATCTTCAAGTTTCAAGTATCAGTGTGCATACTAGAAAAATTGATATAGCCTTTCAACTAGAACATGAATGCGGGCTACTAGAAAAATGATGCGGCCAAATGTGTTATGTATGGACCTTCGATGATTTATCTCAACTACAGGACACAAGATTTCAAAGGTGTGTTTGCTTTGGATACAGTATCATTTGTGCCATATAAGGAAAATAGAACATATAAACAAAGAAACGAGTCCATGCCAAAACAAGAAAGGATCAAAGAGGCCATGCATTAAGAGGTCATTAGTTATGGTTTTCTTAACTTTTTCTTTGCGGGCCTATAGCCTAGCGGTTACCGTGCTCAAGTAGCACCTATAGGTCCTAGGTTCGACTCCCCACAAGAGTGAATTTCAAGCCTGGTTAAAAAACATCACTCGTTGGCACCTCATAGAAACACGTGTTAAGAATCAACCTATGAAGGACGGGCCCTCGTGTAGGAAGCAAAGGCCTCAAAGAATGGGTTAAGGAATGATCCATAGGGGGCGAGTCCACATGTGGGGGGCCAGGATTCGTGGCCTTTCTCGGCCAGTTTGGTTGAGGCTTCTTCTTAATGAAAAGCCGTGGGGCGGTCTTTTCCCAGCCAGTTGAGTTCTTTTTTTTTCTTTTGAACCAACATTTGTTGTACCATATTCTTCAAGAGAGGTCCTTGAGCCGTGAGGTTGCTTAGCAAGTCCAGGTCTGCAAGGCTCCAATTTAAAAGCCGCCATTTAATTCCAACCAAATTAAGGCGGTACCATCAAACAGCTTATAACTGCTATGGGACTGAGTTCGAACTATAAATACATACTAAGTACAACCATGAATGTCAAGTACAACCAAATTCGCAGCTCAAATGTTAACATTCAACATTAAAAGGTAAAAAGTGATTTCATAAAAATTCTGTAAAGTTGGTCGTCGCAACCACTTGCTGGATGTCAGTAGCAAGGATCTGAAGGAGACATAGGGATGGATCAAGAACTGAAGCAGCAGCAGCAGCGAGGGAATTACATGCATGACCTTGTTGGCACGAAGTTTCAAGTTTGAACTTTGAACAACAAAAACTACTTAAAGACAATTCATACATTGCTAGGTAGAACGCTGAGAAGAAACATCCAGAGTAAATGGGATACAATAGCAGTATTTATTGCATCATCTGCTGCTGCATACCTAATCTACTTCACCTATTCAGATGCTAATTTTATCTCCAGAAGAAATCATTTTCTACTAGTATCACTGAGGCTGAATAAAATCATAGCATAGGTAGCTTCTCAGAAGACCATAAAAGCAACAGCATGACTAGTAAAGAGACACATTTGTAAAATTTTAGAACCATCAATACATCACAAGTGCTTGCATGATCAGTATAAGAGCACAAATCTAATTTTTAACTAGTATGAAGCGCGCGAAATTACCGAAGCAGCAGGTGATGGCGTTGGGCTTGTGGGTTTGAAGCTTCCGGCAATACAATGATCTGCAGAACTAGCTTCTGACTGGGCATCTGTAACTGGCAGTTTAGTTACTGTTTGTCTGGCTAGTTGACAAGACATTGACAGCCTGTCATGACAACCTCTATCTTCATCCACTGGCACTGCTTCCACTGGTTCATTTTCCAATATAACTTCATGGGTATTACCGTTGGGGGTAAGCTGCACTCCAGGAACATTTAACGTTTCATGTTTTTCTTCAGAAGTTGGGCAGAAGTTTTCATTGGAGGCACTTCTAACCACACCCCCTGAGGAGAATGCTCCAGCTCTATCAGTATCAGCAACAACATTTTGAGTGCAACCGATTTTGACAGGATTGACTGCGTCTTTGTTACCAGTTGGATGTGTGGAATCATAAGCAAGGGGAGCATGGTTTCTTTCCGGACACTTTGAGAGCACAACAGATTCTTGAGGAAGCACTTCATTATTCAAAGCATTAGCAGTCATAGAGGTTAAGCATGAAGAAGATACGACTGGAACTCCCTCCTGTGATCCAGAAATTTCTAGTGAAGTACCAGGTAATGTGGATGCAAATGACATAGAGTTTACAGCAGTTGCATCAGGCAGATAGGGCTCTGAGTGAGAATTGTCACCACCGGTTGAGCCTAGTGATGAATTGGTGCAAGGAGCAATGCTGTCATCTCCCTTATTTTGTATGTCCACAGTAATATTCCCAGATGAAGAAATGGAGTTGTTGCTGTCATCTTTTGTCGTCAGGCTGCTGATAAAATGAGAGAAATTTCCAGGTTCAGAACGACAGGTACTTGAGGGGATGAACACTTCCTTCTTCAAGCTATCAAGTAACATTGATGGAGTGGAATTCAGATCAACAACAAGATCAAGTCCCTCATCTGACATGACAAAAAATTCAAACGAAGACTTTGCATTTTCTGAGATCTTATGAGATGAGCCGCTACCAATATCTGTAACTGTTTCAACAACATTAGGTGCCTGGTAGCTTGTTTCCGGAGAAATTTCATCATCTACCTTAGCAGTTGAATCAAGATGAATTGGATGCTCTTGAGTTCCCAAGTTCTTTCCAATACCATCAGCACTTTGTGAATGTACATTAGAAGCAATCACTTGACCAGGAGGTGAGTGGCTAAAGCAGTCTACTTTTCCATTGTTGATTGAAACTGGTGTAGAACTCACTCTGGTTCCAGAGTCCTGCTTCAAGATACATCAATAGAATTAGGAAATGCATTTGCATTATATACAGACCTAAAAGCACCAAGGGCTCCATGCATATGAGGAATGCTGCCGTGAATGCCAGAGGAAAATAAACTAGAGTAATTTTTTTATATAAATACTAGAATGGAAAACTGACCCCTGTAGGATTTCTAACCAAGCAACCCGACTACAGTAGTATATTTGTCATGGAGAGCGTAAAAGAGAGGATTTTGAGTGGCACCATTTGATCAGGTGAAATACAACATGTCATGAAGGTGGCAATTTATACAAATTAAGAATACCATCGCCAGCTGGTCTATACTGAAGGAATTCCTTATATTATTAAAAACTAAAGAGCTTATATCCAGCAGCCTGGAATTAGAGAAATACTAGGGAAAAAAATCACAGATTCTTACATTTTTTTTCAATGTTTCATCCGTTGGTGTTTGAGGTCCTTTGTGATGTTTTACATGCAGAAGAGGTCTATCACCATCATCTCTTTCACTTTGCGGACCTCTTTTATGGCTACCTTGGCAACCTGCAGTTGTTTCGGTTTCATTAGATACACACACCATATATTCATGTCACGTCTCTGTGAGAGCCATAAACCATTGAGTAAAAATTGGTAATCTTAGAAACTATGCCAATATCAGAAAGTTCCTATACATACGGGTGGATACTTCTTTAGCATTTGATAACAAGGAGGGCAAGGCAACAAGGGATGCTGCTGCTTTCTTTTCAGGCGATGGATTTATTCTTCCCTTCTGAGAAACAAAGATGGTACAGATTATTAATTTATCCTCTGAAGAGAAATGTAATGATACATTCTTCCGACCAAATTAGATGCAGATACCAAACTTAAAACAGACAATATAGCTTACCTCAAGAAACAAGGCAAGCGAGCTTGCTAGCTGAGAGTGACTCTTGTTTGCAGGAAGATTATACTGTTTGCACAAAGATTGGAGCTCATGGTAATTAAGGCCAAGGAGATGCTTTTGGCTTTCCTCCAACCCCATCAGATTGACTGTGGAAGCACATCAAAGACAACAACAACATTAGTCCCTCGTCAGCCATAGACAAGAAGGAAGTGAACACGCCATATATATGTATATATCATAAACGAAGCGAGGCAGGCCTATCGAAACATGACAATCAGAGGAAGCTGAGCTCACCGCATAACTCAAACTAAAATAAAGGGAAAGCACTAGTCACTACTACTACTCGCTAGTACACATGCGAACGAAAATGGCATCCGCCATTTGTCCACCGGTATCTGCTCATCGCGTCCGCTAGCGCACAAACAAGCCAGGGCCCATATGCCACCCCCTCGTCGAACATGGAGGGAATCCACGATTTCGAAATTCCCCCAACGGATCCGAACGAAAACCGAGGGAAACCAGATCTAACCCAGACGGCGAACCCCCGGCGGCGGCGGCGATTAGCAGATCAATCCTACTCCTACTCCTACCCTACCCTACCCTACCCCCCGCCGCCGGAACGCCGCAACCAACAGGAGAAACCACTCGAAACATACCGAAACGCCACCAGCCAGCTCACGCCGACCGCCCCAGCGAACAAACACGCGCGCGACGCGGACGCCCCGACCTCGCCGCGCGTGGCGGCGCCGAAATCGAAAAACGAGCGAGCACGGAGAGAGAGAGAGAGAGAGGAGCGCGCGAGCTTTGCTTACCAGCGTTGGCGGAAGCGGAAGCAGGAGAAGGAGAGGTCGGCGGCGGGCGGCGGGCGGCGGGCGGCGGAGGTGGATTCGCCGGCGCCTCGCGTGATTTCGGGGAGGCGGCGGATTTGGGGGGGAATGAGACACAGCACGCGCGGCGGCGCCCGGGGGCAAAGCTGATGATTTCCTTCTAGAGGATTTTTGCTTTGCCGCCTTGGGGGCTTGGGGCTTTTGTCTACTCTGCACCGTCACCGCGCGGCGGGAGGCCACCTCACCTTCACCTCACCTGCCAGGTCACGCGCGCAACGCTACCCACGCTGCTGATTTTGCCGGGACCGCGGGGGGTGGGGGGGATGGACCCACCTGACAGTGTCACGTGTCAGGTAGGGGCTAGCCATCCGCCCCGTCGCTTTCGGTTCTCCGCTCGCTGGCGGGTGGGCCCGCGTGGCGTGGCGTGTGGGCCCCGCCGCACCGGACAGCTCGGGTCGGGACGGGGGTGGGGGGATCAGCGCGTGGACTTCTGGCGATAGGTCTGTGGATGGATGATGATGACGTAAGTTCGAATTTGAATTTTTGGCTCGCTACCTGTCAAAATTTGCGTGTCAAATTTTCGTCATTTGGCTGGTTGCAATCTCAAAGGGAGTTTTCGGGAGGACGGTTGGGAAATGGGAACCTCTCCTCCTCTTTGGCGAGCAAAACGAATCATGCATTAGTGTAGTCTTAATTAAGTATTAGCTATTTTTTTTAAAAAAATATGATTTTTAAAAAAAATTATAGAATTTAAAAAAACACAAACACCGTTTAGCAAATTACAAAGTGTGCACGAAAAACGATGAAGTTGAAGTTAGAAACATTGACTTGTGATGTGTTCGGAAGGAGGGGTTGGGAACCCCTCACTCCGGCACGCGAAAAGAAGCATATATTAGCATATGATTAATTAAGTATTAGTTGAATAATTTTTAAAAATAGATTAATATGATTTTATAAAGCAACTTTCCTATAGATAAATTTTGCAAAAAAAAAAATCATTTAGGCTGAGTTCTTTCCCCAGGTTCCCAACTCTCCTCTCTCGTTTTCCGCGCGCACGTTTTTCAAATTGCTAAACTGTGCGTTTTTTGCAAAAAAAAAATCTATACGAAAGTTACTTTAAAAAATCAAATTAATCCATTTTTGAAAAAAAATACTAATACTTAAATAATCATGCGCTAATGGAGCGCTCCGTTTTTCGTGCGTGGGACATGGGTTTCCAACCGGAACTAGCGAACACAGCCTTAGTCGTTTGGAAGACATGCGCACACAAAACGAAAGAGGCAAGGATGGAAACTCAGGGTATCAAACATAACATTATCTATCTTCAACTTCCCTTCCCTTATATTTATTCTTTTCATTAGACTTTGTCACTTTTGCTTATTGGTTTATTGGTGATAGAAGAAGCGCCCGTTACACTTTAGTAGAGGAATTTGTTGTGAATGGGAGGTTATGATGATTGTGTTGGTGTTTGTTAGATGGGAGTTCATGGAATGTGGCCTCTAGGCTCTAGGGATTGTGTTTCTCTTAATTTCTTTTCAGTTTCCAATCAACAAAACATAAGATCATAAATTACTATCCCAAACTAGTGTGAATCCCCTAAAATTTCGAACATGTATTTTTCTATGAAACAACTTATAGTGTATATTTATAAGAGTTTGTGTCTCATTGATCTAAAATTACCCCTCTTATTCCTATCGTTGTCAAGTTGCCATAGGAAGCAATTTTTTAGACCACTTAATCAAGTTGTACTTTGTATTTGTTTCTCACATTTACATGAAGTAGCATGTTTGGTTTATTGACCAAACTACCATAAAATAACCAAATCCAAACATTGAGCCTAACTTGCTAGTATTTTGGTTTGTTACGTTGTGGAACCAAGCCATCTGTCATCAAACCGTCCTCCCTAACCACACCATACAACTCTTTCTCGTGACTATATATGGGGAGGGAGGCTATTATTAGCCAAACTCCAACCTCGTAATCAATATTTACCTAGCTTTAGGAACACTTATGAAGCTAAGGTCCTAAGTCTAGCCTCAGGGATTCGTCACCATTGTTCATGTTCACCATTAGGTTCCAAGAGCTCGACAATCTCATTTCACACTAACTAGAAGTCTAGAACAAGGGGATTACAGGAACGAGAAGAGAAATCAAGTTGTATCAAACCTTATATTGAGAACTGAAAAGGTAGGGGGCATCATCGATCAAGACCTTCTAGATGAGAGAGACGACATTTATGACAAGGGAAAGAGAGGCAATACTTCTCTGCAGTACCTCCACACTGCCATGAGGAGCGTGCCTCCGTTTTGCACAGTCATGCATGTCTTTACAGTTTTGTGCATGCTATTTTGTGATTTGATAGAATACGTGAACTGAATTGAGTGGAGCATGTCCATCTTTTGCACATGTTTGTGAACATTGGAAGGTCTTACACGTGACAACAAAGGAATATGGAGAACAAACGAATATCTAGCGTGTCTCGTAAATAGGGAATATCTTGATAGAACATATAAAGATAGTATGCCCACTGATAGATGAATTACAGGCGTGCTAATCGTGAATGGGAATGGTGGTGCCTATGATGGGTAAGTATAGTAGTGACGTGGTTCCAAAAATCACGATAGCGTGACACCCCACATCTCACATAGAAGGGAGCATAATAGAAAAATGGTCCAACCATCCAAGACTACCGTGGCAGCTTCTCAGCCCAAGGCTAGCCAACACTGAAGTGAAGCATTGGTAGCCACCGGATCATGTCACGGCCTCACAAGCATATATACACTAGAGAGCGACTACTCTAGTTACAGTAATATTTACCAAACCAATACAATCTGTACAATCTTAACTTATCAAAATGTTACTTATACAAAAATTCTCTAAGATTTAACATCCAAAACCATACTCCCTCCGTTTCACAGTGTAAGTTATTCTATCATTTCCCACATTCATATTGATGCTAATGAATCTAGTTATCATATGAATGTGAGAAATGATAGAGTGACTTACATTGTAAAACAGAGGGACTATTATTTACTCACGTTGTCACTTAACTACTCTCTCCGTCCGATAGAACTCAACTGGACACACAGTCACAGACAGTGGGCCCTGCATAAGTTTCGTACGCAATCAGGTAGGGCCCACTCATCAGCGACAGAGGTGCACTTCCCCCTTCACCCTCCACCATCTCTCTCTCTCTCTCTCTCCATTCCCCCTCTCCTCCTCAGATCTCCCACCTCGAACCCTAGCCATGGCGATCGCGGCGCGCGCCCTGCGCTGCATCCCCCTCCACCTCGCCCCCTCCCTCTCGCGGGCCTTCTGCGCGCTCTCGCCGGCCGCCCCCGCCCCGGCCGCTGCCTCCGCCAAGGTCGCCGACCGCATCGTGCGCCTCCTCGCCATCGACCCGGACGGCGCGCGCCGCGAGGTGGTCGGCCTGTCCGGCCAGACCGTCCTCCGCGCGCTCGCCAACGCGGGCCTCATCGAGCCGGAGTCCCACCGCCTCGAGGAGATCGACGCCTGCTCCGCCGAGTGCGAGGTCCACATCGCGCAGGAGTGGCTCGACAAGCTCCCCCCTCCTTCCTACGAGGAGCGCTACGTCCTCACCCGCGCGTCCCGGAACCGGGAGCTCAACAAGCACGCGCGGCTCGGGTGCCAGGTCGTGCTCACACCGGAGCTCCAGGGGATGGTCGTCGCCGTTCCGGAGCCCAAGCCATGGGACATCCCGTAATTGCGAGCCGCCGCTGCGATGGTGATGTGAGACTTCCTTTCCCCCACCGTCTCCCTCGGTGGGTGCGTTCGTGCCGCGCCAACGCTTTTTTTATGTTATGGATTCGATGAAAGAATAATGATTTGATGGGCAAAACTTTAGTGCTGATGTTTAAACTTTTGTTTACTTTGAATGTGGTAACATGTGGATGATGTAATGTGGAATCCCTTGAAATTGCCTCGGTTCAGTTCAATGGTTTGGTTTGCACATTTGATGAATGGTGTTGGAGCCAGAGTTAAGATTCATCCTGTGCATTTCCATTTGATTTTTACTGTTAGTATATGACTGCATGTTGTTACTGATTATAATCAACTTGCTAGAAGGGTAATCATGTCTTTAATTTAGTTACTTGTAATGTGAAGAATGCCTTTTGGCTGTTGCAACTCAATGCTAACTACTCCCTCCGTTTCATAATGTAAGTCATTTTTAGCATTTCCCACATTCATATTGATGCTAATGAATCTAGCTAGTAATATGAATGTGGGAAATGCTAAAATGACTTACATTGTGAAACGGAGGAAGTAAGTAGTAGATGGAGAGTTTGACACAGCGGCAGAGCGCCTTGTTTTTTTTTGTTTAATTTTGGATTTGGGAGGATGGAGTATATAAGGTGAATGGGTTGTTTCTGTTTCATCTAGGATTTGGGAGGATGGAGTATATAGGTGAATGGATTATAGGAGTGCTGATGTTTTGAGGTATCAAATCATAGGAAAAAGAAGAAGCTTGCTGGCGCATCAACTGGTACTGAAGTAACATAAGCATGCTATCGTGAATAATTATTTCACTGTTGGTATGCTCCCATGTTTCTTATGTTCATGAATTGGTTGTTTATTTGCAAAATTAGAATATAACCTAGAAGAAGGCTAGCTGTAATGGTCAGAATTCTGTCACTGACCTTGGTGCTGTACTGCTGTTGCATTTGTGATGATAATGCTACTGGTATACTTGATGGGAACACGAGTAAAGAAGTTTGAGAAAGAGTTGATCTTCCGTTGAGTGACTCAGAAATCAAAATTTTGCAGCAACTGAGGTAGAATCGTTCCTATTGAGTATTAACAACAATCATGGAGTATTAACAACAATCATGGATCACACGTTGGGCACTTTCCAGAATTTATCGTAGCAGCTAATCCCAGATGATCCACATTTGCCTGACAATATTTATACCAGCCTCCTTAGACTTGTTTATTTTTCACGTGGTTTGGCCAGGTTATTGCTTGCCTGGGGGAAGCATAAGCAGTTCACTCATATACTGAAAATTCGGAGTTAGTGCTACACAGTATTTTTCATACTTCAGAACTTTCAGATATCTGAAATGGAATTTGGAATTGCCGCACAATACTGATCAGACTTTTAGAACTTCAAATAGTTGGAATGCTACAAGCTCATGTAACTTTTCAGGCTCAGAACTACAGATGAACATGTTGCAGTTTGTCTTGCTCTGGTGTAAAACAGTCGTATTATCGTTTTTCACACGGCACTGTTGACTGTCTGAAAGGTGAAGAAGGCATAGGAAATGTGGCAGTTAGTGTCAGATTTACAAGATGACAAGAGATGGTTTACGTTAATGCTTTATGTGCGCTGGTTCCTTGATTATTTTTCACGTAATGCAACCTAAGGTCTGGTTTACTCTTGGCACATTAACGTCCAGATTCTTCATGGTTGATAGTCCAAACAATGCCAATCACTGCTAAAGACGTTTGCAACTAAGCGCCACACTACCAAAATCAATGCAGAAGATAGAACAAAGCAGCTCTACCAAAATCAATAGTTCAATACATGCTTCTGGAACAAAGCAACAGATCAACTCCACCGAAATCAAGTACTACTACAAAAGATGGGAACAAGGCAAATCTACCGAAACCAATGTCAATAATAGAGAAGAGAAGATGGAACAGGAAAACCACAAAAAGAAGGGGTCAACACAGAGGATGGAACCATAATCAAACAGGTGATGGAACAACACAGCTCTACCAAAATCAATACAGAAGATGAAGCAGGAAAACCAAACCAAAAGAAAGATCAGTACAGAAGATGGAAAAAGAAAGCCAAAAGGTGGAACAGGAAAACCGAAAGAAGCAAGCTGAGCCAGGACCAAGGTCAATAGCTCAAGGTGGATAACCAAACAAAACTTCCAAATAACACTATAGATTGGATATTTAACGAAAAACATGACACCAATAACAAAACTAGATAACTGCGGACAAAGCCTACAGCAAAACCATGAGGCAGAAACAGACATGTTCACCAAGATCTATTGTTTAAAATGACTACAAAATTCACACTGCACCTGCAGCGTCACATAATTTGCGACCGAAGAATTATTAAAAAAGCAACAGCTACAGTTTGAATGACAAGAGTAACCAATGTAAGGTAAAATGTCTAAATGAAGGTGATGTCTTTCAGAAAGTTCAGTGCTGAGTTGCAGCTTTGCAGCTACCTGCCGTCTACCAATTTTCAGGTGTTTACTTCAGTAATCTTGCGTCAGGTGTGCTCCCTGTTGGCATCGGCCTTCTTAAGAAGCTCAGCCAGCAGGTTGGCAGCTGCAGACTCCCGTGCATCACGAGGGTTCGTCTTTGGATCGCCAAATGTCATTTGGCTGAACTCCAGGCATGCAATATCTACATTGGCCACGTACATGCCTGACAAGATAGGAAAACCTTGTAAAAGAAGTGCTTGACATGATGTGCAATGCAACGGCGTAAGAACAATAAAGATAGGGAGGGAGAGAAGGTTGACAGTTGGGCAAACAGCCATTTCTGATCATCGCTAACTGGAGACTAGAAAATTATTACCAAGTGATTGCAAGGATAATAACTGATCTACAATACGGATCACGACATCAACAGAATGTGCAATATCGTAACAAATGCAAGGAAAAAGTTCAGTTTTTGGGTTGAAATCGTTAAAATGGCAATCAAACTCTGTGTGGTAAAAGACCTATTAGCATGGCAATGTTAATTCTTATGCCTATGAGGTGCAAGGACCCATACTTGGCCTGTTGACCAGGCGGGGAATATAAGAGATAAGTAATATTTCCACATACCATCTGTTAGTGATGGCATAACTTTATATCTCGGAAGAATCCAATTATTCTCACGGCAGACCTCATCCAACTCCTGCATCAACTAAATGTCAAAGGCAGGGATAGGAGGAAAACATGATAGAGAGTGAGTGAGTGAGTACCTGGCATTTATTGCGGAGGAGTCTTTCCACTGTCAATTTCTTCCTCTCAATGGTTAAGGTTTCATATCCATCTCCAGAATAGGATGAACCATTAACTTCCACCATATCTAAGCTATCGACAAGAATTCCATATTTTTCTAGTAGTGACATCGCTTCTGGTGTCCACTCCCCTCCTGAATATGTTTAAACATAATGAATACTGAAAAATTTGGAGCTGGTAGGATTTAAGAGAAAATGATGAGAGTAGATAACCATTGACATAAATATAAAAACTCAGAACTTGGCAATTACTAGTTTGTCTACAAGACAATAAATAACCTAGGCATGTTTTTGTTTGGATGTGTGGGATGGAATCCCTGCCCAACCGTGTGGTATATGATCCACATGGAATGGGGAAGTATCCAACTATTCTTACCACATCTGTATGCCTGTTTCCTTGTGGACAGATATGATGTTTTTCACAATCATATAACTACAAATCGTGGTTGCGAAGTTTAGCCATGTTTAGATTCAAGAAAGATAGAATACCAGCAAAGACTGACTGGATGTCCATATCAAATTGAACAGTTTCATCTTCAATCATGCGTTGCTTGCGATGCTGAAACATAAAAATAGCCAGTTGAGTTCATATCAGGTTGAGTAAAAGGACAATTTGATGCACCAAGAACAATAAGGTTTCGAATGAAAGATCCGACACAACATACAAGATCATCCCGTTTTTTCAGATATGACTTGAAGGAAGCAAACTTCAGATCCTTGTTGTCCTTAGCACTGCCACCTTGATGAAAATCTGCAGTGCATACATTAAAAAATTAGGGAAATTATAAATAATAATAGGATAAATAAGCTGGCTCGGATAAGGTTACATCAACCTGACTTTTTTGACACTTCTGCACTTCTCCATTCCAACTCAGTATTCTTTATTACAAGTGCCTGATACAATAATTACTTCTTCAACTTGAGAAGGGTAAATGAAACACATACAAACTTACATACTATAATCATCAAACTAAAAAAAAAAATCAACAATACAGTATGTCTTTGTTCAGAAGGTGCATGTGATCCTTCTGCTTTCCAGAATTCTGATATGTCAACATCGTCAAGAATTTATCTTACCTTCTCCATAGCCATATCATGAGAAATATTTAAGTCTAGAGAGTGATTCTCTCTTCTTTTGTTGCTGTTCATTTTAACACCTAAAGTCAATTGATTCTATCAAAACATGGAGGAGAAACAATGACGGGTCAACAGAAATCAAATTATGGTAGATTGATAGAACTCACCTGCTTCCATATCCACAAATCCTGCATTTGCTGCTGCTGTTTCTTTTGCATTAACTGAACAGCTCACGAACTTCATAGTTGACACATCTACAACAGGAGGCAGTGCATTTTTAACTCTGGGTATCTCACTGTCAAGACCCTCTGCACCGTCAGCAGCTGTGGCCCTGAAGACTTCAGATTTTCTTTTGCTGTTCACGTTACTGCTTCTTTTGTTTCTACTGGTACAGCTGTAGTTCTTGTCACTACTGCCAAGTACTTTTATATCTCGTTTAATTTTCTTTTGAGTTGACCCTTTTATATTATATTCTTGCTCTTTTGAATTTTCATCTATTTCAGAATGCGATGAAGACTTTCCATTTCGACGTGTTTCTTCCTTTGGCATGCTCAGCGAAGAATCAAAATGCCATTTCCTGAAACAAGAAGCATTATTTTAACCATAATTAGGCCAAGTAGTAATTTCCTATACTCCTTTCATTTTACATTACCTGCAACATACCTCTTTCATGCATAAATAGCTGAAACAAAACCATATGTTACCTGTGCAGGCAGTCAAACAGAATATCCTTATATGGGAGTATGTGATAGCTCTCAGCAACAACTGTTGTTGTAGGGTATGGATGTTTTTCAACTACAGGACCAATCATCCTGTTAAACAGGAAATGAAATAGGAAAAAAAAAATGAAAACGTTAGAAACTGTTATACTGAGAACAGTAGAAGCTACCAGCAATTGAAAGACAGCTACATAAATTAGGCTGTATTCGGGAGGTGGAGTTCGCATGGAATAGCGAGTGAGTGATCAATAGATTTTTTAAAGCAACTTTCGTTTAGATTTTCTTTTGGGGGGGGGGGGGGCGCAAAAAACACACTATTTAGCAGTTTGAAATGCGTGCGTGTGGAAAACGAGGGGAGTGAGTTGGGAACTCACACAAATGAACTCGGCCTTAGGAAGTACAATTAGCCAATATTTTCATGATTAGTATAATAATAACAAAAGAACATCAAGCATGCATGTAATGAAGTTTAGTCAAAAGCTCAAACGAGAATAAAAAGAAGAGCTTTAGCACCTAGCAAGCACAGCATTCAATACAATAGAAATGTTTCTAAACAAACTATGGACTATAAAGGGTATAAATTTACATCAATACAGTAATACACAGTGAGCAGATTTTGTTTAATAAATAAAACCATTGTTGATCAGAGAGCAAATTCGCAAGTGTGTAAACAACAAACCTCTTGATCAATTCTTCAATAGGCATTTCCGCGAAGTTGCCTTTTGCAGTTTGCTCGTACTCTAAGATGAACAGCTTTGTAGTTGTCCCTTTTTTAGTCAATGAGTATGCTAAATGCTCATCAAGAAGACGCAAGCTTGACCGCTTAATCTCTATTAAGAAAATCACAGAAATGAAATACATTAATTTCAGTTATATGATTCATAAATGAAAAATAAAGCAGATAAAATAATATAGTCGAACAGAGAATTGGTTGATATCAGCCCATATCATTTACAAGGGAAATTAAACACTACAATGTTCCTAGTTATTTATTGATGTATCAGCAATGCTATAAATTCATGTTTCGGGACCAATAGCTTTTCTGGTTGGTAATTTTCAACTAACCAAAGTTTTCAAGCTACATAGGCATGGTCCGAAGCTAATTGAATAGTTCAAATCGAATGAAAACTAACATACTGGGGGTGCAAAAGTCTCAACGGATGAAGCACACTGATAATGAAAAAAAGAGGGCAAAATTTGTTTAGTTAAGAAAATAGCCACACATGGAAAACAAAATAGAGCAAAATGGTATAGTAACAACCTGTTCTACGCTCCACCTCTGAAAATGCTAACTTTTGGAGGACATATGGTCCAGTCTCTTCATTTTCTAAATCTTGTCCTTCTGGCTTGTTGCTGCCATGCTCACTAGTGCTAGATGTGTCAATCTCTTTCTCCAAAAGGGAGCGAACATTTTTACCGACAGAACCACTCTCCAGCAGACATCTTTTCCTAGTTGAATCAAGAAGAAGCACAGCGACCTTTGAAATTGGCCACATGGCCATGTCTGGAGAGTCTTGGTTCGCGTCGAGGGCTTCAGCAATTCCACACGCATCCACGACTGCTTTGTCAGTCACAGAGAGATTCACACCCTCCCCAGGACTTCCAGAACTCTTCTCATGTTGGTGGACCATATTGGAGTACGCGAGCAAACTGTCACCAAGAGTAAGAGATGCACATTTGAAGAACCTCATTGCATCAGCAAAAGCAAGCTGTGGGAACTGCTTCCGGTGGTAATAGTTATACAGAATGACTGCCATATGAACCTGCAAAAACAAGGTGGCACAACGAGGAAGTATTCAGCCGTGTATTACAAGTTGCCTAAAGAGAATGCAATGTATGATGCATAGGGATACAATACAGAATGTAAGAGATAAAAAATCAGGTAACATGGCACTCAATTTTGCCATATTTGCACACAGCTACATTACAGAATATAAGAGATAAAGTTAGGTAACATGCTACTCTATAATGCTATCTTTGTACACAACTATAATACAGAATATAGGAGATGTTGTCACGCCTCCCACGATCCTGCAAATTTTTTTAATCAATGAGCGCACCCCCCCCCCACCCCACAAAAAAAAACCAAAAAATTTCCATATATTAGAACTCCCGAGATTTCCTAGAGGTTTAATGGAAACATCTGAATTCCCTTTCCTCTTGAAATTTGAAAAATCCCAATCCCTCCTCGGAATGGAAAAAAAAAACACAATTGCCAGAAGAGGGAAAGCCTTCCCGATCTGGAACGTCCCAGTTAGTTTACGTCTTCCCTCTTTTGAAATCCGCCTCCGTCTATTCGTTGGCACCTACGCCCGCAGCCGCCTTCTCCGCTACTCTCGGGCTTGTCGGAACTCGGAAGCCCATGCCAACCATCACACGCTCACGGCGCGCCGCCGCCACACCATCCCGCTGGCGCGTCGCGGCCCAAGCCATGGCGCTCGCTCCGCACGCCGCGCCGCGCCGTCGCAGCCCGCGGCGCGGCGCCCCCACAAAAACAAGCTAACAAACCCGCGCCGCACGCCCTGATCGCGTCGCCGACGGCGACCACCACCCGAAACCCCCCCAAACCTCCCATAGACCCCGGGACCCGAAACCCCACCACCAAAGTCCATCCATTCTCGCATCGCAGGCTCACCTGGCGCGCGACGTCGGCCTGGTTCTCCGGCGTCATCCTGCTCCCCTTCCGCAGCGCCGGCCGCACCAGGTAGTCCACCAGTATCCCCACCGCGTCCTCCATCTCCACCACCCCGTTCACCTCCCCACCACCACGACGCTCCACCTCCATCACCCACCCACGACGGAGTAAAATACAAACAAGAGGGAAACCAAACCGCCGCCGCCGCCGCCGTCGCCGTCGCCGCCTCGGGATCCGCCTCCGCGACGGCGAGGCCTCCTTTTATAGAGAGAGAAGGCGAGGCGAGCTGTGTCGGATAGGCGCGAAGGGACGCGAGGGGGGTAGGGGGGTGTCGACGCGGAAATGGGAAACGGTGGGAGGGGGGTGGAGTGGGGCCCACGCGCGATGATCTGGACCGTCCGATTGTCGCCTGGGCGGATCTGGGCCGTCCGTTGGCGCCGTCACGAGAGGAGCGTGCAGTGCAGTGCAGCCCAGCGAGGCGAGAGGGGAGAAAATGATGAGCGGGTTGAAGGCTGGGTTGGGTTGGGTGCGCATCGGTTACGGCTTACGAGGCCTTTGGAGCTGGGAGACGACGGGACGGGACGTGTCACCTTTGGCCCTGTTCAGTTCCTGCTTTAAAATTTTTCACCCTGTCACATCGAATGTTTAGACATATACATAAGGTATTAAATATAGAAAAAACTAATTATACCGATTACGTGTAAATTGCGAGACGAATATTTTAAGCCTAATTGTTTCATGATTTGAGAATGTGGTGCTACAGTAAACATTTGCTAATGACGGATTAATTAGGTTTAATAAATTCGTCTAGTAGTTTATATGCGGAATTTATAATTTGTTTTGTTATTTAGTCTACGTTTATTACTTTAAATGTACCGATGTGACACGCTAAAACTTTTCGACGTGGATATATATTGTGAATGGATGTTGTGTGATGGGATGCGATGGACGGGAGATGCTGAATTGCTGATGAATGGGGCCAGTAAGCAGGGGTTTCTTTTCCTCGTTTATTTCATTTGTATTTTTTTTAAAAAAATACTACTTTCTTCGTTTCAAAAACCTTGTCTAAATTCATAGCGAAAAATTACTATATTTTAGAATGTAAGCATGTTTTTTTCTTGTTTATTTCATTTGTAATTTTTTTAAAAAGAAATTACTACTCTTTCTGTTCCAAAATACAAGCATTTGTCCAAATTCATAACAAAAAGTTATTATATTTTTTTGGGTTGGAGGTAGTACTATATTCGCTCTGTCTGTCCAACTGAACCCTTAGATGCTACCTAACATAACCATTACATTGTTCCTCACATGGGTGACATGAATGTTACTCTCTCCGTCCCTACTAGAAAATATTTCCGATCCTATGTTCTTGTATTTTATGATGAAAAAAGTAGATGAATAGATGGATGGGTCATGAACTGTATCGAGGGTTCCATTTGAACGTAGTACCACAAGTTTAACATGATTTATTTTTTAAAAAATAGTTTAATTTTATTTTGAAATAATTAGAAATTTCTTCGTTTTTTAAAGAGGCATTTTTTTCCCTGTTCTTGATGTGGACACTTACACATCTCTTTGTGTTAATGTAGTTTGCACTCTTTTTTGATGGTTTGCTGCTGAGTTGGATTCTTTGCTGGCTAGGCTAGAATTTATGATAAATAAAATTATTTTATAATTTACAATTATGTTTGAAATGGGTGTAATTAATTGTGTGAATATTTCAATATTGGATCCTAAAGAGAGGGTTGGATAGGCACTGGTGTGAACAAGTTCATATGAATTTCTATTCTTATGTTTTTAGGAAATGGTTGATTACTTGAATACTCCAGGCTGTGTTTTGCACGTGAACATTTCGTACGAACCTATTGTTCACACCAGTACGTGTCAACCCCTCTATTTAAAAACACAACCTAGCATATTCACGTAACATAATTAGTCTTTCCTTTAAAACATAAAAATATTGTTTTTATTTGAACCTATTCATACCCAGGGATATCCAGCCCTCTTTTAAAACAAATCCTAAAAGATTCACACAATTAATTATACCCATTGAAACATAGTTGTAAATTATAAAATACTTCTATTCCTTCCTTTAAATCTTTCACGGGAACATGTTCACACCATACATGCCAACCTCTTTCTTTAAAAACACAACTTAGAATATCCATGTAATTAGTCCTTACTTAAAAACATATAAATAGAAATTTCATAGGAAGTTGCTCCAGGGTTTACAAAACCGGCTGCAAACATGGTAACCGGCTTACCTCCATGGTACAGTAACAGTTAAACTACGGTAACCCCACTAAATTCAAATAAAATTTAAAATAATTTAATTTTTTGATAAAATTTTGTACGGTTTCTCATGGCAGTTACAGTGCGGTAACCATGCAAACCGCCAAGGTGTGGTAACCCTGCCCTGGACAGTAAGGGAAACCTTGACGTGTTCATAGCAGAGCATATTTGGCCCTCTTTACAAACAAATATCAAAAGATCACACAATTAATTATAGTCGTTAAAACATACCTGTAAATTATAGTATTTAATAATTTACATCTATGTTTTAAACGATATAATTAATTGTGTGATCTTTCGAGATTTGTTTCTTAAAGACTAGTGCAAATCCGACCCCTTTGGAAAAAAAATCTCGAAAGATCAAGTAATTAATAAAACTGTAAATACTATAATTTACAGCTACACCCTCCAATCCCGAAAGAGTCAACTTCTAGTGATGAATCTGGACAAGCATTTGGTAAGATTCATCTCTAAAAGATTTTTTTTAAATGAATGGAGTATGCTTTGATGGGTATAATTAACCGTATTCGAGATTTGTTTCCTAAAGGACAACACATATCTGGCCGGCCCTCTTTAGAAACAAGTCTCAAAAGATCACACAATTAATATAGCCATTAAAACATAGCTGATCTTTTGGGACTTGTTTTAATGGCTATATTAATTATGTGATTTTTTGGGATTTGTTTCTAAAGGGGTGGATGTGTGCGGGTATAAAGAGGTATATATGAAATTTTTATTTTTATGTTTTTAAGATAGGGTTAATTACATGGATATTCTTTGAAGAGAAGGGTTGGCATGTATTGGTGTGAACAGGTTCCTATGAAAGATCTAGGAGTATAAATATTTTAATAATTTACATATCTATGCTTTAATGGGTATTGGTGTGAATCTTCCTATATTTATATCTAAACATATGGCTAAATATGCACTAGCATGAACATGTTCTTATGGAATTTCTATCTTTGTGTTTCCGATGAAGGGTTGATACGTGGATATTCCAGGCTGTATTCTAGGCTGTGTTTTTAAAGAGAGGGTTGGCATGTCCAGGCTGTATTTCGGGTTGTGTTTTTAAAGAGAGGGTTAGCATGTCCAGGCTGTATTCTAGGTTGTGTTTTCAAAGAAAGGGTTGGCATGTGCTGGCGTGAACAACAAAACAAGTTCCTATGGTAAATTTAAAGTAAGTGTTCAATTATGTAGATATTCTAGGTTTGTGTTTCTAAAGAGAGGTGTTGAATGCATTTTAATAAAACAACAAAACGATAAAAAGAAATTCAATCATTTACCTTAGGATTCTAACTTGTTCAGTTGTTCCCATCTTCATTGTTAGGGAGGTTGATTCTAACTATTGTTTAAAGAAATGGTTCTAACAATCGAATAGAATAATGTAAAATAGCTAAATAAATCTACAAGTCAACACATGTACTTAATTTACTAACCTCAAGTGAATAAAATTTCTTGATCTAACCTATGAGATGGATGAAACACAACTTGCTGATATGCCACCACAACTAATTTAACCGATGCTGGTGTTCGACGCCTAGCTTTACTTTGGCGTTGAAGATCTGCCACTGGTAGCTAGTTTCTTCCTTATCTCTTAGATCTAGATGACACAAAAAGATTGAGCTAGTCATATCATCATAAGCACTAAATCAAATACAAGGAAAAGAACATTAACAACGAATCCCTCTCCTTACCCATAGGTTTCAGGGTGCATGCCATCTACGCCGATCTTGTTGCGTTAGGAAGTGGTTTGGTGGGAAGAGAAATAACGGGGAGACAATGGAAAGACGAGAGGGCAAGATGTCATTTTATAGTGAATTATTGGGTCTCGTAGCCATATCGCGAGGTTAAGCATAGCGAAGTACAGTGGACCCATCACCTCATAGCCATATCACGAGGCTAAACATTTCTTAGTACGGTGGACCCACCACCAGTCTCTCACGAGGTTAAGCATATCGAAGAACGGTGGACCCATCACCTCATAGCCATATCACTAAGGCTAAACATAGTGGAGTACAGTGGATCTACCACCAGTCTCTCCGATGTTCCGTTAAAAGAATTTCATCGAAAATGCCCACTTTAGTTAGAATTGACTAAGCTTAAAAAAAAAATTGGCTCGACAAGTAGAGTCAAGAGCTAAAATTAAAATAAAGCGCTTGTTTGGCACTCTACCACTTCTAGAGTTGGAGTCCAACCAAACAATTTCAGCTTCACCAAAAACAGAAGCGAAGCAAACTAAAGTGCTCTTATAACATAAACTAGCAAGGTGGAGCAAGATCTAGACTGCTCTACAACTTAACTCTAAATCCAACTCCTTTGAGATAAATTTAAAAGTTAGAGCTATCAAATAGGCTTGATGTGACTTATATAACAGGTGGTGCTCACATGCTAATTCAACGTGTGTAACACATTTGACCGTTTCAACAATATTTCTCTAAAGTGAGACACGCATTTCATCATTTGTACCAAATACGTATCAAGAAAATTAAACTATGTTCACCTCTACCTGAAACTCTCCATCGCTTTCTCTTCTGTGTACATGAGGTTAGGTTAGCAGTTTAGCACACCTTCACCTTCACCGTTGCCCCTATCCCCTTCCATTGACACGGCCACACCGCGGTGGCAACTTGCGAAGCAGTGTAATTGATACATATATGGTACTTCCTCCGTTTCATAATATAAGTCATTCTAGTATTTTTCTATATTTATATTGATGTTAATGAATCTAGATAAATATATATGTCTAGATTCAATAACATAAATATAAATGTGAAAAATGTTAGAATGACTTACATTGTGAAACAGAGGGAGTACATCACAAGGAATTGCAACCCAATATAATATCTGGAATAACATACGATGCACAAGAACACAATATTGGAGTAATATCAGTGATCAGTTATGCCCAAGGAAAGTTCATAACAAATGTAGCTAGGCACCTCAACGCCCAGAATCACACGAAGATAGAAGATATCTCCATTATGACCTCATGGAGGCCACTGCATGCTTCAGGTTTGAGAAGAAATAGTGGTCCTGTACCAGGACCAGTAATTTATCCGCAGGGGATCACATCTCTGCAATATTGAGCAGATTGCAGTCGCAAGATCAGCATCTACTGCTTCATCTGCTTCAGGATCAGAGTTCTTTATTGCTTCGATAGTTCCTTTGAGTTCATCTGAAGGTTGTAAACCAATTTGAAGAAGATCGAGCAGCAAGCTCAAAGCAAATACGCAGGTCGAATCATGTTTCAGGACCTTGAGACAAACATCAGAGATGCGCTCATCAGCCATCAGCAAGTTATTTTCACCCTTGTACAGGCCTTTGAGGTATCTCCAGGGGCTTTCATTCTGAGGTATAGCCAGAATAGCCCCAACTGTGTAATCCACTTCCGAGTCACGCATTGCTGCAAGGCCTCCAAGAAGTGGTGAACTTGTTATTACAAGGTATCTCTGTTGCAAAACAAACATAACATACTTCAGTGTAATCATTTGATCTTAGTTAATCAGCCAAAAAAAGTCAGAAAGGAGACAGTAGTAGGACAAAATACCACGTAAAGCAAGAAGAGAAAGAATCAATGAATTTAGTTAATAAATCATGAACCGGCATATGGATTTTCAGACTACTATTCAAGATGGGACGAATTAAAAGTGAAATTGTATAATAAACTAGAAATTTTAAAGCCAAACAAGCATATCAACTGACCTGATTCCAAGCTGAATTATTGAAGACGTCTTCCTCAAGCAGCTGGTTGCAATACTGTAGTTCAGTTTCCCATCCACCCAGTGCTTGAAGAACCCACTGCAGCAGTAATGATACATAAATTATATTATTAGAACTCAGCTTTCCCTCAAAGGTTTGCTCAGTGCAGCACTCAAATATAGATAAATGAACTCAAACGAGTATCAACAGCCTAATTTTAGCGCACATCGAGAGGAAACATTATATACCTGCCTATGAGACCAAGCATGGTAATTTTTAGCATCCATAGAAAGTATCTTCCTTGTAAATTCGTGCTCTTTATTTGCAATATCTGGTCCTAATTTCTCCGCAAGCCATCTCTTGTGATGCCTGAGAAAATATATATAGTACTGGGACGTTAATCAAGATTTCCCAACAAAAAAGCAGAAGAATGAAGTTTTAATTACAGAACGCTCAGAATTAATGATAGCAAGTATAAACTTCATGAAAAACTCCACAGCTACCAAATATGGGTATAAACTTAATGTCACTCACCAGATTTGATAATTTTTTGGGTTACATTCAGCAATTCGGTCCACAAAATCCATTTCCTCACGCAGATCAGCATCCAGTGCCTCTAGAACAAGACGCCTAAAATGCCACACCTATCAAGCAAAAAAAGATCATTAAGTTCAAAACTGGCATCCAAATGAAATGCATGACGCTAAACACATAACAAGGAAAGACAATTTTACATGCCACCATGTTTTGTTGCTGGTTAAACTCAGAACTGGGAGAAATTTGCACATTCTGCATGCAAAATGCCAATGAGGCAACAACAGATGGCTGAGTACAAATTTGGAGGGAGCAAACAAAGTAAAAGTCCTATTATGGATATGGACTAAAAGCCCCAAACATAATTTGGTACAGCACTACAGTATATTTTAATTATATTTATCTTTCTGATCATGAAAAGTACAGCGGAAAAACTGAAAATTTGATAAGTCTGAAAGAGACACCACCACAGTATGCAGATTAAAATCAAACACTAACTGTTTTCTCCTGCTCTACCATAAATCTAGACATTCTCAATGTGTCCACAAGAAAAAAATATTAATCAATTTTCCTAAATTTGTCTTGCCGCGTTGTGTCTCCAAAACAACATTATATATGCTAGTCAAGCTTGCCATCACAGTTATACTTTTATAATCAAATTCCGAAATAGATAAATCCGCCAAGATACCACTAGCTAAGCTGGAATTTGCCAATATCCCAACATGCTACTATTACTATAACAAGTGAAGGCTAGTTCTACATGTACATAGGCCTTGTTTGGATGCTCCGAGCTATTAAATAGCCCTCCGGAATCTTGCTATTTAGAAGTATTAAACATAGATTACCAATAAAACCGATTCCATAACCCCTAGGCTATTTTGCGAGACGAATCTAATGATGTATATTAATCCACAATTAGCGGCTGATTACTGTAGCATCACTGTAGCAAATCATGGATTAATATACCTTGTTAGATTTGTCTCGTAAAATAGCGTAGGGGTTATGGAATGGGTTTTATCAGTAATCTACGTTTAATACTCCTAAATAGCAAGATTCCGGAGGGCTATTAAATAGCCCTCCGGATCCAAACAGGGCCATAGTTCTAAATGAGCAAATCTCCTGCACTGCAAATTCAATTTCCAACATGAAAAAAAAAGGGGAATAACACGAGCAATCTCACCGTGTAGTTGCCGGGATTAAGGTCGATGACCTCGGCGGTGAGGTGGAGGGCGCGGACGCTGCGCTCGCCGGCGAAGTAGAGGGCGCGGAAGTAGTCCATGACCTCGCGGAACTCGTCCCGGTAGGCGATGGCCACCACGGGGTGGGGCCCGTCGTCCTGCGTCACGGGGACCACGTCCGCCAGCTCCGGCCGCCGGCTGGGTGGCAACCACTCGTCGGAGGCCTCCGACGACGTCGACGACGGCGCCATCGATCAGATTCTGCTGCAGCTAGAGAAATCAAACAAAAAAAATACAAAAATCGAATCAAATCCTCCACTAACTGCAGTCCTAAACCGCAGTGGGATGGATGGATCTCCATGCTCACGGCTCACGTATCACTCCACGCCGGCCTAGGGTAGTAGAGGAACTCCACGTAGGCGGTGGAAGGGATCAGGTCTCTCTTCCCCCTACAGCGCCGGCGAAAGGGAGTCGGATGTGGCGGCGGCGGCGGAGGAGGAGGAGGAGATGAGGGGGAGGGGGGAGAAGGACGCGAGGGAAACCTCACCGGAGACGGCGGCGGCGGCGAGGAGGGCGGCGCGGCGGTGGCCGCGGGTCGTCGTCGAGAAGACGGCGAGCGGAGGAAGGAGGAGGGGGATTGGAAGCGCTATGACCTTAATCCAGCCATTGGTTGCTTCTTCAACGGCTGGATGGTGATGACTGCGCTGCTTTGACTTGCAGTCAAGGCTGTAACTTCAGCCGATATCTGCACCCACTTGTCATTGACTCAGGGTGATAGTGACAAACTAAAGAGTACAAAAAGAGTAATCAGCAGAATTCAGAAACGAACTTAAAAACAGTGCAGGATTCAGGTTTTGGTCCTAATTACTCCATAGGATTCAGGTTTTGGTCCTAAATACTCCATAGATTATTTACTTCAAATATAAAGTACTCTTTCCATCCCAAAATATACGTTTCCTAGTAGTATGTTTTTTCCAAAGAACTTTTATCTATTAGATTGCTTACACCACTAATAACATATTTGTTAATTTTTTAAAAAATATTTAACCCATAATCGAGAGGATAATCCATTGCAATAATCTGGTAAATAAATCGTTTGAAATAGAGCCTATAACCCACAACCAAACAAACTTAAAAATGATAATAATTCAACAAATCAATACTGGTGATAAGTGATAACTCAGCATAACAAACTCAAAAATATTTGGCAGCTGAACAACGAATACTGGTTTTGAGTTGTCATGAATTTTTATCATAATAATACCACACTTCCGAGGGGGAAAAAAAGCCCAAAAACGACACAAAAAACATGGCTGGAACTCTGAAAGTATATTATGTACAGAACTGGTGATCATCGCAGCTTGTGATGAAATTTGCAGCGCCACACCGAAGAACTACTAGTTTACTACTACTTGAAGAAGAACTTCCAGATCTCCCTCTCTGGGGGCTCAGAGACGAGGTGCGCGCCAAATGCGCCTTCTTCATCCACCAGGGATCGGAGCTGCCGCACCGCGCTGCTCGAGCCGATGTAATTCTTCCTTGCAGCAAGGTACATCACCCCATATGGCGGCCTTAGGCACTGCAAGAACCAAGAACAGAAGTTTTAGTACGGAGTACATGTTAAGGCTATGAAGCAGGTTCTGTTCCAGAGCAGACGGCAAATTTGGACAATGCATTTGATATTATCTGGATAAACGAGAAGGATGAGATGAAGACAGTCCCAGAAACAAGGGGAAAAGAGCCTTGCAGCGAAGCTAAGCCAATTCCTAAGTCTAATGCCAAAAAAAAAAAAAAACTCAGTTCTTGGTCTGCTGTAAAGTCTGATATAAGGAAATTCGTCTACCCATACTAATCTCCTGCATATCAATGCAGAGTGACCTCAGGGAGGAGCTCTACACTCATTCTGCGCTTATCGCTATCATATTATGCTAGTCATAAGTCATAACAATGCAGTGATTGTCTGTATGCTGTCTATATATAATGTCTCATGGCGAGAATTTCCTGAAGAAAAAATGTATGGAGAACAAACCTTTTTTACGAGCAAATAGAGGTTTTGAAGAGAGCTTGCAGAATAAGGGATCTCATTGACTAACAGTATATCATATCCACCATCTCCTGTGGTAGTCTCATTCCCCCTCTCCCATGCACGGCTTCCTGATAGTTTTCTTGATCGCCTTGAAGAGGTTTCATGGCAAATATTGCTTGCATCTTGGCTACTGCAACCATCCAGAAAGTCATCTTCACAGAACTCTAGTGCTACACCTGATGATGTGTCCACCTCATCCTCCTGAATCACTGACAGAACAGTGTGAAGCTCCTCCCATTCCCCGGCATAGAAATGGATATCTTGAGGCAATTGCTGCCGAGATGGAGTAAGGGGGCTTCCTTGTTGTTGACCATGTTTGTCTTGAGCATGCTCAAGATTTGCAAGCACATTGGGTATTGTTTTGCACCTTATTATTTCAGCACTCGGATCCTGAAAATGCACTGTTGAAGCTCCCTAAGAACGTTTGGGAAGAAAATGTCAGTTATCACAGTAGCCAAACACAGAGCAGAACACAGCTAATATATAACTCATTGTGCACGGATGCAACAACTATGCAACAGTAATACTAGATACATGGATTCATGCTAGTCAAGATTTAAGGCTACGGTAAATCTAAGATTAGGCTAGCAATAACACATTCTATAAAAGTAACGAAGAGATGCCATGGATAACTACAGTACCTTCAGGCAAGCAAATATCCCAGGAAGCCCATATCCACAGCCAAGCTGCATTTTGGGAAAAAAAAAGGACTATTACAGTTTGCCCAAGTACCATAAACTAATCAAACCAAGCTATGAGTTTGGCATCTGAGGGACCAAAGAAATAAATAAGACCAAGAAGTAAGTTATAAGTCAAGAACCTTTTCCTGGAACATAAAGATAACAATTCCATGTCCAAGGGATTAAGGAGTGCAAGTTGGAATTTATACAAGTTGAATCAGAACATAACATTATCTGAATACAGATCATAATTCACCAGAACCATGGACTAAGCCATATCCTTCCATTTTCTTTTACATATGCGCACACCCTTTAGAGTTTTGTGTACCAAGATAACTTAAATAAATGACATATTTAACAAATAAACAAACAGTCAATGACAGAGATGGAAGTCAAGGAATGCATAGCTTCACTAGTACTCCCTCCATTCAGTTTTGATCATCATATAACAACTGTGCAGCGAGATCAAGGAGCAATCAAAACATGGTAGATGAAGCAGGCGACACATGGACTCCTACATGATGAATGGACTTAATTATGATTTCTAAGCTACGAACGGATGCACACATGGTGAACGACGTATGCATGCAGCTTGAATAATGTGCATATTGATGAGAAGCCAAGAAATCAACAATCACACCATTAGTTACTCATCAATACTGATTTTTTTTTTTGTTTTGCATATGCGCTCATCAATCACGAACGAAGTGAGTAGTACTGAACACATAAAAGCGTTGTACCTCTAAAACCTGTTTGCTTCTGAATGTCAATAGTCCATCACGGATCTCATTCTTAAGAACATTCACTAGGTCAATTGAACTCTCACAGCACTTCAGAGGCCCTATAATAAAAACCGTTACTTTTAGATTCTCAGTGTTTTAGGTAGTCAGTACAAAATGATTATCATTAGGGGTATGACACTTACCTTCACCTTTTGGAGTTATAACCTCTGATCCAGATAGACCAACAATATCGACAACACTGACCTTTCCCTGAAACAAGGTTAAAACACAGAACAATTAATTCCAAAAGCCACAAAAGATTAGGATGCTATATAGCTTATATAGAGGAAAATAATAATGTTTACCATGACTTGCCTACCATATAAATGGCCACTATGAATAAAAACTCAACTCTGTAATACTAATTCCATGGTTCTATGAAGTAATCTAGTAAAATGAAAAAAAAGTAGGGAGTTAAGAAAGAATTATCACCTTAAATATATTCATGCCATGCATTTCAATATTCTCGCCTGCATACTTGTATGGATGAACATTCTACAGTACAATGTAAAGAATGGGAGATTAGTCAGTAGATAACAGTCCTTTCCATCAGTATATCTATGCACAAAGAGCCAACCATGGCCACACAACTTTGCAATGAACAAGAAAGTGTAGACAAAAGTTCCACCTTTGACGGGACAATCTCGACTGCTGGTGACGGAGGGTGTGACTCTCTCTCGGGCACGACATTAACGCAGTGGGCTGCAGCTTTTTCATGCGACAGGAAGCCGGCCAGGCACTGTGAGAGAATTGAAGGTGACCGCATTGCCTGAAACGACCAAATCATAATGACGGTGAAAAGAAATGTAATGCAGTAGCACTGTAATGATGGTGAAAATAAAATGTAACAATTCTTCGTAATGTCAATACAATCAAAGTGACGACAAATAAAGTGTCAAATTATCAAAATCTTGGGCATGTAAAATTTCTTTCTACTGGGATAACTCTTCTTGAACCCTTCTCACTTCCAAAGGACACAGAAAATCAACAACTGGGGCACAATAGGACACCCATTCCTACCGGATGAGATTTCATAGCCGGAAAAACTTACAGCTACATCACACATCAAGAGTACCCAAAGTAGAGGGGAAATCGCAATGAGCTAAACCCCCATTGAAATGCCAAATGCCACAAGAAACGGCCCAAAGACCCGTTGTCAACAGCTAAAACTATAGAGCCAAGAAACATCACATCCAAGTTCCAACATCACAAATTCAAGAGAAGATCAAGACATCTCGAAAAGAGGGAGAGAAGATGAAGGAAGAAACACTTACTTGTACGAATCCCCAAGATCTGTCCCCAAGAATCACAGACAGGTTCCAAAGAAAAGTCGGGACAAAAACGCAAAATTAATCAATCAAGATTACGAACAGGAGGGGGGACAGATGATATGAGATGAGCAGAAGAAAGATAGAGAAAAGCTAATCAAAACAGGATGCGGAAGAGTGGTGGCGAGTTTGGCGACTGGTGAGACCGAAGAAACTGCGAACTGCTTTTCTCAGTGCCAAACTGCCAATGCCAGTGCCCCCATCGATTTGCGAGGTAATTACGGAAATGCCACTAGCTCCGGGGCCATCGATGGGCCCGCCCCGGCCCATCCGGCCCACGCGACGCAGCGCCGAGACCAACGGCCAGCCACGCAGCCTCCTCGACCCGTGTGGCTTCCCCTTCGCTTTACGCGCGCGGCGCGAGGAGGCGGGGGAGGGCGAGGCGACGCGCGGGAAAAGGGGGGAGGAGGCTGGAGGGAGCAAAGCATCCATCTGCGGCGTCGGCGTCGGCGTCGGCGACGCCATGGGTGGCTGCTCCTCCGCCTTCGCGGTTTCCACCAGGATGATCCGCTTCAGCCGCGGCCGCGCGCCGGCGGCCATCCTCCCCGTCACCAGCAACGACGAGCCCTGCTGCAGCTGCTCCCCTGAAAACAACAACAAAAACAACGACGGCGGCGGAGGCGGATGCGACGGCGGCGAGCACCAGAAGGGGAAGTCGTGGAGGAGGTGGCAGTACAGGAGATGCGGCGGCGGCGGCGGCGGTGGCGGTGGCGGGGGCGGGAGGAAGAACGCCATCCTCGGGGACGCGGCCGACGTGAAGACGGCGGCGGGGTTCGCGGAGAGGTACAGGCTGGGGGCGGAGCTGGGGCGCGGGGAGTTCGGGGTGACGCGGCGGTGCTCCGACGCGGCCACCGGGGAGGCCCTGGCCTGCAAGACGATCCGCCGGAAGCGGCTGCGCCGGTGCGGCGGCGACGCCGAGGACGTGCGGCGGGAGGTGGAGATCCTCCGCCGCATCTCCGCCCTCGGCACCGGCGCCGACTCCGTGGTGCGGCTCCGCGACGCCTGCGAGGACTCCGACGGCGTCCACCTCGTCATGGAGCTCTGCGAGGGCGGCGAGCTCTTCGACCGCATCTTCGCCCGCGGCCACTACACCGAGCGCGCCGCCGCCAAGCTCGCCCGCACCATCGTCGGCGTCGTCCAGGCACCTCCTTAACCCCCCACCCGCCATTGCCATTGCATCGAATGCTCTGCCATTGATTCTTGCATCCTGTTCAACCATCAACATCGCCATTGATTCTTGTATCCTGTTCAACCATCAACGTCACTTGGTGTAGTGCATGAATCAATGCATGTTGCATGCAGCTGTGCCACGAGAACGGGGTGATGCACAGAGACCTGAAGCCGGAGAACTTCCTGTTCGCCAACAAGTCGGAGGACTCACCTCTCAAGGCCATCGATTTCGGCCTCTCGGTGTTCTTCAAGCCAGGTAGGAAGGAACTCACTACTCAACAACACAATTATACTATGTGATCACGCACTGGACATGCAGCAAAGAACGCAAAGAAAATCAAATCCGAACGAACTCAAGTCTCAAATCTCAATTACCTGGCTCTTGGCTGCAGGAGAAAGATTCACCCAGGTGGTTGGGAGCACATACTACATGGCACCAGAGGTTCTCAACAGAAGCTATGGCCCAGAAGCAGATGTCTGGAGCGCCGGCGTCATCCTCTACATCCTGCTCTGCGGAGTTCCTCCTTTCTGGGGAGGTGAATCGAACCATCCATGCTTTCTCTGCTTGTTCTTCACCACAATAGCTAGCAGAATGTGTTAGATAAAAGGATACTTCTCTGATAATTACTGGTGCTGATCGATCGCTGATGCCTCCTCCTTTGCCAACGATGTGCAGACAATGATGAGAAAACGGTGACGGCGATACTCCAGGGTGGGATCAACTTCCAGAGGGAGCCATGGCCCAAGGTGTCCCCGCATGCAAAGGACCTTGTCAGCAAGATGCTTGACCCCGATCCTTCTACCCGGTTGACAGCAAAGGAAGTCCTTGGTAAAAACAACCTTCATCCAGTTCAGATTCTTTTTTTTTAAAAAAACGAATCTCATCAGTTCAAATTCAAGTTCATAGCCATATCGAAATCTAGAATTTTGCCATGTCTTTGACATTATTGCAAAAAGGGGGGAGTTTAATAATGTACAGTAAGTAGTGTTACATTACATGCTCAGTTGAGATTGTTTCTCCTCCTGCAAAAAACAGAGCATCCTTGGCTCAAGAATGCCGATAGGGCTCCAAACGTTTCGCTCGGAGAGATTGTTCGATCCAGACTGATGCAATTCTCAGCCATGAATAAGTTCAAAAAGAAGGCACTTGGAGTAAGTTGCAGAGAACCTGCTGCTACTATTCTTATTTTCTTCAAATGTGGTGTACTTCTTCACTGTGAAGCATTTGCCGATGAAGGTCGTTGCCAAGAATTTACCGGTGGAGGAGATGGATAAATATACTCAGATGTTCCACAAGATGGACAAAGACAACAGCGGTAATTTGACGCTTGAGGATCTGAAGTTGGGCCTCCAGATAAATGGTCATCCTGTTCCAGAGACAGAGATCGAAATGCTGTTAGAAGCTGTGAGTGCTTTATTATATCCATTCCCATAGCACTATATTTCGTTATTCTTTTATAATTTAGAGTTTAGAATAACTGGGGTACCGGCAGCTGAATTAAAATGAATAAAATGAGAGCAGTACAAATGCAATTGTAAATACTACTATGACATAAGTCTAAATACATGTCATCATTGCAACCAAGTATCTGTCCAAATTGTACTGTTGTTTTTTACACCTAATACACCAGAGGTACATAGATTGATTAATGTAACTTGACATTGCAGTGCTGAATGTTCTGACAAATTTCTTCCTTTTCCAGGGTGACATAGATGGAAATGGAACATTAGATTGCGAGGAGTTTGTAACGGTATTACTTCATATAAAGAAGATGAGCAATGAGGAGTACCTACCTAAAGCTTTCAAGTTCTTCGACAAAGATGGTAATGGTTTCATTGAAATGGAGGAGTTGATGGATGCTTTAGGTGATGAACTGGGCCCTACTGAGCAAGTGGTTAAAGATATTATTCGAGACATTGACACTGATAAGGTCAGTTCTAACCAATTAATTAAACTTTCAACCACTTAAAGATGTATCATATTGTGTTTGAGTGTAGATTTCACCAGTTACAAAATTCTAAAGCCTTTCTTTAGCCATTTTGGGGCCTGGAACTGCACGCAAATCAAACCCATTTCCAACAAAACTAAGGTAGTATTAAGCTGACTGGATTATTTACCCTAAACCCCCAAATCAACTAAGCCAGAAAAAGTAGAAAACCACACAATTTTCAACTATCTCCAGTAAGAGAAAACTGAAAATTAATAAGCGACCCCCCCTCCCCTTTTTTTTCCCAAAAACTATAAATAGTTTACAAAAGAAATGTTACATTGGGCAGATTCGAAGCAAATCAGCAACAAATTCCCATTTCACAAAACTTGCTGAATTCTAGGCATAGTCTACTAAACTTAGTCTTCTCTTCTTTTTTTTAGCAAAATATCTTGGATCCTCATCCAAGTGTACAAGAAACCCAGGAAGCAACAGTAATTTGATGGTTTCCTATCCATGTTTTTTTTCCAGTTGGGGTTTACACTTTACACACATGTATCAATACTACAATAGTATAACTGACATGTTGTGCATATATTCAACAGGATGGTCGCATTAGCTATCAGGAGTTTGAATCAATGATGATATCTGGATCAGACTGGAGAAATGCTTCCCGACGATACTCAAAAGCAAATTTCAGCTCCCTCAGTCGTAAGCTGTGCAAAGGAAATTCATGAAACAGAGGAGGATCTGAGCAACAGTTACTTACTGAGTGCATCAAGCAATCAACTAAAAACAAAGCATCAGTGGACAGCCTAAAATATAAAACCAGATTACTGGGTAGAGGACATCAGCAGGGTGAAAGGAGATTTTGTATCTCAGTTGCATAGATGACAAGGTTCATCAAGCAGCGAGCCCTATAGCATCGTCCCTTGTAATGGAATCAAGACATTCCATATCTAGGATATATATTCATGACTTAGCATAGGCACATGTAAGGGAAGCACCGACATGCAATCCACTTACCAAATGTTGATGTTTTGCTACTTTGCCAAATTTAAAAAGAAAAAGAAGCTAACTCTGACAGAAACCCCAAATATAATTTATTAAAAACGTGTTTTTCAGGTTTCAACTACACTATGAACTCCCAATAGGAATCATGGCGATTTCCATCCATCATGGCTCATAATTCATACAGTAAGGAATAAAATGCATGAAAAACTTAATACGAGAAGTTCACAACAAATTCAAGTTGAAAATTTAAAATTAAGATGAAATGAATCAGTGTAACAGTCATGTTCGGAAGCTAAGGCTAAGCTGAATTATTTCATACAGTTAAATAAGGAAGGAGGGCTATCCAGGAAGGCTGTGGGAGAAGGAGGCTCTGCAATCAGGCCATGGATGACCTTGGAATGGGGATGGGAAACTAGATGTGGGCAATTTTGTCCACTACAACAACATCGAAACTGACATTTTTGTGAAAAGAGATGTTTGCGATGGCAATTTTAAAACAGTCATTCTCCAGTGGAATTTCTCAATAATGGTCACTTCACAGTGATATTCGTCTTGCCAGTCCGTAAAAAAAAAAAAAACAGTGATATTCATCAATATTCCCTCATACTTCCTCCGTTTCACAATGTAAGACTTTCTAGCATTACTCATATTCATATAGATTTTAATGAATCTAGACATATATATGTGTCTATATTCATTAACATCTATATGAATGTGGGCAATGCTAGAAAGTCTTACATTATGAAACGGAGGGAGTACAAGGCAAGAAAAAAAAATCAGTGAGACAATGTTGCAGATAAAGAGAAATTGTGATTATGAAAACATAACAAATGGATTTTCATAAAGATAAATTTATCACAAAATGTTTACCAGAATTACCTGAAAACCTGTCTTTTATGGAGAATGGCGAGAAGTCCACTTTTCCAGGATTCCCAAGAATCATGTCGGTGACCATTTCAGCAGTGCCTAATGCCTGAAGTAAAATTTACCACATGAACATCAACTTCTGTACCTTCTTAAAAGAGATAGCAGTAGAACCAATCTCTACAAATTAAAAAAAAAAATCAAGCGAACACAACACGACTATTTCTGTATACGACACAGGACACATGCCTCTATTGGGCCTATTCGTCCCAACTCCTGTAGCCCTGTCATCAGGAGAACCAAGGACTGAGGAAGTCCTATGCTTGATTGCTCAACTACATAAATAATAAGAGACAAAGCTACTAACTGGAGCAGATTTATACATTGCCCTTACCAAAGCAAGTCCACTTCCTTCATGTCCTGTCGCAATCAAAACATTTGGCAGATCAGGAACAGATCCAATAACTGGCTTCCCATCAGGCACTGAAACAAATGAGATATTTATTTCCAATAGTACTACATAAAAGAGCAAAAAACTACTAATAACATTGCAATGAAATATCTTTGAAAGACTATGTGGCATTCTCTTCCTGAGTTGTTCTAAAATGAGAAGGGCTTACTAAAGGGACGGTGCCCGATCCTGATTTCAGTGTTTTCATCAATATCAAGATGAACATTCTTCAGCGTAGGAAAGAACTCTGCTGCACGGTCCCATATACATTTAAGGATGGACATGTCAACTTCTCTTGAAAATCCTTTAAACTCTCGACTGCTTCCTGTAACATAGAAATGTGGTGATCTTGCATGGTTGCATCTGTCATTTTGTGTTGTATCTTAAGTTGGTTAAATGAAAAGGAGTTTGGTTCATCCACACGAACAAAACGTGTTACAAAGGATGAAGTTTGCTAGTTCATAAATTACCTAGGATTAAATTTCCCTTTGTATTCATTGTTGCGGTCATTGATATGGATAAAGCACCATGCTCATCTTCACTGGATTCTGAAGATAGGGGTGTGCCGCTTGATTTAGCAACTTGATGGCCAACGTATCCTAGCTCCATTAGTCCATGATTTAGTTTAAGCTTGTCAAATTTATCCAACACAAGCAAATGACCCTGAAATGGAAGACTACAGCATTACAACCCCCATCCCCAAACAGATGTGGACCATACTTGCATGAAAATGATCTGAGTGGATTTACCCCCAAAAAAGTATCATTTCTTAAGTTAATAATTTCTACAAACATGCAATTAGGAAAGAGTAATTGTCAAAGTTGAGTATAAGGACTCGGTGAAAGTTTAAGAAACAACAGAGGAAGTTTCTTTTACCCTAATGTTGTTAGGTATTGAGTTGGGTACAAGAAGAAAAAAAATGTAATTCCTAAATATTACAGAGAAATGACCATCATGTTAGTACTATATTAGGGAAGAACTGAAGATATGTGGTGAACAATTTGTAATGATTTAGTTTTAGCTAGCATGTCATTAGGATCATTTCAATCCAAATATTTTTCAGATCACAGGTAAATTCAAGAAATTTCAGATGTATCATGTACCTTACGTGGCATCACAGGAATGTCCAATGCAGGATTCGGTTCAAGAAAACTACGCAATAAGGTTCGAGTCCAGGCACCAGAAGCAATTACAATAGCTTTTCTGCCATATAGGATGTGCTTAGATGTTTGGACACCTTGAACTGTTCCAGTAGTCTCTGATCTGCATTAAATTAACACAATTATCAGTAATGCAGATAGAGGTAGATGGTTTGGCATAGCTGAAAGCCCATCTCAGTAGCCTGATAGACAAGTAATCATCTACCAACCAACATAAGTTATCTGAAAAGAAGAGACCTTGATACCTTACTAATGACATGGCAGGATCATTATAGATCTCCATATATCTTCCTTCTGAGGAATATGAACCATTGGTCTATTGAATGAAAATGTTAACGATTGGAGACCACTGCTAATTGCACAAATATGAAATCGAAATTCTGCAGAAGAAACCTTTTCAATCAATGAGACAGCCTGGAAGGCATCAATCTGGCAGTCTTCAGGCAAGAACATAGCACCCCCATCATGTCCAACATAGAGTTCCGGCTCCAATGCATGCAATGAAGCAGCAGACAAGCATTCCGCACGTATTCCTGCCTGAGATAGAGCTTTGGTCCTTTCCTCCAATGTAGCCATCTCTTCGGAAGTTCTCCCAACTAGTAAGCTTCCTTAACAAAAATGATAACAGAATTTCACATTTCATTCAGACTCTGACTGCCATAGAGAACTAAAATTTGATCAAACACAGTACACATAATGCAATGTATATGATAAGCCATTTCATCATTGAACGAGCATAGTTTCCAACTACCGCATCAACATTACAGTCCTGGAGTATTGGAGTACAAAAGTACCTCAATTACCTTGGTCGTTAAATCTGTTGGACCGTAAGAGTCTAGGGGATGCCATTAATGTCCATTGTACTCTCTAACTGAAATCACCACTACTTACAAAGTTATAATCACTCTGGCAAGCAATTTAGACGACGCGACTCCATCGGTCCCAAATCCCCAAACAAATTTTGAAAAAACAGCAATTCACCATCACATGGATTTTACCTGTCCTCATCCACCCCAGCCTCTCCCGCGCACCGCCGCCCCCGAGGCCATCCACCTCGGCGGCGAGCTCCTCCCACAGCTGCTTGCTCCGCACCGCCAGCTCCCACGTGTCACTCCCGGGCGTCCGGTGTGACATCCATAGGTATCCCTGCCCTGCGCGAGCGCACACACCAACGGGACATCAAAACCCTAGAGGCCATATTACCCAACTCCCCCCACGCACATGCACGCGCACTGAGGGTACCTGCGCCGGTGGCGCCGGTGCACGGGACGGCGGCGTCCGCGACGGCGACGGAGAGCGGGGTGTGGAGGAGGAGGTGGCGCGCGATGGAGAGCCCGATGATCCCGGCGCCAACAACCACCACGTCGTGGTGGGACGCGGACGCGGGCGCCGGCTCGGGGCGCTGCGATCGGAGCGCGTGGAGCGGGAGGCGCTGCCCCCGCCGCCGCCGCCACGGGTCGCGGACGGAGAAGCGGAGAACCCGCGAGTACGAGGCGGAGAGAGAGGAGGAGGAGGAGGAGGGCGCGTGGCTAGGGTTCGGAGCGGAGGCGAAGGCGGTGGCATCCATCGGAAGGTGGTGTGGTGAGCGGCGGCGAGACGAGGTGATGAGTGATGAGCTCGAAGAGTCGAGAGGAGGTAGGTGACGGAGGAAGGAGGCGAGTCAACGGTCTTCTTTTATACAGACGCTGACGTGGCTTATCCTGGTCCCACATAGTCAGTTCTAGTGGGCCGAATTTTGATAGGCCTATTGGGCCGAGTAGTTTCACTTCGATCCATGGACGCCACGAGCCCATGATTGATGGTTTCTTTCTGAGTTCCGACGGATTTTTTTTTTGAGGGACATCGCTTGTAGATTGATCCTTCATCCTGCTTGGTCGAAAACCAAATCCTTTCTTTGTCTGCGGTATTTGATAGGAGGATTTTGTGACGCCATCTCCGATTTGAAGGCTACATCTGTTTGCTGCTGTTTTGCGAATTGAAGGTAAGGTACTATTTCTTCCTTCCACATAATCAGGGATTACATTACCGGTTGATCACTAAATTTCGAGCCCCATCGGTGTCACGGTTTTCGATAAATTTTGATCAGTTTTCGAATTTCGACCAAATCTACAGTTTAACCTTCGAAATTCCAATCAAAACTTAATTCCGAGCCGTGTCGAAACTCGAAATTTCGTGGAATTCAACCGATTTTCATTGAAATTGTGAACCCTGCTCATAACTGTTAGATCGATCTGAGGGGTTTTTCCTCTTTTCTGCATGCACCCAATATAATTTCCTTTCTTCTTCTTCTTTTTTTTTCCCATCCTTCCCTTTTACAGTCGGTCAGTAAGCAAAGGTCGGCTCGAAATTGGGATCAAATAATCCGCCATGGGCCTATCGCAGCGGTTTCAGAATCTCATCGTGGACTCTTCCTACGCGGGCGCCCAATGGCTGCGCTCCATCGACCTGACGCGCCATCTGTTCGGCAACACAGCAGCAGCAGCACCGGCTGCTGACTCCTATAATCCGAAGAATAAACGGGGCTTAAGGATACAAATGGAGAGGATTCGGTTTCCCAGACCGATGTTGAGGTTGAAATGCACATATATGCCCTATCATCAGCGTAATATCGACTGCTTCCCCCTTGCAGATCGCAAGGTGGTAATGGTGGACCACATTGGGATCACACGCCTCTGTGACGTTGATGCCCGCAGCGTGATGGCTATGCCAAACATCCACAAGCCCAAGTCAGATCCCATCTCTCTCTTCGTCCCCAGCAGCAGCGGCGGTGGCAGCCTCTATGTCATGGAGAGATATCCCGACTCGGAGGACGGCACGCAGCTGAGGTTGTGTTCTTGAGTTCAAGTTACCAACCTCACTCTCTCGGTTACCGCGTGTGTGCTTCCTAAACTGCTAAACGGTGCATGTTTTGAAAAAAAAAATCTAAAGAAAAGTTATTTTAAAAAATCATATTAATCCATTTTTAAGTTTTATAAGCTAATAAGTAATTAACCACGTACTAATCTATTGCTCTGTTTTCCGTGTCAGATACAGTAATCAGTTTGAGGCCTTTGTTTGGGGCAAGTCCTTTTGCCACTGCCACCTCCTCCCACCACCGCCATTCGTCCACTTTAATAGCAGTGGGGTATGAGGAAACTAGATAGAGTTACAGTCCCCCTCCCATCTACATATGCAGTGGGGTCTAAGGAAACTAGATAGAGTTACAGTCCCCCTCTTATCTACATATGGTAAAAAAATTTAGTGGGGTCAAATTTAGTGAGGTCTGAGGAAACTAGATAGAGTTACAGTCCCCCTCCCATCTACATATCCTAAAAAAAATAGGAAACTAGATAGAGGTACATTCCCCCTCTCATCTACATATGGTAAAAAAAATTTAGTGGGGTCAAATTTAGTGTGGTCTGAGGAAACTAGATAGAGTTACAGTCCCCCTCCCATCTACACATATGGTAAAAAAATTAGTGGGGTTTTCGTGGGGTCTCTTATAGTCTCCCCACTAGTAGTGGGGGAGTCCCCTCTCATCTACATATGATAAAAAAGTTTAGTGGGGTCTTCATGGGGTCTCTCATAGTCTTCATGCTAGTAGTGGGGCTCGAGACCCCGCCGCCCCCATGCTGGATCCACCCACTGGGACGACCGGTCGTCCCAAGATCACATCCTACGCATGCGTAGTCGGCTCTGACATCTACATATCCACCCGTGGCAATGACTCCTACTGCTTGGACACGGAGATGAACACATGGCTGCAGCTTGCCAAGGAGATGCCGCTGCCATTCTTCTCTGGCAAGCTTGAGTACGTGCCCGAGCTCAAGCTCTGGTTTGGCCTCTCTGCTGAGCCCAGCCGCCGCCTGCTGGCTGCTGCTGATCTGATCTCCTCTGACTCCCAGCCACAACTTATAGGCGACTGGAATGAATTTGCCCCACCTGAGGGATGGCTGGAATATCAAGAACCGCAGCTTGTCAACCTCGGCTCCGCCAGGTTCTGCATTTCAAGGTTCTTCCATATTAGGTCCATGGATAATGATAATGAAGTAATTGACAGTGTTGTAGTCTTCACTGGTGTGGAGGTGATGCCAGTTGGGCACAATGGCGATGGTAATGGGAAGGTTAAACTTCGAATGGAAAAGCACAAGTCAAGATGTTGCGTGTCTGGTAGCACCATGATCTGTTCTATCTTCTGAATAATCCTGGGGCTTTTGCTTTCAAGACTCTTGTACCCATAATGCATGTGATAGACAACTCAGAATCTTATCGTATGTTTTTTTTTGTGCTTTGGTGTACAGTTTCAGGTATTATGTATTGTCACCTGCATCTTGTCGCCTGCTTTGGAAACGAACTATCTCCTTTAAATCCTCTTCGGTTTCATCTTCAACTCCGAATATCTTTGCCGAAATTTGGTGTTAACACTGTGCCTCCTCATCTTGCTGGCCATCTCGTTGCCGTCTGCTGTCGTACTCACCTGGTCGGCGCGTCGCCGGAGCTCGACCATCCTCGTTGTCTCTCGTAGCTACTCATCGCTCGTCACCTCAGTCGCCCAACCGGGTGGTGCGGGCCCCGCTCATCCGTCGGGTCCCCTACGAGGCTAGGGACGGGTGATGTTTCCTACCCGACAACCTCTGCGGGGCCGGGGGGAGAAGTCGCGGAGCGGAGGCGGGCGTGTTTCAGCCTAACCTACTCCTGACCCGCCTCGTTGCCTAGACCCGCCCGATGGCTGCGGTCTAGGTTCTTTATAAATTAGGCTATAGTTTCCTATTTCTTACTCTAGGAGTTAAATTTGGGTTTAACACAGATTGTAGAGATGGTATTTCTTGATTTGAGAAAAAAGGACTACATATCTTGCAAGCGTCCGTGAAACAAATGGCTATGCAGTTCCTTGCTAATTATAGATGAAAGTTGTTTTCTCTATCTTTTAGATTGGTGTTTTAACTAGTTCTCTTATTTTTAATCAAGTTGTGATCTTATATGTCGTAGTCTTCGACATGTAACCTTATAATAATTAGCTGTAACTTTTTTTTTAAAAATTACACGGTACAACGCAGACACTCACAACGCACGCACACACGAATTCTATTATTGAAAAACAAAATGGATTGTTTTGCCTTAGCACACGGTGTGGTTGCAAGTGATGTTTTGTCGTACAGACACCGTGACAAGTTTCGACGAGAGAAAAAAATTGTACCGTCACTGAAATATTTTTCTCCTGCACTTTGCATAACTTATAAAGCCAATGTGTTTACATAAGTAGTTAATTATGCATAGAATTTTGTTTGCTATTTCCTCTTTTTTAATAGATGGCGTTGTTAACTTTTAAAAATATGTTTGATTATTTGTCTTGTTCAAAAACTTTATGTAAATGCATGAGATGTAAATCATGCTTATAAAATACTAGTAAAACACATGGTGGGAGGCCACTGCCAACTTGAAGGAAGCTCAAAGAAAGCAATCTGCGCGCTAACTCTCCTGGTCAATTGGGAAATCTGGAATGAAAGAAACTGTATAATCTTCCAGCATAGGAGCTATCATCGGGAAGCCTACTGGCTAAAATCAAAGAGGAGGCCAAGACGTGGTCATTGGCCGGGGCGAGGTATCTTGGTAGCTGGCTAGATTTTTAATTTCTTAGCTCGACTGAACCGAAGGTCTGAAGCTGTGTTTCCTTTTATACTTGTAAAGTTTTCTTCATTCTTTATTCAATGAAATTGGCAGTTTGCCGATTCGTTAAAAAAAAAGCACATGGTGCCATCGTCCTGCAGGTTGAGTGTGCGGTGTGCCCTTGACCAGCTCCTCCCATCATCTGGAAATCATACCTGTGCTCACGAGGGAGAGAAACCCAGCTGGATGAAGGTGGCGATGTGGCCGGGTGTCCTCCGAAACCCTCGCCGTTGCTGCCGGTGGAGTGTCCTCCGGAGCACCTCGCCGGTTGGCCACCAAGCAGGTAGCCACCGTTCGCCAGTGCCTCCATCCGCTGCCGAAAGAAGGAACTGCATAGAAGAGGAACCAAAGAATCAAGAACCAAAGAAAAGAAAAAGAAAATCAAGAACCAAAGAATCCGTTGCTAGTTGCTACGATGTGAACCACAGTACCAGTCTTGGGGGGAGTTGGAGACAAGAGGAGGACTGAAGGAGCACGCCCAGCTGCCGCCGCCTCAAAACGCGGTGGAGCACACCGCGAAGTCGAAGCTGTCACCGCCGCCGCCTCCGCCGGGAGCCACCGCCGCCACCTCGATCCGTGATGGAGCCGCGCCGCCACCGCTGCCGCCTCCGCCGGGAGCCACCGCCGCCGGCTCGATCCGCGATGGAGCCGCACCGTCTCAGGCCGGGAGCCCTAAAGCCGCCGCCGCCATGCGAACGCGAGCAAGCAGAGCGCTCGAACAAGGCCGACCCAAAAACCCCTAGGGTCAACTGACTCCTGGACCCATTGTCACCTAAGAAAATATGGGCCGGCCCGAAAACCTATTGGTGCCACAAATTTAGGTTCAGGCCACGGAACTAACGGGTCGACCCGCCCCACTTGCAGGCTGAAGTGTGCCCTTGACCAGCTCCTCCCATCATCTGAGCTCCGGTCGTCAGATCCGTGTGGAGTCATCGTCCTGTAGGCTCGATGTTCTGAAGCACAAAGGGCAAAATGGGCTTTCTCATAAGAATTTGTTTCCACGGCTGTAAAAAAAAATAGAGGACAATTTACAGGTCAGAATTGAAATCACCAAACTTAAACAGTTAAGCTTTTCCAATCTGAGAGCAGAATACAGCAAAGGCCAATTTAATGGAACCACTCATCCATACAGGCCAATTTTAATTTGAACCATAGCTGAATTCACGAAGTTGAAAAATACAATCACATGTGAGGACCCCACATGTCATTCTCACATGCAATCCTATTTTATAACTCGCAGATTTTCCAGGCTGGTACTTTCCTAATTTTCTCCATGAAGTAATATTTACAGCTAACAACACACACGCATATATGTTTTACTACTACCTAATTTTGTCCAAGCCTCTTGCGCTGCATTCCTGAGATTGTTCGTTTCTTACATCTCCTCTGAGCATCATCAGATCCCTGGGAGAGTCTGCTTCATGTTCATAGCACCAGAGTGTTGGGCCAAATGAGCACCACCTTGTTCGACCAGAATCCCAGTGAGAAGGTGTTCCTTTGCACAACTGCATTTTGACCAATCTTCCTATCTGCGGCGGGGCTTGTTCCTGCCGCACATGTTGCATGAGTTCGTAGAGGACGGGTTGATGAAAGTGCAGCGGTCGCATGGCCATCTGTCGCCTGAGCGCTCCTGCGATGTTCTCGCCACCTTACTCCGCCCTGACTTCCCCTTGGTGTTGGTGGGAGGCTTCTTGGAGCTGGAGGTACTGACTGAAGCTGATTGGTCTGTAGCGCGGACATCCTGCAGACCCGCTTCCAGTGTTTGAACAAGGTTCTCGAAGTAGTTGCGGGTTACGCTGCAATGAAATATTTAGCTTAGATCATGTTCTCAAAAAGGCTTAGTTGCTGTACATACTCATAAACATGCAAGTCTTATAGTGAATAAAATGATCAAGCAAATTTGGCACTGCATAGTGACATATTGAGCAGTTCATGGATATTTGGAAAATATACATTTGCATCATGCATGAAGCAAGCGACACTGCAAGGATAACAGTGATGGTTGGAGCAAGCGTGTGCCCTTCAGATCCAAGTAAATTACAAAATTAACGGCAAATACATTCACAAAAATTCACTGAAGTGATGATGAGTGAAGATATCTCTGCAATACCTTGTTAGACCAGAAAGCTTCACACGAAATTCACCGAAGTCTTGCAATGAAAGAGAAGGTTGAGTGGAATCCGCTGTAGGTAAAAATTCACGCATATCCTTCTCGGCACATTTATGAAGACGCTCCAAACCAGACTCAGCTTCACCTATAAATTTTAAAACATGTACAGCCGTCAAGTATGCATAAGCGCCTACTTGGCAAGGCAGAAATTATCTACTACCTTGGAGGTACACAAAAAAATCACTCTTCGCTTTGTTGTGTAGATAGTACCCATAAGCATATGTCCATTTCAGCACTCGCCTGCATTCTATGATCTGTCACAACGAATAATGAACATGTAAATTACATAAACAGTCAATGGGCAATAGAAAATGATTTATAATATCTAACCTGTGACCAAGCTTCAGGTATGAACTTTAGTTGGGTCTCTGGTATACCAACAACATCACTTAACTTTGTAAGCTATACACATGAGAAAATAGTCAAACGCAAAACTGAAACATCACAGAAGTCCAAACTAAAAGTATTTACAACTGATAAAAGGACTGCCAAAACAGTGAATTTTGCTACAAGTATTAATAAAATCAAACTTCTGCTATGACCCACAAATGCTGTACACATGGTCCAATGTAAAACTTACATCTTCATTTTCAACTTTTTGCAGATCTGCTTGTGCTTTCTGCCTTGACTGCCAACAGGGAAAAGAAAACAGAAAATGTATCATACATAAAAGTACAGCTAAAATGTAAATTTATGGCAGACCCTTCACATTATGTATGCGAAAATTGAATGGAAATATACAGCATTGTGGAAAATTGTTATGAAAGTATGCGAAAGATAAATATAAAATAAAGCACTGTGTATGTGTTTACCACTCATAATATTGGATGGTAAATATAAAATGAAAAGTAAGTAGACAACTGATTTGCCAAGGACATTAGTTCCAGACGCTGTACTTTGCAGCAGCAACATGAAATTAGATCCTTACAGTCAGCAAAACTAAAAGTCTCCAACCTAATGAGCTTACTATACACATTACATGGTCCATATGAAAATCAAAAGGGCATATAGAAGCATGAATACCATAAAAAATCAGATAAAGACTATGTAAAGTGACACTGGATCCTAGACATACTGTTTGATTGGACGCCCAGCGCTCATAATAATGCATGTATCTCTCAAGCGAATTTTTAGCTCTCTCTCTCCTTGCTTCAGCCTCATCATACTGAAACATGAGGAAAACATTACAAGAGATTATTGGCATGAAGGAAAACAAATAAATTAAATACACAGCAAAGTAGTATAAAAGACTAGAGCAAACACATGAATAGGTAGCAATAGAAAAGCTTATTCTAGCAAGGTAAAAATCACGATTCTTCTTGCACAATACAGTATCCAAGATGAAATATACCATGCCTCCCATCTTTGCTGATTGATAACGATTGCAAGCATAAAAGCCACCAGTCCCATATCCATGATCTGACCATGCACCTAGGCATAACCTGCAACCATGGAAAATCAGACCAAAGATAAACAATTTCAATGCAAAATGTACACAATCACCATCAAAACAAATATGCCGAGAGGGAAGCTTACCAGCAAAACTCAAATTTACAAGGAGGAGTGCATGTCATATGCATGCATCCCTGATTCTTCTCTATAGGTCGTTTGCATTTCGGACAGGGCTTAGAATTAGCTAATATCCTGGGGAAGAAAACAACACTTGAGAAACAGCTTCCAGTTTTTCCTTATGAACTTAGGAAATTAAAAAGAAAAAAAGTATTTTACACAAGAAATATTCAAGATGGAAAGAATAAAGTACAAGACATACTATCAAATACAAGAATGAAAAGGAAATTATGTGTGCGACAAACCAATTCATGTTTTCAGATTCTGCGCTGTTCTTTAGTATCCACTTTGAGACTGTGTCACAGCTAACTGGCCGATGAGCTTCCTCTGCACACTGCATTTACCAAAGATTTAACTGGTAATATCAAACAATCAATCTGAAAGGTATACAAGTAAATAAATAAATAAAGAAATACCGACATTCCAGCAAAAACTGAATTTGCATTTGCATGAGACATCATAGTTACCATCACCAAGAAACTCAACTGCACAGGTACAATCAGGAGCTGGACACCATTTTATCTGCAGGAATTAATTTTTATTACTTCAGAAATATGTTTTTTTGAAAACCATTTGGGGTGACACTTGGCATAAATATAAGCAAGTATATACCAACTATATAGTAAATAGTAAATAGTACTACTATCTGATGGGCAATACAGTAAGGTTTAATAAACATAATTGGGAGAAAGATAATGTGAACCATTATGAGCGCTGAGTACTTTAAAGAATTACCTTCTTGTTAACTCCAATATATGACCATAATACAAATCGTGCATACTTTACTTTATCCTCATCTTTCGTCAGACTATTAATCATATCTTCAAGAACGATTGCATCACAAGATGGTTCAGGGCACTGCAACACCAAACACCCTGGACCATCATTTACTGCAGCACTAATATACCCTGAAAATTTACCTCATTTTAGCACCATAAATTTCAGAATTCTTTTAAGAACAAGAATGCTACAAACTACTGAAAGTGAGAACAACAAAGTCATCTATCAATTTGTTATAGTTACAATAGCAATCAATTCGTAATTTTACAAGTAAAATAACAAAATCTTGAAGTCACAAAGAACTTATAATGTAAAAATGAGTGATGGAGAGAGAGAGAGAGAGAGAGAGAGAGAGAGAGAGAGAGAGAGACAGATAGACCTTCCCAACATTCATGACAATAGAAATGGGAACAACCAGCACAGCTCATTGCATTTGCAGCACATCCTTCAAAACATATTCCACAAGTTAGCTGCAACCAAAGAAACAAATAGAAATTACAACAAGCAGTTAACTACATTAGTCACCAATTCAAACCAGATATGATACAATATGATAAAAAAAAACCCAATGAAGCTCCATATCTTTTAGGAATGTAATTCTACCTCAGGACAGTCAGGAACATGAACAACATTTGATGGCAAGCCAACAGAACGGCGGACATTTTCTTCATCTGCAAACCAGTCATCACTTAGCTTGCTAATACTCCTGAACAACAAAATGAAGATACATTGTTAACATAGAAAAGGATCTTCTAGTTTAGCTCAAAAGCATCCTACCTTTGTGGCAGGCCAGCAGTAAGAAAATGCTATTACATATACATATAACTACACAAAGCATTTGCAGTACATCTTGTAAACAAGAGATACATGAGATGGGCTTCTCAAATTCACTACAACGGAAATAAAACAGTAGAGTGTGTTCAGAAAGGACGAGCTGCTGGAGCGGCGGCACTGACCATTTGTAGTGACGAAGGAGGACGCATGCTGATTCCCTTGGAACTGAAAATATTGCAGACACACGGCTTATCATTTCCTCTTGTCGCTCGCGTATATCATCTTCGGTCAACACAACATATCTCTGTTCATAAGAAAATGAACACAGAAGAGGCCCATTTGAGATTTTGAGTTAGTTCTGACACCAAGTATACAAGAATTAAGAATAGAGAAACAGAAAGGCAGGGCAGCATGAACAAAAGGACCAAAACACAATTACGTTAATGACATACAATGCAGAGAAGGAAAATAGCAGTCTCAAACTCTCAATCTGTAGAGTAAACAACCATCCAAGCTATCGAAACAATTTATGAAGAGAAAACATCATATCTATAATCTATTGAGATCTTGGTAAATGTTTTGCTATTTTTTTCCCCGAAGGATGAAACGTTTTGCTATCTGTAAAGCAGAGAAGCCATGAACAAATTTCGCTGCGACTCTAAGCACACCACCATCGCATTGCACCTGTTGCCCAGAAATTCTATCAAATGACCACAGAATACGCGAGGGTTTCTGATCCCAAAACCGATCGTCATCAAAGACACTAATCACCATCACCATACAAGCATAAACCACTCGTACATCGCATTGCACCTGTCGCTCAGAACGTCGAATTACCACAGAACACGCAGGATTCTCGCACCCAAAACCGAATCAGCATCAAAGCCACAAATCACCATCACCACAACAGCAGCGCCACTCGCTATCCAGAAATCCGAAAAGGGGGGGCCTCTCTCATTTGAACGACGGAACGAAACACGCAAGGGCATTGATCGCAATTCACAGACAGCACCTGCTCGCGCGTGGAGACGACCTCGTCGGCCTCACAGCCCTCGTCGCTCCCGCCGCCCCCGAACTCCTCATCCTCGTCGCTCCCGCTCCCGCCGCCGCTACACTCCCCGTCGCTGCAGTAGTAGTAGTACTCCTCGTCGTCGAGCAGCTCGTCTTCGTCGGAGCCCATCCCGGGGCGATCCGCCGTCGAGATCGGGCGGCGGGTGGGGGAAGCGGGAGGAGGGGATGAGAGCGCCGCGCCGCGCAGCCGCGAGACGGCGAGAGAAGCGAAGCGCGGAAGAGCGGTGGTGGGGTTCCTTTTGTTTTGGAAGGCGAAGGAAGCGGTGGTTAAGTGGACTAGTGTTGGAAAATGGAAACGGGGTGATGTGATTCACGCGTGCGTGTGAGCTGCTTTTTTTTTTTCTTGGCTGTGATTTTCGAGTTATTTGTATCGTGGCGCGTGAAAGATTTTTTTTTCTTGGAAAAATGTACACTTATTTTCAAACATTTTTTGTTCCAGTGGTACACGTTTTATGCTTAAAAGGATATAAAAAACAGGAGCATTGTTTTTACGAACAAAGTCAAAAAAGAAAATGATGCGAAGAGTTCTTGTGTAGAGTTTCATGCTCATACGGATTGCTATACACAGATATGAGTGGTCCGTCACATTTTTCTAGATTAACTTAACCCATTTTTTAGTGGAATATATTCTCTTTTGGAATTATCCTATCATACCTAATCTCACAACCAAACATCTATGAAAATGGACTCGACCCAACCAAACTTAGAAAATCCCTCCAACCGAACACATCTTAAATCTTCCCTATAAGGTAATTTCGTGCAAAACACTCTGGCAATGTTTGGCTAATGGGAAATGGAAATGATTTCTCACCCACCAAAAGACATCTTTAAATCCTAACCATTCATTCACCCTATTTCATTTAGTTCTAACCCTTCATTCATTTCCCAATCCCAATCCCACCCTCTATTTTCCATTATCCAAACACACTCTCCTTGTATTCTCGTAAGTTCATTTTCTCTTCCAACTTCCCACCACTATTCAGTTTTCGGCAATTTCTTGTGCCTTATGAGCATTATGGTGAGGTAAATAAGTTGCCCCTGTCACCAAAGATACCTCTCCTTTTGCTTTTGCATACTTCAATTTTTTCTTAGGTACGGCGATAAAACACGACAGCGATCACGTATTACATATAAGGTGTATTAAATCTAATTCCCAACAATAAAGAACAAAGGAGGAAATTCACTCACCATGCGGGAGGTGCATAGGATGTGAGAAATCGATGAGCATGACGAGAATCACTAGAAACAAGACAAATGGGGGAAATTGAAAAGAAAAAGAACTTCTGAAGAATATCTTGTATGAAATTAAGTTGTAGGGAGAGAATGAAAAGACCAGCAACTTATATGGAGTTATTTGGATTTTCCACAATCGCTTAGGCTTACTCTAGGCTTGTTTGTTTAGTCCCAATGACCAAGTGATTGGAGTGGATAAGGGAGTATTAATTCCAGTCCCTCTCAACCTCCTTGGACAAGGGATTAACTGAATAAGGCTTTAATGAAAGAATTTTATAGGTAGGTTTGAACTAAATCATGAATTCTATTAATTCATGTATTCCAAAGTCGAAACTTCAGGTTTAGTAACCCTCACTACACAGGCAACCCAAGGCAAGGACGCCTGAGAAAACTAGATCATATACATGAGTTGAAGCAGCGAACAGGCAGCCAGGGATTCAGGTTAAAACACTAGGAACCCACCATGGACTCGACACCTCTAGTGGCTGTAGTCTCGGCTCTCTGATCTCCTGTTCCTGGAGTGGTTTCCACGGTCGTCTTGATGCCGACGTTCACCGTGGCGAGAATGGCTGCTGCTGTCATGACGCTCCCTGTGATGCCTGTGGTGATGAGACTGATAAGGGCTGAAGCCTGGCTCCACTGAACTTCTTCCTCTTTTGCTGTTATCATCATCCTCCTTGTATGGAGATAATTCTCCAGGCTCTCGGCTTCTTCTCCTCTTACGACGATCACCATCGTCTTCGGTTGGGCTCCGCTTACTGTAGCTGCCGGCCTCTCTGCTGATATATGCTCTTGTCCTCCTCTCGGTTTCTTCTCGCCGGTCATGGCTACCTTTCCGCCTATGGGTGCTGACCGTGCTGTCGTCGTCTTGGGTTGGGCTACAATATCTTCTGTAGTGACTGCTATCAACCCTGTCTTTGGATCTTCTCTTGGGAGGTGACTCTTCCCTGTAGATATCACCGCTTTTTCGTCTTGGTGGTGGGGGAACCTGTGATAGTGGGAGTACAGTGTCACTTCATGGCAGTAAGCAAGCATAATGAAACACTTCCAACTTCATTGGATAGCAAAGTGACTAGAAAGTTCAGTTGTGCCTGCGAGGCTGTGAACAGATACTACTGCATCAAATAAGCTACTAATGCTCCCATCACCCCCATGTGGGTTGAGCTAAACAGTTTGTGCAAAAGTGATGTGACTGTGATTCACATAAGAACATGGTACTTCCTATGCCCTTATCTTCAGGGCAACAGTCTGCTATTCTCACTAGCCAATCGCTCCAAGTTTCAACCTCATATCATTTCCTTATGCTCACTCGTGAATAACACATTTCTTTGTTTCTTACCATGACAGAGGTGAATGCAACAAGTTTTTGTTAAATGATGAAATTTTGAAACCATAAATGACGGTTGCAATAATACTTCATGTAAATAAAAAAAAAGTCAAATAGCCTGTCCCTCTAGAAGTGATGAACTACCTGATAACATGTCATGTATCGCCCTTCAGGTGGTGGTGGGATCCCAAGCCTTTTCAGTTCATCATACGGAATTGGCCTCCTGTGTTTTACAGAAGTACAACATGCTGTTACTTTATGTCTAGAAACTCCAAAGCAACTTCTTCTATGATTCTTTACATGAGAGATATTGGACAGCAACAAGAGTTTGGGTTCATACAAGGGAGCACGAAATGGCCTCTCTCGACCTCCAAATCGAAGCTGGCCAGATTCTTTCTTCCCTCCAAGCCCTCCTCCTATAAAATTATAAATAAAAGTAGTATGAAAACCATCTCAAGTATTTTTAGCTCTGCATAAAACTTCGGCAGAGAACCACACCTGATCTCCTCGGTATCCATCCAGGCATAAGTTGTTGCCTGTAGTAATCTACAAGCACTTCACTGCCATCAATAATGGAATGGTGTGCATCCTATAGACCCAAAAGTAACATGTATTCTTTTATATTTCAAGTGTACTAAGAATTAAGAAGGAAACAAACAGGCAGTAGAAATAAGAACATCATATAACCTCATAGGCACGGCGCATCTCCCTGTCAGTTTCATACTCAACAAATGCGTAGCCACGAGAAGCACCAGTAACTGAAAATCAAGTAATTCGGTTAGTAAAAACTGAATTTGCAAAAGCGAAAAAGGATGAGAAGCTGGCATGTTGCTCCAGTGAAGCACTGCTATTTGCTGCCTACCGACAACTCAATAGCCGCTAAAGGTACAGTTCCAAAATTCAGGACAGCACTTCCCATTTTCTTATATATCAATGCTCCAATGTGTTATCAATACCGCGCAGAATACAACATCAATTTGCATTGGCATAATATAAATTGTATGGATGCTATGTTCAATAACCATTACAATTACAAATGAACCATGCTTCAAAAAGTAAAAGCAACGTTTTCATGAATCACAATGGATAAACTCACCAATATCCCGCACCAGCCGCATGCTCTTCACCCTCCCATATCTGCTCATCTCCTGCTCTCTCACATACACAACGAGAAACAACAACTCCAGCCATGAGAAAACGAGCAAAGCTAATAGTACAACACACACCAAAGGGAATCCGCGCACCTTCCGGAGTGTCTCGTCGTCGGTGTAGCGGGAGAGTCTCCCGACGAACACCGTGCAGTAGGGGTCGCCGGTGGCCTTGGGGTCCCCGAACGGATCATCTGAAAACGAAAATCGGAAACCGAACCCCAACCGAGTCAGTGAGGGAGCTGCGGCGGCGTTCGCGCTCTTCTCCGCGTGGAGCAAAAGGAGGAGGAGGGGGAGGAGAGCACGCACAGAGGCCGGCGGTGGAGCAGAGGAGGGCGCGGAGGACGGCGTTGTCGTGGGGGGCGACGTCGGTGCCGTCGATGCTGCCCGCCTGGATCGGGTGGTACTTCTCCGCGTAGAACACCGCGCTCGCGGCGCCGCCGCCGCCGCCGCTCATCTCGCCGCGGCCGCCGCCGGTGGCGCTTCCCTCCTACGCGACTCGCCGGCCGGGGACGAGCGGGAGGCGCCGGTGGCGGCGGCGGGGAGGAGAACGGGGGTGGCCTGGTCGGAGCAGGGGTCACCCGGTTGCGGTCGAACCATCGACGTGTTTGCGGCGCGGACCGGACCGGATCGGACCGAAGTGTTTGCCATAGAGTACTGCGTACTCATGTGTGTCATTATTGTTGTTGGTCTACTTAAATTCTCTTCACGTGGAGCTTTGTACTTGACTCATTGCGATTTACTCGTAAGAGTTTAGTCTATATGAATCGTTGATTTGTCTATTAATCAATATACTTCCTCCGTTTCACAAGTAATTATACCATTTCCCACATTTATATTGATGTTAATCAATCTAAATATGAATACGGAAAACGTTAAAATGACTTACATTGTGAAACGGAGAGAGTAGTGAAGATTGCCTCACCCTTGTAAGATGCGTTCTCTATTTGGTTGTATCTAGAGACCCTTTTATAAACTATCCAATCAGTTAATGATGACTGAGATACAATCATGTGGATGTTGTAGGGACAAATAGATAAACGAGACCACTTGCTAGAAAAAGAGAACCACACACTATCGGCTAGTTGTTAGTTGTCATGTCGATTCACGTGCATGCTACTGAGGCTAACATACCATTACATTAGTTTTTTTTTATAGAATCTTTTATGATATAGGAATATTTTTTTAGATCGTATATTATTTGTAAGATCCATTTGAACCATCATACTCTATTTAAAATATGTGACAAAATAAGATTAATATTGAATATATTCAAATTATTAAATAAAATGTTTAAATACATTCAATATTGATCTTGTTGTCATATATTTTGATTGGAGTATAATGCTAAAAATAGATCCTAAGATAGAAGTCATCGAAGAAGTTTTTAAAAAAGATAGCACCTACCATTGCATTTTTTTTAAGCTAAAGAAGGATTTATTATGCATGGGATGAAGTGGTCGTTGCTTTAACCAAATCAACAACAGGTCGATATGTAGTTGTGTCCTATATTTACCGGCTGATAAATTTACATTTGCACATTGTGGATTTAGTTCAGCCCAACAATTATCACTATGACATGCAATAAAAATGACAAATCTTTATAGTGGCAAATCATTGATTCCGGTTTCGTTGATGGGCAACTTCAAGTCGCTGTATCCGCATGGCGTACAGGTTATCAATTATCAAAACTTGCATGTTTTAGCTGGTCAACCTCAATTTGTGACGAGCATTTAGCTTCAACTCACATTTGTAGCAAGCCAAAAGCATCCATTCATAACTCACATGTTAACAAAGGGAAGAACCATCATCCTCTCACGTAGGCACACACCAAAAGCATGTCAAGCCATGAACAGTTAGATTTAGAACCTTCCCATGTCACAGTTCAACTCAGAACAAGATTATTCGGTGATCACCACCGCTGGGCAGCTAAACACACAACTTTGCCGACCAACGAAGGCAGCACAGCACTCAGCATAAGCACACATGAAAGGAATGACAAGGAAAGCTCCGAGTGTAAACACCAAAAATCTATTGTAAAGCTCACAGGACCAGTACTTAAACGGCATGGTAACCAATTGGCAAGCATGAAACAGTAACGACAGGCACCGATGAAGAAATTCCATCCCTCTTTACATCCATGTTGAAACTCGGAAGTAAAAGCATAAGCAGTTGAATCTGGAGCTCAGGTCTCAGGAGCAACGGCTGGTGGCGCTGGCGGTTTATGCTGGAGAAGAGGGGAGAGTGCCTTGACCACAATGCTCATGCTTGGTCTAAACTCAGACTCGTATTGCACACAGAGTGCCGCCACCGCTGCGAGCTGCAATAAACAGATGGAAACCATTGGGCTCAAATTTTGGTTACGATGTTGCTTGGCTCCACACAGTGACCATACAAGAGAGTGCTTGTGCATTTAAAGGGAAGGGAGGAGGGAGGCAGACCTTGGCAACCCCTTTTGGGGGATACTCGCCCTTCAGTCTCGGGTCAACGCATTGTTTCACAGTGTCCTCTGTCAAACGAGGTGTTGCCTGCGTACAAAGAAAGTAGTAACAAGAGCTAATCAGAAATATGCAGAGCAGCTTGTACACAACTTAGAATGGTGTGTTACATAACACGATAGAATAGCATCTATGCACAGTGACAGTAAAAATAGTATAGTTTCTCAAAGGACAATAAAATTCTGTTTGGTTTGAAAGCCTTGTTGAATGAAGAATCATTAACGTGCAAAGTCTAGTCTGAGAGATTCTTTGAAGTACCATTCAAAACCTTAACTTCAGTCCATCTGAGCTGGATGACTAGTAATTTGTTATTAAGACCACATTTTTCTTCGTTTTATTCTAGAGTGATCTTATCAACAAAGTAATTCTCCTTTTACCAATAGCTGAGGCAAACAGCTCTCATGTTAAATATTGTAGTAAATTTACAAATAAAATGCTTACCCATGTAACCAGACTCTGCTGACCCCTAGGCATTGTGTGATCTACTGGTTTCCTTCCTGTTAGAAGCTCTAGAAGAACAACTCCAAAACTATATACATCACTTTTCTGAGTCAACTGGCCAGTCATGGCATACCTGCATGGAGTGAGAACAAAGGATACATGACTGAGTGAATGATTAACAAGCATGGTAACAAATAATGGGAACTTCAGTTATTCATAGAACTATTGGTCTTGTTTAGCTATATTTAAGAATTGCCTGGATGCTACAGCCACTCAATCAACAGTACAAAATATTGAAGGCAGAACACTATCATCTTCTAGCAATATATATTACAGAGTAATCTATTATAGCAAAAAAGGTGATTAAATATTTTGCTTGGGAAAAAAAAGAAATGCATAAACTATTCAAGTACTTGAGTAGAGCAATTACTCGGGAGCATGATAGCCGAAGGTTCCAAGGACACGAGTTGAGTGCAAACGAGCAGCCATATCAGGAGACTGATTTGAAGGATTGAAATCTGCAATTTTTGCTTTGTAGTCCTCAAATAGAAGAACATTGCTAGAGCGTATGTCCCGATGGACTATAGAAGGTTGGACCTTCTCATGAAGATATTCTAGCCCTTTAGCAGCATCAATAGCAATTCTCACTCGCTGCATCCAGTCAAGTGCTGGGCCAGGTTGTGCACCAGGGACACCCTTTCTTCCTTATGTATGACAAGGATGTGAAAAACAAAAACAATATCAGAGCACTGCTATATATGAATTATTTTGAGTTATTACAAAAGAAACAGGCAACCAACTTAAACCTTGAAGTATCTATATTATATACACAATTATATTAAAATGCTTGTATGTGTTTAGTGAGATACGATGGCATTTTTTTACCGTAAAGGCATATTTCTCATACCATGCAAAATATCATGCAGAGAACCCATCGTAGCAAATTCGTAGGCCACTAGGCGCTGATTTCCTTCCACACAGTAACCAAGCATTTCCACAAAATTTTCATGTCTTAATCTTGACACAATGGACACCTATGCCAATAGAAATGAAAAGTAAGGTTTAGAGTAAAACCTTATTCCAAACATCGAATAGCAGAATGCATATAATTGGCAAGAGCTGCATATGATTATATAATCATTAACCATACCTGTGTCAAAAAATCATTATCAACCTCAGGTTCTGTTGAAGCATCAAGCTTTTTAACAGCAACTTGCTTTCCGTTGTCTAGAGTAGCATAATACACTCTTCCATATGATCCTTCACCAACTAAAGCCTTTGAACCAAAATTATCAGTCTTCTCTTTCAGTTCATCAAATGATAATTCTGGTACTTCAATGGGAGGAGGTGCTTTTGTGGGATCATCACTTTTGGGAGCAAAACCGTTTCCTGCTAGCCAAATGTTGACAAATAGGTTTAGGTCTCAAAGGCAAAAATACAACAGGATATGAAGCATTCGCGGATATATAATACAAGACCTTGTTTTTAGCATTAAAGAAAATCAAGATAAAAATACTACTACCATGCAAGGAATTGTGCAGTTCAACTGTTAAGGTCATGGGGGAAAAAGAATGGTTCTGACAACTATGCTGAAAATGCACTGACATCTAGTATAGCAACCTTGGACAGACTAAAGTTTAGTTCATATAGAATGAACAATGATGATGTGAACACCTCAGCAATTTTTTCCTCAACTTGACTACTTGGGAGTTGAGACCATACAATACCATAAACTTGAAGATAGCTGCTCAAAAAAGGAAAAAGAATAAGGAGGGGCGCTCAATAAGAAAGATACCTTCTTTCTCCTCTGGGATGTCAGGAAATTCATTTTCGTGTTCACGATATGGTGCGTGAAACTGAGTGCAGCAGAACCAGCGTCGCAACATAATGATGTATCCTTTGTTTCTTCCTCCTTTCTATGCCTTAAGTTCAGAAAAGGAGGAAAAGACAGCACATTAGCACCGATACAGCTAAGAATATTAATACTTCAATGACAAAACTCATAATCAGAACTGAACTGGTCCAAATTAAAAAAAAATCTAGTACTGAAGCACATGGACATTAATCATGGATAGGCAGTGCGATTAAGGGAGAGGGATTGCATCCTCTTCTGCCTATTGCCAACCACCCAAGCAAGTGAACTATCATTTTCATGTTCCATTTTTATGTTCTTTTCTGGGTTTCTGCCGTTCATCCTGTGAACATGGGCAAATTTCACATGCCAATGTCCCAATCAACATCAAGTTTGGTCCTGCATTTATTTTTGTTTCAGTTGTCCCTCAGCTTCATTCACATGGATATTTTACTAACCTACGCATCCTCCTGTCTAATTCTATGCATGGCCAACCAGACTCATCCGTCACACCAATTGAATCATCATGTTCAGTGTCTACCGCTACCTGATGAACCAATGACACAAACCAAAAGGAAATCAGAAACAAGAGGTGGCCTCCGGGAATCAACAAAAACATGACCATATCCTCCACATCCAAGCAAGTCCGTACTACAAAACCTCCAGTGCTAAAACAGCATAACACCACCTCCAAACTTGGAGCTCGATGAGACAAATGACTCACACAAACCACCACCGAAATCCACCCCCGGCGCCACTGCGAGTTCCCCCTAGCTCACGCCGCCGTACGCCACCCAGCCATCATCCCGAGCCACGCCAAAATTGCGCACGCAAAAAAAAAAAAAAAAATTCCCCACAATTCCGCCCGCCTCGACCCGGCAAAAACGCTACCCCGCCGCAGCAGCATTGCGCCACCCCCCAACCACCAATCCAGCACCCCCTAGCCGAAACCGATCAACCCCCATCCCCCACGCATTCATTCCTGAACCTGAGAGAGAAGATGATTTCACCTGAGAGCGCGAAGAAGGCGTCGAACCGGCGGCGCGCGGCGGCGGCGGCGGCGAGGGAGGGAGCTCGAGGAGGTGGAGCGCACGATCGATCGATCGGCGAGGCCGCGGCACGGGGTTGGGGGTGGGGTGGGGGGAAAGGGAGAGAACGGGATTGGGGTAGAGAAGAGACGAGACGAGCTAGTACGAGGGAACGAGACGTCGTGGTGGTGGGGGTTTGGGTGTCTTTGTATTTCGCTTCGCTTCGCGAGAGGGGAAAGACACACCACGCGGACGCGGCGCGAGCGACAGCGGGCGGCGTCACGGCACGGCGTGACGGCGCGGGACGCGCGCACGTATTGGCGTGGCGTGGCGTGTTTTGCCGCCCGCGCGCGAAGGCTGAACTACCAGCGCACCACAGGGGGGCGTCGCGCTGGCTGCACGCCTGTACGGGGGGCTGTACACGCCTAGCTGTCGCGCTCGATTTGGTCTCCTCTTGTGTTTTGTTGGTTGCTCTTAACTGCTACGACCGACCGATAAACAGCGTACTCCCTCCGTCAAAAAAAAAAAAAACTCTACGTTTCCGTGTCCAATATTTAACCGTCCGTCTTATTTAAAAAAAATATAAAAAAATTAAAAAGACAAGTCACGCATAAAGTATTAATCATGTTTTATCATCTAACAACAATGAAAATACTGATTATAAAAAAAAATTTATATAAGACGGACAGTCAAACGTTGGACACGGAAACTCAGGGTTTGTCTTTTTTTAGACGGAGGGAGTATGTTTTAAAAAAATCATCTTAACCACAATTTAAATTTAGAATAATTAATACTCTCTCCGTCCCAGAATATAGCAACCTAGTACCGGATGTGATGTGTCCTAGTACTATATATCTGGACATGCCCCCTATCTAGATTCGTATTACTGGAATACATCTCACCCGATCCTAGGTTGCTATATTCTGAAACGAAGGGAGTACTTAATAATTATACGCTGATAACTTATCTCGTTTTACGTATCTACTTAATCTTTCCCTTTCTCATATCTCAAACACTCCCTACCTCTCCCTTCTTTTTAGTTTATGTTTTTCTTTTACACATCCTGAGGAACTCAGACCTCGGGCAACATAGACAATGGCTTGAACATGAGGCAAATAACTTGTTTGGTTTAGTATCGTACTAAAATATTGATAGTGGTAAAATCCAATGTTATAGTAGAGTAGTTTTGAAAGTGGATAAGTTTGAGAGCTAAAATTTATATTATGGTGAACAAAGTTTTAGAATTGTACCATTTTGAATATAGGTATTACCAATCATTTGGCATCAAACCAAACTAACACATTTACTATTCAAGCTACTACAAAATTGTAATGGACCGTCATAAATTTTTACCATGTAAAATTGACTGTGCACTTAGGGGCTGTTTGGATGGGACTTAAAAATTTTTAGTCCCTGTCAAATTAGATATTTGGACACTAATTAGAAGTATTAAACGTAGACTATTGACAAAACCCATTCCATAGCCCTGGACTAATTCGCGGGATAAATCTATTGAGCATAATTAATCCATGATTAGTCTACGTGATGCTACAGTAAACATGTGCTAATTATGGATTAATTAGGTTTAAAAAAATGTCACACGAATTAGCTCTCATTTATGTAATTAGTTTTGTAAGTGGTCTATGTTTAATACTCTAAATTAATGTCTATCCGAGTGACAGGGACCTATAGGAACGTAGTTGTTTTGATAACTGAGGCTATGTTTAGTTCACACCAAAATTGAAAATTTGGTTGAAATTGGAACGATATGACGAAAAAGTTTAAAGTTTGTGTGTGTAAGAAAGTTTTGATGTGTTGGAAAAGTTGGAAGTTTGAAGAATTATTTTAGACTAAACACGGCGTGAGTGCACCAGACGCGGCACTAGTTTTGCTTGGCCGTTTCGCCGGCTTTTCTAGCTTGCTTCGCCGCGGCGGCACAGCAGGAATGGGTCATTGTTTGTTCCGTTTGTTCATGTGGCTTTCCAGCTTAGGCATATTGGTGCAGTGCAGGCAGGTGGATTTTGCGAGGGAGCTGGTACGGTTTGGGTGTACCTATCACCATTGCCTTATTTTAAAATATATATAAGATGGTCATTATCAAATTATTATGTTCAGATGATGCGTGTGCTGGTGTACCAGAAGGATATCTGGATATGTACTTGCATTAGTAGTAGTTTAGTAACGGCAAACGGCCTTTAGTTAGTGGCCATGTCTCCGAATGATAGCACATTCGCTTTGAGTCTCTCTCTTAATTGCATGATTAGCGTACAGATTAGGGAACGAAGACCAAATGGATTATCCAAGGTTCCAATCATGCTCTCAAGAGTATATTGTGTAAAAAAAAGGCTCTCAATATGCAATTGGAATTTATAAACTGGTTTTAAAAGTTGTTTTTTTTTTAACCCAGATTACTCTACTCGTTGGGCCAGTCGAGCCGCCCATGGTGCTGTCTGAAAATTGGGTTTGGGCCACTTTATGCTTCTATCTTTGCCATCTAATTAGAACTGCAAACTAACTGGACCCAATTCACACATCCATGGAACGAATAATCAATCCATCAATAAGAACAAATGTATTCTATCCATCCTGTACTGTAAGGTGTTTATACAAAAAAAAAATACATTAACATCTACTCCCTCCATTTCAGATTATAAAACGTTTTGACTTTGGTTAAAGTCAAACTATTTTAAGTTTGACTAAGTTTATAGACAAATATAGTAATATTTATAATACCAAATTAGTTTTATTAAATCAATAAGTGAATATATTTTCATAATAAATTTATCTTGGGTTAAAAATGTTATTATTTTTTTCTACAAACTTAGTCAAACTTGAAACAGTTTAACTTTGACCAAAGTCAAAACGTCTTATAATCTAAAACAGAGGTAGTATAATACATACTTCCAATACACCATCAAAACCTTTTTAAGGTGGATTTAATAAACTAATCTAATGTTGTAGATTGATGTGTTTTTTTCATAAACTTGATCAATGTTGGAGAAGTTTGACTTATGAAAAACAGAACACCTTATAATATGGACCAACAAGAGAGAGTATCAGAAGAACTGTGTTGAGCTTCACTTTGACGTTCACGCTCACATTGTTTATGCAGGCACCGGGACAAATGAGAGACGTTGTTTCTGTATGCACGGCTGGTCCCAGTTCACCTTTGAAGTGGACCGCAGCCATTCACCTTATCTCCATCCAATTTGCTGTACAAGATTCTCAAATTCTTCTCATCAATCTTTCCAGGTCACCTGACCCTGCATTCTTCTGCAGCAACGAAGCTTGTCATGTATCACCTGTGATAAGAGATTCATCACTGGTCAATTTTGCCTGAGAAACCAGTGAAACAAGTGAATCAATAGAAAAGTTAAAATCTGTAAGCTCATCGAAAGCACGCCATAGCATTTGCTGCTAAAAAGGAAAAAAAGAACTTACAGAAAAGAGTATTCAGTAAGCTTCCACTTATCCACTAGCACCTTCAGATGCATGCTGTCAAAATGATAAGATTGCTCCCCATCAGAATAGATTCAGCTCTCACCTGGAGATCAGATCAGCTTTAGCACAGTTTCCAGCTGGTCCACGAACAATCTAGAGGGGCCTGAGGCAGCAGGGACGGTGGCATACTGGCATGGCACGAGTTCATCCACAGAAGCTGGGTGTAGGTTGTTTGCAGTGCGGGGAAATTCCTTGGTGCCTTTTCCCCCCTTTTGTGACTGACATGCAAGAGCTTTCAACAATTCAAAGTTAATCTTTCAGCTTTTCTGGTTGCAGCCATGCAGTGCCCTGGTGGAGATGCTCATCTGATCTGAAGACTGTACCTTTATTCCAACAAGATTTTTGGATGTCGAGTATATTCCTTGCCTCACTGTGTATTGCAATATTATAGCATGTCGTCAGTCAGCCTTTAAGTACACGTGCCAAACAGTTATCCAAATGTCAAAACACAATCTGTCCTACATGAAGTTACTTTTATTCTAAAACTGATGATGCTTTGTTATCATGAATGATCCTTAAGGCCCATTTGGATGAAGAGATGTAAATGGGTAAGAATAACGGAGTTTTATATTGTTATCTGTAAATTTTTCTGTGGATTCATTTATTCCAAATAGGCCATTACATGTTGACCAGAAAAAAAGGGTGCCAAAAAAAGGTATGGCACAGTACGGAGTACTTATTCTGAAGCCTATGCAAAAGTAAAAGGTGCAAAATGAAGAGCCAGTGGTCCTTACCTGTATTCCCAGCTGAAAAATATTAAAATCTGCATGGATTCTTCATGGCATTCTCGACATTGATGTTTATGTGGAGAGCCGAGGCAGTCGCATGTGATGTTTTTGAATGGAGAGCAAAGGCAGCTACATGTGGTGTTCTTGAACACAACCCCATAGTGTGATGGTATCCATCCTCCGTCCTTCGAAAAGTCCAATGCCCGTTTGTAGCATCAAAGGTGAAACTTCTGTGTGCAACTGGATTTTAAGTGCTGCAAGGAAAATGGAATGTGGCCTCATTCTCATGATATCAAGACAATGATGCTGCAACTCGAACAAGGCAGATGCTTTTCCTGTTCCTGTTTGGTCCGAATGATCCTGTACAGCTGTATTTAGTGGACAAGGAAAGTTGTACCTGCATGCCTGCATATGAATACATTATGAATGTATAAAACAGAAACAGGAAGACATACCACAGAATAACATTGCTATGGTAGAAAATTTATCAGCACTGGGTAAAATATGGAATTATGGCAAACTAATGTGTAATTCTTACCTGTAACAGAAGTGTCCACAGTGAATAACTTGTTCCCAGACATGCATTAATCTTTTTCCTCTGCACTGAAAAATGTTACAATTTTGTCGAAAGAGACTCTTGTAAGAATCGTATTTATCTCATTTATATGAGAAACTTGACGAGCAATTGCTAAAATTTTATTGAAAATTTTGTAGGGCCTTTATCATTATATTTAGTTAAGTATGCAAGGGTCATGTAGAACAGGTCCAGATAGCAGTTTTTCACCAAAGGATGAAGGATGAAGTACTAGATACTCCCGTTACAGTCAAGGAAAAGCAAATAAAAGAAGAAAGAAGATTGCTAATGACCTGCCTCTACCTCCCCAGGTTTCATACTCTTGCATTGTGATGTCGATCAAAAGATTCTCTCTCCAGCTGAGTGCTCACCACTCAGAGAAGTATCATTGAACACGAAATGACTCATCGTAAACCTTTGGCCTAGCCCAGGCAAGGCGCCATGCAGGGGAGGCTAACTCTTGGAGCTTTAAACATACCTCCAGATCTTTGGGGAATATATGCATGAAAAACTGACCATAGATATCAATCACAAAGACCATATGCAATACAGAAGCAACTATAAGGGAAATAAATATTATATAAAAAGCAAGATTCCATTTGCTCATAGTGCTCAATGGAATGTTGTGAACATAAAGTGGATGCTTCACTCCTAATATAAATTTACATCGAACCGCTCTGTTCTTTCCCACAGAAAATTTGTTAGCTAGCCCTTCCACCTTATTGAATATTTCCCAATTCCCTTCTCACCAAGGATCAATAAAATTATGTCACGAGGTAGGGATCCTTTGGCATTGAGCCAGGTAATTGGCGATGTGTTGGATCCTTTCATAAAGTCAGCTGCAATGAGGATTAATTATGGTGAGAAGGAGATTACAAATGGAACTGGAGTACGATCATCTGCTGTTTTCACTGCACCACATGTTGAGATTGAAGGTCGTGACCAAACGAAGCTCTACACACTTGTAAGTGTCATAATTTGTAGGATCATGATCAGAGTAGTGTACAGGTCTTTTGAACCATTCTGTTAGGTAAGGTGAAAATGACTTTTGATCCAAACAAAGCTTCAAGTTAAAAAGATTTCTCTCGTGTCAGAAGAGGTAATATTTATTTTCTAGAATATTAGATAATTTCTTATGGAGTGACTCATGCATATGCACACTAATTAATGAAACATGTTTGTTACTCCAGGCACCCTACGTTTTAAAGAAATAATGCACAGATCTAATTAGTGCTTCACCAGAAAAGGCCATCTAACTTGCACAAGTATAGATTATTCAACAGATCCATAGGTACTGTCGATAATAGAAATATGAGGGATATAGCTTATTAGGTTTCACAGAATATTGTAGTGGCAGGAAAACTAAATCATAATGCCAGCTGGTATTTGCTAAAAAAGTAATCATATTGTAACCTTTTGGTAATGATCAAGTACACATATGGTACAATCTACTTTAGAATATACTTGTGCACCCCTGTCTTGTTTGTACACTGTGGTACAGGAATATTGGATAGGATAAGGCCCTGTCATGTCTGATTTACTTAAAGTGAGAAATTGAATCTCTGCTGTATTAAAGTTGGTAATTTGGCATACTTTCTCATATCAGCATCCTTTCCACAACAATAGACACTGCCACACATTTCAAATTATCCATGAAATATCACGCACTAAAATATCCAGCCTGAACTCACTGTAGAAAAGTAAGACTGTAAGATACTAAGCTGATCCCACTTCCCTGCACAGTGCTGCTCTAACCACTAATAGGCACTCTACAACTTTAATTTTATCACAAAACCTCACATAATTAGCATGGAGAGGGTGAAAACTTATATGGTTTTTATTTTTTATGGTCTCCAGAATACCTTTTTGTCTCTCTTTTTTTCTGTTTGCTTTATTGAGCTATGCCCTAGGTCCTCTATAAGGCATGCAACTAGTCCTTGATATCTATGTCTAAATGCTAAAATAAAAGGTTTTCCTTTTATAAGGTTATGGTGGATCCTGATGCGCCAAGTCCAAGCAAACCAGAATACAGGGAATATTTGCATTGGTGAGCTTATTGAATTTATTATACAAGCAAAGAGTTGCATAATGCCTTCCTAAAAACTCAACAAAGCCACATTTTGCAAGAAACCAATGAGTGCTACTTGCCACACTATTGTTATGTTTATAGTTCAAGAACACCTTACCTAGATAACCTGCAGGATTGGAATGCAGCCCTCTCGAAAAGGAGGGGGGTGTTTCTTATCCAACCATCAACAGCTGAAGAACTCTTGTTCTATATGCTATTGGGTAAGAAAGTACAATTTCTGTGATAACTTAATTCTTTTCATCACCATAATTCCCTCAACCTAAGTCTCTTTGTTCAGATTGTCATTTCTTATCATCAATCATTAGTTCTTAAATTGGCACTATTATGTAGCTTCAAAATAAAATTGCCAATACTTCAAACTATTTCATATTATCTTAATAGTTTATACTTTCTAGTATTTAAGAAGGCACCTTACCAACTTCTCATGGAGAAGGTACTCTGGAAGTTTGCCTATTAATTTCTTCATAGATAAAGTAAGGAGAAACCAGTCATGATCCTGAGTAACTCTAAGGACATCATTATTGGGTGCTACAATCAATTAACATATCAACATAAGATGATAAACTATGAAAAAACATTAATTGACGGCATTATTTATGATATCAGCATGAAGGACTTCATGTAGATAGCATGCATGCATGCAATTATACGGTTACAGGGAAAAAATGGCTAGAATTTAAAGATACCTTAAAAAAGAAACATGTGCTGGAGCTAATGCTTACAGGTAATGTCACATATGGCTAAAATAAGTAAATAACATTAATGCGTGTTAAATTGAAATTTATGTTTTTCTTATTATGTTTATAAACAAGACTAATGGATTTTGTATAATTTGTAACTGGGAATACTAGTATCATGGATTTTGAATACTAATATCATTATAAATAAGAATTGTAATATCATTCTTATTATGTTTATAAACAAGTGCTGGAGCTAATATCAAAATTTGTAACTGGGAAATTTATGATTTTGAATATAATTAGAAGCTAACTAATCTAGAAGATGTATTAAGAGCCTTGCTATGGCATATTAATATAGAAGAACTGTGCCCTTTACCACCAAACAAACTTATGAGTAACTAATCTTAATTAAACTTTCAAAGGATGATCTGATGTAACATGATGGTCATTTGCAACACTGAATTTTTTTTTTTCAGTTGATCGGGCAAATTCTTGCTTGCTGTGTACTACTAACAATGTGGTACCATAATATATCTAAAATATTATATATTGATTATCTAATCTAATCCATGTTTCTGCAACTCATATCTCCTTACATAGATTTGCGTTTTTCATAAGAGTAAAGATTTCCAATTTGACCATACATGAAGTTTCTTTAATTAACATATAACTTATCATAGTATCTTATTATTTGTGTCCTTTACAAGCAGTTCTTACTTCTGAGCCTAATCAAAGAGCTAAAGCTAGGGTCTTGTTTCTTTCTTCTTGTTATTTTTCTACAGGTTGGTGACAGACATCCCAGAGGCAATAGATGCACGTTTTGGTGGGTAACATCTTACTCCTACATAACCTCCAATGTTGAGTAATTGCATGTACAGATCAGCAAACATTTTTATTATACAAACAGCAAAATCACTTCCAATATTTGCCATTTGTTTCAAACAGAAATCATGATATTTATTGTTGTATATGGTTGTAAACATTTCACAAGTACCCTTGGCAATGGAATAACCACGTGGTTAGTAAAATCTATGTCAAGTTGGAAAAATAAATGATGATAGAGACAGGAGTAACTATGGAAATACTACTATAACTAATATAACTGTTTGGAAATATCGTTGGTTTGATCCAACCAAAATACCAAATACCTTAATACTTCCATGAAATAATTGTTTTGCTAAAATTATGTTAGTGCATATATTTCCAAGATTTTAAGTAAACAAGTTTACTGTATGAAACTTGATGAATTTTATTTGTATAGTAGGCTGGTGTTTGGGGTGTCAAGGTAGAAATCTACGAGGGTGTTACATATGCAAAAGTAAAAGACATGATAAAAATGCTAAGGAATGATTCAAAAGAATGCATTGGTCTTCATAGTTTATGTTACTATCGACCATGATTACACAGTCAAATTTTGCAAAGAAAGTATAGGGAGCTTGAGACAATCAATGCATCTCCTGTACTAAGCTAACAAGACAAGGATCAAGTCAATAATTATTTTAGATGTCATATACACTGAAAATCAATGGCATTTTCATTAAAGGTGCATTTAGTAGGTCATCTATCAGACTATCACATACCGAGATTCCTTTTCTTTAATTGGAAAATCTAGTTCTATATCCCTACACTTGTTGTTCTTTTGGATTTAAGGTGACATTGCAAAAATTAAGAAAAAAACATTAGGTCCCTAATTTTAAAGTAAGTCTGCGATTGATCTACTGACTACTAAACTATATACAGTCATCTTAAATATGCATACCTGTGAATCAAATGTAAAGCAACTTAGGGAGAGGGGGATGGGCCCCGCTCTAATGTATGACTGCACCTATTTTTGATGCAGGTTAAGCAGTTGGACGGTTGTTATCTGCCCAACAGCACCTCAAGTTGAGTACCTCAGATCATCTGTGGGGCCCACTGATGAAATTAGTATATGTGGCTATTATGGTATTACCTGCCTATGGTTGACCAATGGTTCTGTTGTGTGGGGCCCCACAGAAATACACACACCTAATCTGTGTGACATACTTCAGATTTTTCAAACATGAGATCTTTCATTTCCAAGTGAAAACATAATACTATCGTTTCTGGAGTTTTAAGGAAAACCAAGGTGTAAAGTTATCGCATGCCCTCTGTGCCTCCCTAAAGAAGCTGCCAACTAGGAATAATCATGTTAGCAACTGAAAATAATAATAGTTCAAAAACAGCACTACTGTTTTCCCACAAAAAACACTAGTAGCATTACAAATTACAGACTTCTTTGGAGCCAAGCTGCAATGCTGGAGTTATAACTTATAAGCATACCTTCGGTAGTGCAGACATGAAGCACGCCTGATCCTCTCATCTGGCTCATCCCAAGGATATCAGAGAGGCACACTCTTTTCTGCTAAATTATCAAGATTGCAAGTGATTATTTAAACATCAAATCTAGTTTTATGAATATTGAAAAAAAATAAATGTAAGTCACATAATATACTAGAACTCAGGCATTTACTATTTTTTATTAGTCACACACTCACACTTAATGGTCACATAATAAAAATGGTTCACCTCTTTTTTTTATATATGCATTTTCACTAGTGGGATTTCAACTTTAATATTTATTTTCATGTGGAAGCCATGACAGATATTCAGGATGTGCAATTGGTTGCAATACTTCTAACCATAATGATATTTCGTGAAACAACATGTACCACAGGGTATTGTTTATTTGCTTTAATTGGCAGCAAGTGGCACAGGACTGAAGGGTGGGCAGTAATGTCACTGAATGACTGAACTATAGGACAATCTATACCACACTATCAAGGAACATGTAGTCTGTAGAGTGATGTGGTGAAAGCTAACATTCACCTTGATAATATGAACCACAACAAAACAAATCTAATAAAGAATACACACCGTTTCAGGCAATGAAATAGTTCCGTACGAAGCTCCACGGCCACCGGCCGGAATTCATCGGCTTGTTTTTGTGCTATTCAAACAGGAAGCACGACAAACAGTTTATGCTCCAGGATGGCGGCAAAATTTCAACGTCAGAGATTTCTCTGCATTTTACAATCTTGGACCACCTGTTGCTGCATTATACTTCAACTGCCAGAAGGAGAGTGGTGTTGGTGGCAGAAGGTAGGAACAAATTTAATATTTTACTTAAAGAGAGACTAAAACAATAAATATTCATATATTGGTAGTCATGAAATCACAGGAGCCAGATAGACTCATACACCCCCTCTCAAAACATAACCATGACATTTTTGATTGAAAATTCATAGACTTAGACGTGGCATCTACTCTAACACAAGCATAAGATTTCCAAAGATGCTCTAGAGAAAAGATTCTGAGGATCGCTAAAGCTCATTGCATATATCTGGAAGATACAAAATAGGTTTATTAGTAATACACGTTTCTTCCCAGAATAGTGAATTCAGAGTAGAATATCAACTTAAGTTCCTAGCTTAGTACCTTTTTAGGACACGGGTGCGCTTACTTTACCCTGTTCATGATAATGAGCAAGCTTTCCATGACATAAGTGCACATATGTAGTTTTAATTACCATGGCAATTTTGTCAACAGAAATAAGCCTTCTCGCATCCTTTTTAATGCTGAACAATTATTCTACTCACTATATACACTTCCGGTGTTTCAAAAGAAACAAACAATACATTAGATTACAAAGATGGCATGTTTATTCCCCCCTATTCATATATGCAAGAAGCCAAGACCTAGACACCAAAACAATAACAAACTAGGCATGCTGTTTTTAGGAGAAAAGCCATCATTTACTAATTCTTTTTTTCTATTCTTTGTTAATAGGTTTCAGGGACCAAGTTGAAGGCTGGATGCAACATCATTCAAGATTACAAAATATAATGCACAAAACGCAGTTAACAGCATATATATAGCAGTTGACAATCAAGTAGTCTAGTAATTGACTTGTATTGTATGAAATAAATTAGAAGTCCAATATCTTCATAGTCACCTATTAATGCTGATGTTCATATCAGTAATTATGAGGAATAGTGCAACAGTTGGTGTTCTCTACTTTAAAATGAACACAAATTAGCACATACATATATGCAAATCTGAATTCTTTTTACTCGCAGCATCTAATTGTGGACATTTTTTTTCTCATTCTTTTTTTCTAAAGGGTCACAAAAAACCAAGTTGAAACTCGTTTATATGGCATACAAAACCATATATACCATAACATTTCTAAAAGATACAGGTGCCAGGGCCTGATTTAAAGTATAATGAATGGAAGAAAGGCTAATATATCCAAATACATTGAATCAAAGGAATAAACCCCAGAGATGAAGAACCATTTCTAGTTTCCTACAGATAGCAATAATTGGATGCATCCACACATGGATAAACGCAATGCAATGGGGATATCAATGAGAAAAGTAATGCTCAGTGTTAGGTCCCCTAATTTCAGATAATAGCCACAATGCAGCGAGATTACTAATACCAACACCAATCAATCAGTCACCACAGAGTCTCGCGGAGGCCACAATAAACAAATTAGTGATGCAAGTGGGGCGGGCAAGCGAGATTATTTTGCCCGCTTATCTCACTTCTAGTTCATTTTTCCTTCCGAAATTTATACTATCATGTAAGAAATGAACTAGCGAGTGAATTTTTATGCGGGTAGTGAGATCACCCACTTGCATCCCTAGAACAAATGAGAGGGGATCATGGTAAGAGCATACCGTCAGCGCCCGCCGAACGATTGAGCCGGCTGAGACGAACACATTTCAGACTCTGGCCTACTGCTCATCGCGACCGGCGAGAAAGTGGGGAATGGGACGCTCGCGCGGCAGCGCCATGAACGGGGGACGGCCCTTCTTCGCCTAGTCCGCGCCTGCGGCCCTGCAGAATCTGGGATTTGGTTAGACGGAGGAAGAGCAAAGTCGTCGACGACGACGACGGCGAGGTGGGGAGGAGGGAGGAGTCGTCTGTCGTCGTGCGACAGTGAGAAGGGGGTAGCCTGCCGCCAAACCTGAACCCTGCTACCGCGGCGGCGTAGATAGGGTTCGGCAGGGCGCCATGGCGAGCTCATCGACGACGAGGCGGCGGCCGCCGGCGGCGGCGGCGTCAGGTCGCGGCCTCGCGGAGGAGAGAAACCTTGCGGCGGTGACCGCGCTGCACGGGCCACGAGCCCATGAGTCATCTGGGCTCTCATTGGGCTAATATGGGCCAGTCCTAATATAAGCATTAAAGAAGAGGACTTTACGTTAGGAATAAGTTCATTTAAGGTCCCTTAACCTGTCAACGAATTCTAATTTCGTCCTTCAACCGAAAAACCAGATACAACGGGTCCCTCAACTATCAAAACCAGTGCAGATGAGGTCCCTCGGCCGTTTGGATGGTGGTTTTGGTTGACGTGGCGCTTACGTGGCTAATTTGACTCGGTCTTCATCTGACGTAGCATTGACGTGGCGCTTACGTGACAATTCGATCCGAAAAATAATAAAACTCATGGGACCCACATGTCAGTTTCACCAAAAGAATGAATTAAAAAATGGTGGGGCCCACATGGCCCCACATATCATTGTCACCCCTCCTCTTCTTCCTCCTCTCTCACCATCTCTCCCCTCTCCTCCCTCCAGGCACCACGGGGCCACGGGGAGGTCCGACGGCGGCGGCCGGCGACGCGGGAGAAGGGCAGTGGGCAGGGCGTCGACGGCGGGAGCGCTGGGTCTTCGCTCACGGCGTCGGCGCGGACCCCGCGCGGGGGCTCGTGGAGGAGATCGGGGCCGCGGCGCCGCCCGTCTCCGATGAGCTGGAGCTCATGCGAGCGCGGTGCCGGGAGCTGCACGACTGCCGACGAGAAGCAGAGGAGGTTCGAGGTGTACAGGAGCAACATTGAGCTTTTTGAGAAGTTCAACTCCATGTGCAATGGCTACAAGCTGGCTGACAAGAAGTACGTTCGCCGACCTGACGAACGAGGAGTTCAGAGCCAAGATGCTGGGGTTCAGACCTCATGTCGCAATTCCTCAGAGCAATGCCTGGAGAGAGCAGTGATGATATTCTGCCGAAGAGCGTAGATTGGAGGAAGAAAGGAGCAGTGGTGGAAGTGGAGTACCAAGAAGATTGTGGTGTGTGAGCAATAGCATGGTAAAGAAAGATTCAAACCTGTAAAAATGTTGGAGATTAATCGATAGAAATCTGGGTGTTGTGTGGATGCAGGTTCTTGCTGGGCGTTCTCCGCCGTGGCGGCGATAGAGGGGATCAACAAGAACGGCGAGCTGGTGTCGCTGTCAGAGCAGGAGCTCGTAGACTGCGACGACGAGGCTGTGGGGGTGCGGCGGCGGCTACATGAGCTGTTCGAGTTCATCGTCGGCAACCACGGCCTCACCAGTCACCACGGAGGCGAGCTAGCCGTACCACGCCGCGAACGGCGCGTGCCAGGCGGCGAAGCTGAACCAGAGCGCGGTCAGCATCGCTGGCTACCGGAACGTGACACCAGCAGCGAGCCCGACCTGGCGAGGGCTGTGGCGGCGCAGCCGGTGTCCGTCACCGTCGACGCCGGCAACTTCATGTTCCAGCTCTACGGCAGCGGTGTCTACACGGGGCCGTGCACCGCTGTCTGCCGACGTCAACCACGACGTCACCGTGGTGGGCTACGGCGAGTCCCCCAACACTCCCGCCACTGACGCCCCACCCTTCCCCCGCGTCGTCGGCCGCCGCCGCCGGACCTCCCCGTGACCCCGTGGCGCTAGAGAGAGGAAAGGGGAGAGATGGGGAGAGAGGAGGGGTGAGAATGCTACCCACCATTTTTTAATTCATTCAAACTGACATGTGGGTCCCATAAGATTTATTATTTTTCGGATCGAATTGCCACGTAAGCGTCACGTCAATGCTACGTCAGATGAAGACCGAGTCAAATTAGCCACGTAAGCGCCACGTCAGCCAAAACCACCATCCAAACCGCCGAGGGACCTCATCTGCACTGGTTTTGATAGATGAGGGACCCGTTGTATTTGGTTTTCGGTTGAAGGACGAAAATCGGATTCGTTGACAAGTTAAAAGACATCAGATGAACTTATTCCTTTACGTTATACCCGTTGGACCATGTCCAATTTAGGCCCATGTAAATAAAATAGATAAAAATTGGTAGGTAATTTTACAGGGATTTTTTTAAGAAAATAAAGTATAAATACATGTAATCTATTATATTTTTTTGTTACCGAGGTAATACATGAAATTGACGAAATCACTTCAACGTTTTGTTTACGGGTAAGGACTACCATTACAAAATAATTAACTGTAGAGTTGTAGACTCGAACCTGGATGGACTAATTTCACTGTAAAAATAACTACTCTAGTTGAGATGTCATTTGTTCTCTACATGTTTTTTTTTCTTTTCAAATGAGCTAAGCAATTGGGATCTACTTCTCTCTTCTCCCTAAAAATAGGGGGAAATGTTTTAAAATTCTAATAAACGACCTAGAGATTTAAAAATTCTGAATGGACAAACTTTATAATTACTTTAACTAGTGCAAACTAGAAAAAAGGATGTTCTTGTTTACAGCTATGTTCTAGAGACTTAAGAGAGGTTATAAATTATAATCACATCTTATCTTTTCGGAAATGATATTATCACAAGTTGACTGAACACAAATATACATGAGTGTGATGTCACATGAGAGTGGCCGTCATGCACTAGTCCTATTCCAAGATACAACGAACTGATTGCAATGTCCATTTCTTTTTTTCTCCTTTTTAATTTGTTGACTTGCAAGAACAAGCAAATGTCCATAGAAATGTTGTAATAAATAATGCACAACTAGCACAAAGTCAACTATTTGGTTCCTTGAAATAGATATACTAACTTACAATTTTTCTTTCTCAAAAATCTTCTGTGGCTGAAGATTATTTCCTCCTTGGATAATCACACGTACACAAGAGCATACGTGCATAACAATATCACCTTAATTAAGGGCCTAATTAAACATGTAGATGATGCCATGATCTCACTTTAGATAGCAATAGCTTCCCATTATAGCATATAAATCTATATCTTGTGAGTTGTGACAATGCTATAAGAAAGTTTTAAAATACTGTGAGATATAAAAAGGAGAATTTGATATCAATTTAATTAAGAAAAAAACCCAATCCAGGTTGATGGTGAGAGCTAGAGAGTCTTCTGCCAAAACCCAATCCACCCCGTTCAAAGCTTAAACCTGAGCGCTGGCATGACATGATCAGCCTGTTTCTGAAATGCGAAAAAAGTTTGAATTCACTTCAAATTCGGTTCATATTTGATACTTTATTTATTTTTTAATGTATGACGTCATTGACCTTTTGAGATACGTTCGATCATTCGCCTTATTCAAAAGAAAGTAACTATTATTTATTTTTATTGTGACTTAATTTATTATCAAATATTTTTTAAGCATGATTTAAATATTTTTATATTTGCCCAAGGATTTTAAATAAGATAAATAGTCAAATGTTGATTAAAAAATCAACAACGTTATACATTAAAAAATAAATATAGTATGTCTTTGGCTCAAATCAAATGCATGGAAAAATATCTTGCTTTACAGTTTACACAGCTGCACAATGCAAGGGGGCAGCGAAATAGATACTCCCTCCATTTAAAAAAAAATGTATGACGATGTTATTTTTTTTACTAACGTTTAATCATTCGTGTTATTTAAATTTTTTTTTAAATATAAAAATATTTATACCATGCTTAAAGAATATTTGATGATAAATCAAGTTAAAATAAAATAAATGATATTATTATATAATTTTTTAATAAGACGAATGGTAATTAAAAAAGTTAATGCCGTCATAGAAGGAACAGTAATTAAAATGAGCAATTAGCCTACACCGGCCGGCTTAGCGGCGGCGGGGCCCACACTGCAACGACGGCAACGAAGCGCCGTATATATAGGCCAAGTAGTTAACCATTTTTGTTTTGGAAAGTCATTAGCTTGTTGGCTTGGCGTGAGTCCAGTGGAGAGGACGACGGCGACGTTGGTGTCCACTGTCCACGGCGAGGAGAAGTCTCCGAGGGGAGGAGAGGGAGAGGGATCAATGGCGCCGGCGGCGGCGAGGTGGCTGCGGCGGGAGGTGTTCGTGGGGCTCGCGCTGGGGCAGTTCGTCTCGCTGCTCATCACCTCCACCGGCTTCTCCTCCTCCGAGCTCGCCCGCCGAGGTACGGCTTGCCGCCGCCGCCGCATGATGTTCGCGTATTCGCTCGATAGGGCTTTTGTTTGAAACTAACAACTGGATGTTGGTATGATGGTATCGATCTATCTGAAATCTGAACTCTGAAAATAGCTGGGTTCTTGATGAGTTGCAGTTTCAGTTTTGATGAGCTTTTGGTTCAGAATGTATTCATGCAATCTGAAATCTGAAAATAGTTGGGTTCTTGATGAGTTGCAGTTTCAGTTTTGATGAGCTTTTGGTTCAGAATGTATTCGTGCAATTGGCTTGTATTATACGTGGTCATTTTGGTTCTTTTTTTTTTCATTTTCTTGGTAGATGAATGACCATGTTTCGAATTTCATAATCTTTGAAAATTATTATGTTGTTACAAACCATGCCATGTTCAGATATAGAGAGTTGTGAATGGTGGGTTACGAAGTTCTGATTATGAGATTGAATCCTGCGCATTGTTTTCAGGCGTCAACGCGCCAACTTCGCAGTCTCTGCTGAATTACGTCCTTCTTGCGCTTGTTTATGGTGGGATACTGATCTACAGAGGGCAACACCTGACGGTATGTCTGCCTGCTGCGTTTTGCCCTGAAAAGAAATGTTTGGATGCAATTTTGGCTATTTTTTAGATCAAAATTCGGTTATGATTTTGATATCTGGAGACTGGAAATGGTGAAACCAAAGGTCAATAAGCTATTATGGTGTTTAACAACACATGTCCTGTGCCCTGGCCTGACCTTCAGATTATTATTCCCTAGGACCATTATTTTGAGTTGTGCTGTTCCTCTTTTTTTCGTATGATTGATGCATGTACGTTGCGTATTTAGCGTATCTTATCCCCAAGCCAGGACCAATGACAAGTCACTTTGTTACCAAACATATTTATGCTTATTCTGATTATGTTCTTCGCAAGTTGCTGAGGCTGTTTGATAGGCTAAGTTCCTAATTTAAAAAGGCTGCATATATCCGATTGGATGTAGAGGCCCGGTAAAAAATACCCTTCTCTAAAAAAAAAAGTTTCTGAGGCTGTTTCGTTGTCACCACGGTATTATATTGCAATGCAGCAATCTGAATATTTTTATCAGCATGGAGCTTGAAATGTTTTCTGCATTTTGTTTCTGCAGATTAAATGGTACTACTTCTTGATCCTTGGCATCGTTGATGTAGAAGCTAACTATATTGGTAAATGTCTACCATTAGTGAAAATGATGTAATCTGAATTTCTTACTGAGATTGGAGCTTCTTTTTAGTTAGTAACTTCATGTGAAGATTCTAAACTTGACTTGTATTTGTTCACACAGTTGTGAAGGCTTATCAGTATACATCCTTAACGAGTGTGATGCTCATCGATTGCTGGGCGATCCCGTGTGTCATTCTCCTCACTTGGGTCTTCTTGAAGACAAAGTATGGATTGAGGAAGTTCATCGGTGTTGTGATTTGTGTGGCTGGCATTATATTGGTAGTATTTTCTGATGTCCATGCCTCTGATAGAGCAAGTAAGAACATGATTCCAATGAAAGTTTACTCAACTCACACAATTATACACTTATATACATCTGCTTGGCATGCCGTTATCTGTTCAGTTTCTGCGTTTTATTTTGGTGCTGCATTGCTCTGTTTCATGTAGTCTTTGCAATGTGTACTTGATTCTCAGCACAAAGGCACAAAGCTCTTCTGAAATGTGGCAAATAGATTATAAAGAAAATACAGTATTTTGCACTTGTCAGTAAAAGAAATAACAAGTAAATCATGTTGACCTTACACAATGGAGTGTCTTGCAGAAGGACCCAACCCCTTGAAAGGTGATTTGTTTGTCATTGCTGGGGCCATGCTTTATGCTGTCAGTAATGTTACCGAGGTAATAGCAAATCTATAGTTCGTTTATTACTATTTATTTTCCATTTCTTTTCAGAACACAGGGGAGAACTCCCAGTTCTAGATTTTTCACATGTTCTTTGAGATTTTCATGAAATTGGTCGACCAAATCTTTCGGCCGACCCGGCAAAAAACATGTTCTTTGAGATATGATAATTACCACTTCAAATATTAGCCTTGACAGCCCATCGGATTAAGCATAAAACTAAATTAGGTAGCACATGAAGAACCTTGCATGTTTTGCCTACAACATTTCAGGAGTACTTTGTCAAGAAAAGCAGCAGAATTGAGGTGATGGCAATGCTGGGCGTTTTTGGAGCAGTTATAAGTGGTATACAAATGTATCCTTTGGATTAGTTAAGTGATGACTTGTTTCCACTGTAGTTTGATTAAACTAAGAATATTATAAGAATGCCTCTCCATGTTACTAGAAGTTAAAACAAGGGAAATTACTTGAATAGCAACGAGACCAAAACAATGAACCAGTGAAACTGGGACATGTTTCTACCAACCCATCTGTAACTATTTTGTACTTTGTATTACCTGATTTATATTTGGCATAGCAAGAAAATATGCTTCTATATCCCATTTCCTTAACACTGCTACAGCAGCATACTTGAACGACAAGAACTTCGGTCAACCGAATGGAATGCTGGTGCGGTAAGTCGATCTCCTTCCTTTCATACATGGTACTCGAGGCAATTTATATGGTCCAAATATTTTAATTGATAAATTAGTGTTTCAGTTCTAGATTATTTTAATTCTTGTGTGTACAATCTAATAAGCATGAAGAATATGTTCTATTACATAATCAATTAACCATGCTTCGTATTCATGGACCCTTTTTTTTCCTTCAGATTCTACCTTTCATTGGATTTGCGGTAGCAATGTTCTTGTTCTACTCAACAGTACCGATTATATTGAAGGTACAGGCCATGATTGTGGGAAAATTCACAGCATTTCTGAATATTGCATGTTACTAAATTTACTCCAATAATTTCAGATATGTGGTGCAACTATGCTCAATCTCTCCCTTTTGACCTCGGACATGTGGGCTGTTCTAATCCGTATATTCGCTTACCATGAGAAGGTCTCTGAACAACAATTCCTCCCCCCATACAGTCATGCCAATACTAAATCTTAAAATTCGAATTGATCTTGTTTAATCAAATTTTGAGCATTTGCAGGTTGATTGGATGTATTTCGTTGCTTTTGCTGGCACGGCAGCTGGCCTTGTCATCTACTCATACAAGTAAGCCTTCATTCTTCATCTGCCATTCCTTCTGAACATGCACATAAGATACATGTGTAATTTTACCATCCTTAACTTATGTCAAAATTTTTTTACCATCCTTAAGAAGGTACCTAGAGATACGATATTTTTTAGTTAAAATTTGGTATCTCTAATAAGTACTAAATATCTAAAAGTATAAAAAATGTAGTGTAAAATTTAGGTATCTCAAGATACTTTTCCAAAGGAAGTAAAATTCCTCAAGATACGTACTTCATTCATCCTAAAATAAATTATTTTCTGGCCACAAACCTACACATAAGACATCGATTTATTTTGGGATGGAGGGAGTAGCAATCAGCTGTGACGATATCGCTACTCATCACTGAGAAAACTCTTGCAAGCAGGGGCTCCAAGAAGGTGGCGGAGGAGACGGCGCAGGTCGCCGGCGCGACGGACGAGGAGGCCGCGACGCGAGTTGCCGGCGCCGGAGACGATGAGCCAGCCTCCACCAACAAGGAGGTCTCCTCGTTGGCTGCTACTACCTCAAGGTAGTAGTAGGCTTCTATCTGCAGCACACACTTGACACTTGTGCTGTAACTGAAAATGTTTTACTATGTACAGTGTGATAGCTGGTAGCCTGGTACATATGGGCAAGGTTTGGTGTGAACTGTGATGATGTGTGATATTTTATTACCGCCAGATAACCAAGATAGGGTTAAGAGCTAGCATAGGTTCACTGCATAATGTAAAAGTATACGTGTATCATGGCTGATTTTACTATTGTTTTGTAAACACGGAGTAATAATAGTATTTGTCAAGGTTTCTTGCCTGGATGACATGATGTTGGAATGCAAATGGTTCAGAGAGATTTCTATGGAGGCTCTGATGTACAGAGTATTTCAGGCAGTCAGTTTCAACATTGTGCCAGCCAGAGTATAGAATGGGCATGGCTAGTGAAGAGAGTTGAGGTGATCCAAAATATAACAAATATAAAGTTAGCTAGTGCAAAGTAAAAAAAGATTGGACTAGGCCCTAGGGGTGATCCAAAGTAAAACTACAGCAATAGAAGATGACCCAAAGTGCTCAAGTTATTTTATTTAATGAACCGGTACTTACTATGCCAATTTCATTGAATAGAGCAGGAGAAAAACCGTATAGTATAAACGGGTTATTTACAAAGAAGGAAAAACACAAACCCTAAGTAACAAGACTAGAGAGGGCCCTTGCTCTTGCCAAGGTCTATGGTTTTGCTTCCTTTTGATCTTGGCAACTAGGTATGTTGCCGGTGTCTGAACACCCGCTAGTTTGGTCTTTCCATATTTCTCAAGAAATCTGGAGGATAAGGCTGCGCAAGCCTTTTTTGCACTCCCGGGGTGGAAGCCAGGTCCAAGTCCAACCAACACTCGGTCGTGAACCGTCGCATGGTTACTCCAATTTACTAGATCGATTTGATTGTGGAGATCCAAGTTGATATCAAACCCCAAATCCTTCTCGTACATCTGCATCTGCACTCCGTCATGAGATGCAGGACCGTTTCCAAGGCACTCAAAATTAAATTTGAAGTTGGTGTCTATCTAACAAGCCCGCTTTAAACCCAAGAATTTTACTCCGCCATGGTGGAAATTAATTGTTCTCTCACTAAACCCCCTTCAAAGATTTATATTTGTTCCATCCTGCATTGCCTTTGAGTCCTCGAGCACTGCATGGTTGAAACCGGGAAAATGAAAAGTTCTACAGAGCACAGGCTGCAACTACACCATATGGAAATTGCTAAACAAATTTGCAACCATGACATGCTTTGTAAATAATACGATTTATTTATTTCCTTTAAGTTTTGCTCCGTTACTGGATGCAAATTAAATAACCGTCACAACGTCACAAAGTGTCACAATTTTCAGCTACGAATGGTAGGGTTCATATCATCTTCCCCTTCCGGAATAACAAGTAACATTTTAAACACAAGTGTTTCGCTATATTCATCTTCTCTTCAAGTGAAGAGCCCAAAAAATAATGGCTGCCTTGAAGAGATTGTGATGGTTTTGTTTTGAGCACCTTGACTTGATTAGTACTTTCATTATGATGGTGCAAAGTCTGTCACTTTGGACTTGGACAACCGACGCCGCCGTGTGCTTTCTTCCTTCACGCCGAGCCATTTCTTCAGAAGCTCAAACACATTCTCGTCGCAAAGCAGCCCTCGGTGGTCGGCCTCGATGCCAACTCTTTCCTTGGCTGCAAATCCATCAGCCTGCCGACAACAAAAAAACAATGTGAGCCATGTGACATATTGTGTGTCCCAGATTGTTTTCATGAGGCAACATGGCAGATGCTATAGTTTAAGGGGAAGGAAAAGTATGTATGGTGTATCCTAAACTGTAAATGGCAAAGCTTAGCATTGAACGAGTTGCCCTTGAATTCAAAACACTCGAGGATCAAGCGGTACTGAAGAAATCCGAAAGAGTGCCACTAAATTGCGGGTCATAGTGCAATGCCTTTTGTCTTCAAAAGAATGTTTGATATGCCATTGAAGATGATCTTGTGATCGTACGTTTGCTAGGCTTTACAAAATTAAGGCACTTTATTTAGTCATAACCAACTAGGTTTAACATCCAAAGTTTATGAAAGGCATTATGTAATGTTCTGCTTTCCTACTAAATCATTAAGCAACAAGTGAGTAATTTCTCGATGCATAATGAAGAGTAATACTGTGAACTGGGTTTTGTTGAATAACATTACAGAAAGGAAACTAGACAGCTGAAATCTATTATATGACAGAAAAGAGCGATTACCATAGTTGACTCAATAGGAACTGTGCCATCTCCATCCACATAAGTGTACACTGGCTGAAAATAAGATGGACCAGCATAATATTTTAGTAAAAGCAATATCACACAACTAAAAAAACGATATTTTTTAATTGATTAAGTTCAGCACCATTGTGTGGCACACTTCTGACAGATCTCCAATTGGGGAGCTTTCAGAGCCGTAACTGCAAATCAGAAAGAACATAATTACAGCAAAGCCAAAGCTAGATAAGTCAAATCGGAATAAATCTGTTATTAGATTAATAACTTATCAACTATTCAACAAGAATCTTGAAGTATGCACACAATTGGACATTGGAACAAGAAAAGAGAACTCTATCAACCAAAGGCTGTAACGGATCCTGCTTTCCATGCACTCCTATTCAATTATATTGGCTAAGCAGATAATTAGCTCAAGTAATGGATACTGTTAGAACTATTTATATCTTGGTTTGTAGGTTGAGAGTCGCAAACCGATAAAAATGGGAATCTAGATTGGTTGCCTACTAAGAATAGCATGAAGGACAACATGATGTTAGAATTAGCAGTCTTCAAAAATACTCACCAAACATCATATGGAGTATCGTAAGATGTCCCATATATATTATAAAAGCTCACAGTATCTGGTAATTCAGCATCCTCAAGAATTCGGCAGGTCTCAGTGGCCCACTTGAAGACTGACATATTGAATGGCAGTGCAATTGTCTTCCCATTATACTTGAGCTAGGATAGAAAAGATAAATAGAATAAACAAGTTTCACTCAAATACAATTAACAGAACACAGCACTATCACCACATAAAAGGATATACCATGGCTATGTTAGTATCCAAACTTGATGCAATGATGAGACAAGCTCTAAATATTTTTATTACATTTTTTAGGTCAAACAATACATGGTATTTGTAAGGCAACGAGTTATCGACTAATGGTTTTATGGGCAGGACAAAAGTTCTCCCAGATGTGGGTACACACAGAATGTTAATACATAGGCAGTTCCGCATAAAAAAAGGTTCACATGCAGTAAACATTATCTCCAATCGTTCGAAGTGAGCCACCAATCTATAAACCATTTTAACATTGTCAAATCAATGGAGTAGACAGCATTACTATGTTTTTCATGAGTAATACCAACTGCCAACGTGCTTTTGCCTTCTGCATACTATCTGGGTATTTCCCTCTCAACTAAAGGATGGTGTGATGATTTAGTTCCAGTTAGTGCACAAAGTAGTTCTCATCTGTATGTAAAAGATTTTTCAACTTTTGATAGTAACGCTTAGTGCGGTGCAAATTTCTTATGCTTTAAAAGTATTTACAAATTAGAAGCAGAGAGTGACTACCTCATTGTTCCTTAAAGCTTCTTGAAACAGAGATAAACAATCGGTAGCTTCATACAGAACTAACTCCGCTATTCCATCCTTTTCAGGGTTCTTTCTCCAAACCTGAACAACTGGTGCTTTCTTCCACTTGAAATGTGGATTTGGCAGCATTTCGTAGATGGATGGGCATTCAACAAGCTGCACACGTGACAGACCAACTTAGAAGGGTAAACATAATTCATTTCGAGAACTGTAAGAAGCTATATGGACATGCTTGAGCGAATGAAAACTTCAAAATGATAGTTGATTTTGATTTTGGTCAGTGTAAAATAATGACTAAACATTAGCAACCAAGAGCAGGAGTAATAGCATTATGCTACCAAACAAATAACTTAACCAACACAATAAAAAAAATCCTTGCAGGCTTGCAGAGGACCATCATTGTGTAGCCCTTCATTAGCAGTTTAGTTATTCTAGAGCTCCATTCCTCATCCTTTGAATATATGTGAATATACATGCATTTTTTTTGTTAAAATATATTTCCAATAGGGACCCCCCTACTGTAGGTAGGAGATGAAAAGCACACGGTGGTTGTTTTTATATAGAATGTAATAACAAGATTTACAGTAGTAAGCATACACAAACTCAGCTAGCAGAATATGAAATAGTCAAGAATTTACCAGTTGATGCATCACCCATCTAGAAACAAAAAAGAAGCTTTCAAACCCATAAACAAATTGTAGCCCAGTTAGCAGAGAATCATTGATGCATCCTGGGGCACCTGCCAAGATGTAAAACCAAAAAACATAGAACACAGATTTTATCAAAGGTCATCAACGCAAGAATAGAGCAACTATAAGTGCAGAATGTCAAAATATATATTACCTTGAAATGGACATGCAATACAAATCCATTTGTTCACATATTTCGCAAATATCTAGAAAAATGGAGAAAAGAGAAAACATATTGAATACAGAATACGATTGTTAGTAAGCAACAGACTGTTCTAATCATGAAAACTCACATCACGGTTCATAGACATGAAGCAGCTCACTAGCAGTCCACCCATAGAATGCGATATTATATTAACCTTTTTCCCACCAGAAGCCTTATAAGCTGTCTCAAGTTTTGCTCGCAAACCAACCATCACTTTGTCTATCCTGCCAGATAAACCCATAATTACAGCACCTTGTGTTTGCTCAGCAGTAAAATGTTCAAACTAATTTATTTTTTGATGCTATTGAGTTAAGACTCGAGACTATGGAAATGAGCCCACATAGATCGTACCTGTTACTTTGGCGAAAATCATAACCATATCCAAAAAGTGTGGTTCCTTTCTTGTATCCACAGTCAACAAGCATATCAATCATATCATGAAAGTGATACACCATAGACAGATGGAGAATCTCCACAAACTGAGTTTACAGAAGATAGAGGAAAAATCAAATCAGAAACATTATGGTCTTTGAGTGTGACTAGTTGAAGAAGGAAGGTGATTTAACACATCAGTATTGTTGCACTACACAGACAAATATCTGCTTTTTAGATTCTATCTATCCCATGAAATCTGAGAAGCAAATATCAATGGCTTTTTCTTAAAAGCACACGCTCCTCCACTTCAATGTCAACATAAGAAATGAGTACAAAAAGAAATCACGAAGCAGCAGCATCAAATCACCAATTGCTAGTGCTCATGAATATACCCATAGGCATGATACGGGGGCATGCTACCACTTACTAAATATTTTCGCACGGTCTAGCTGTTAGTACTTACTACGGCTTCACTTAACCTATATGTACTTTTGATACGGCACCAGTGACACCAATTACCAGTATTACACACCAAATGTGGCGTGGTTAACAATTTAAAAAAAACGAATGACCGTCGCTCAAGTAAAGGCGGAAGAACTAATACCCTCGCAAATATACCATTCTTACAAAGCAAGAAAAGACAAACCCTCTTTCTAGTGTTCTTCACTGAACTAACACCCAGAAGCTAGCTCACCCAGGAAGGATCGAGAATGTCGATGGCGAACAGGCCGTGGTCGTCCTCCGGCACCACGATCTCCACATCGTCGTCCAACGGCTCCACGTACCCTGCGCACAACAGCAAACCGAATCACTCTCGTTCAAACAAACCGCGCACCCCAACTCCACACAAACGTTTCGTCGAACACTACGAGCGCGCGCGCGCGACCCACCGGTGTCGGGGTTGTAGAGCGACCAGAGGTACTTCCTGAAGTCGGCGTTGGCGCGGAGGATGCGCACCCAGACGCGGAGGTCGAACCTGGGGTTCGACCGCCGCCGCGCGTGCAGCACCGACCCGCCCATCCCGGACACCAGCACCACCGCCTCCCTCCCTCCTTCCTCCTCATCCTCCACCCCACCACCTCCCCGCCGCCGCCGCGTGCGCCTGCGCCCGCGGAGGCGGAGGTGGCGGCCGAGCACGCGGAGCCGCAGCCTGACGGCGGCGCCCACTCCCAGCACGGCCATGGCGACGGTGGCCTCGCCCTCGCGGCGTGGCGCGCATGGAGCACGAGGGCGAGGCGCGCGCGCGGCGTGGGTGGGGGGGTATTAATGGTGAGGAGGAGGAGGAGGAGGCGAGACGCTTCTCGAAGTGAGCCGCCGGTCGCCGCCGCCGCCGACGTGGCTGGCGGCCTCACCACCGTCACCGCACGGTCAAACCGCTCGCGGCGGGTGGAGGCAGCTGACGGCGGCACCCTGGCCGTCGGATTCTCATCGGACGGCGGCTGTCGCCTCGCCGTTTTGCCCCCCGCGGCCATCGACGGCTTCGGCACGTGGCTAGTAAAACATTCTTTGTGTCGATGACATGTGGGCCGCAGGGATGGGGGCCCAGTGTCAGTGACACTGAGACCGTGCGCGAACTAGTAGGTATGGTAGGGAATCCGTGGGGTATATTCGTCTTTAAGAGGGGAAGATGCTGACGTGTGGTTTAATCCCTGAGGTGGGACCCACCTGCCAGTGAGTGAGATGAAGCGTTCGAAGCATTCAAGGCCTAGCTCGGCAGCTGCGGCGTCCACGTACGCATGAAAGTGTTTCTTTTACTTGTCGTTCTCCTGCTCCCTAAAACTTGTACGGCTCTCCCCGGCCAATCTCAGTCAACAATTCAACATATGGATAAGCTCGTTTTGAGCAACAGTTGCATCCGCCCAAAATGGCAACATGGAAGAAAATAGAAGTGGATAGAAGAACTCCAATCCGACGACGAAGGCCCATGATCGTTTGTAATTAAGATATACTCCATTTTATCTCAGTTTTTAATTAGCATGTTTTCAAACTCTAAATTACACATTTCGTGTAAATTCTTCCTATATAGAATTACTTTAAAATATCAGATAAATCTATTTTCTAAATTTGTAACAGTTAGTAATATTCAATTAATCATGCAATATTAGTTTTTTTTCCATTTTTCGTGTAGCTTCGTCTAGGGTAAAAACAAACACCACCGAAGCGCTCGCTTCCCGCACTCTCCAGATCACCATGTTTTGTCACCTACCCGAGGTCGCATTGCCCACTTGATCGCGTGCATTGATCGGCCTCTCACCGTTCAAACACGGCACCAGCGACGGTGAGACACATGTACACCGGGGCAGTGCATCTCTTATCTATATAAACTACCAATCTGACACGAAAACGCTGAGAAAAACAGGAGCAACGTCTGCAACACCAGACTCAGCAACATAGGAATACAAAGGATGAAACGGAGTGATGCAGTGTAACGGGGAAGTGAAGCAGATTACAAATCGGAACACCAAACATAGCAACGATTCAACGAATGTACCACCACCACACCAAAACCAAAGCTAAAAGAGTCGATGATGATTTGGGTATGCAGTAAAAATCTGAACTGTAAAGCGACGAGCCGGTGATGATGAGCGTGAGATTTGGCATTGGTTTCTTTATAGGAAAGCGTCCATCTCGAGCACCTTGAGGACCTCATCCTGGTTGTTCAGCTTGGCCACCTCGATGGGGGTCTTCCCGTCCAGATTCTGGGGCGTGCTGGGGTCATCAATTTTCATCAAGTTAGGCACAAACTAGCAGGGCATCAAATCGACTCGGTTTTAGATGAAATAGCTGGTTTAAACTTACACAGCAGCGCCATGCTTCAGCAGAAGATCCACACATTCTTTCCGACCATATCCAGCAGCGTAATGCAGTGGGGTGTTCTTGTTCTTATCCAGTGCGTTTACAGCAGCACCTGCCTCCAGAAGGATCTCTGCGCATTTCAACTGAAAACAGACAAGTTCACCCAATTAGTTATTGCTACAAACATCCGTATTTAATCTGTGTTACGTGATTCATTTCTATTCTAAACCATTCAGCAGTTCCACATACCTCACCGTAACCACACGCAAAATGTAAGGCCCTTCTTCCCTCAGCGTCTTCTTCATCCATGTCTGCTCCATCCTCTAAAGCTTTCTTCAGACCCTGTTGAGTCATTATGTTGTATAAAGAAGTACTTGCAGCAAATGAGTAGTACAATGATTTAATATATTTCCTCTGGCTCAAACATAAATAAGAGATTGACATCAAGAGCGACCATATCTAGTGCAAAGATCAGGAACATTAAGAACGAAAAAGGGCAGCCAAATGAGAAACCTGCCCTGATTTAAACCCCGCATATATCAGATTCAACAAACAGAAGTCATTTTTCTACGTAGCATTTGTGTAGAATTGGCACCAAATAAAGGCAAACGGTGTATGGATAATAAACACAATAAGCAGGTGGTCCACAAAGCTTTAAGAACAAGAAGCCAGGTTATGTTATAGAACTATCTAGGAAAAGCATGGTTTAGTCATATGCTTAGTTGGAGAAGCAAGCTTTGTTGTATAGTGATAGGTCGGGTAAACAACCTGCTACATTGATGGGCAGCATAGCTACACATAGTCGTGAAGACTAATACGGATAGATACCAGCACAAGTTTCAGATCAACTCAGAGCAAAGTAAAAACAGGAGTCACGTCCTATAGTTATTATCGAACTTCATTACCTCCGCATCACCAACACTGGCAGTATGATGGACAATGGACTCATCATCATCTCCACCATCCTCTTCAGTTTCTTCAGGTCCAGACAATGTAGTGGAAGTAGCAGCATCTCCTGGAAAATTAATTGACATAGCCTGACCAATCTTTTGAAGAACTTCAGGGTCATTCCAGTACCTGAAATAAGTGAGGCAAACCATCTCAGCAAATTTAAAAGCCACAGTTATATCTAAATACTAGCATACAACACCTACTTCACCATAGCAGATGGACCACCACTCTCTATCTCATCAAGAATCCCCTTCAAAGAGGGATCTTCTTTAATACGGGACATCCGCTCTTCAAGCAGCTCCTTATGAGAAGGACTAGTCAAACTCTCGAGCATACTGGACATTCCAGGATCCTGTCATGCGTAGCAGAAAACTTGAAGCGAAGAAACATTCTGAAAATTTTTTCTGGTGATGACTCTGGAAACATAACATGATACCTGCATAAGAGTATTCCCAAGACGTTCTGCCATTGACATGAATTGAGGGTTTTGCATGACTTGTGTCATTGTTTCCATGTACTGCTGAGGATCCAATGCAGGGCCACCCTGTTCCCCGGTCACATGAGCACTCTTCTGCAGCTGCTCTGCCATCTGGGTGAACACAGGGTCGCTTGCAATCTGCTCTGCCATCTCCTTTATAGATGGATCCTGCACATCACATTACAGTTGTGTACGTAAGAATAGTACAGTTAAACATAAGTGATGCACAAAAAGAGAGCACATATCATGCTTTTAGCTGCGCGAAAAAAAAAAGAACTTACATTGAGCAAGTTGCTAAACTGAGAAAAATCAAAAGGATTGGGAAGGCCTGCATCAGGTGCCGGGGGAGCTCCCCTTTGCGAGCCAGAAGACCCCTCTGGTTTTGCATTTTTCTTCTGGTCTGAAAAAGGTAATTGGGCAGACAAAGAGGAGCTTATCAGAGGCTATAGAATAATTTATTCATTGCTTGATGCAAACTACTCGCATAAGCCAGATCACAAGCACTACTCAAGAGTTAAGAATTTTTACCAGTGAAGGACTTCGAATTGATTGATATGAAAAAAAATAAAAAGCTAATAATTCTTATAAAGCAGCAATACCCAAAGCTAGATCTTATAATATCAGCAGGTGAAGTTGAATTCCCTTCACCTAGACCTGTCCACACGCAAGCTAAATCTCACGACAGCAGCAGGGGAGATTCAATTTCCTTTCACCTCGACCTGTCACTCTAAATACTGTACACCATAAACTGCACGATCGAAATCTCAATCTAGATAATCACTGGGAGGCGGACCTAACGATGCGGCTACGTGGGATTGGGGAGGGTGTTCACTAAACCCCAAATCAAACCCCCAACCCCCGAACGGATCTCCGATCTACTCACGAAAGCGACGCGCCGGAGAAGGACGACGAGGAGGGAGATCACCGAGACGAGAACGAATCATCATCATACCTTCCATCCGATCCGAACCTGGGGTGCTCGTCGGCCACGCGCGCGCGTGTGGTGGGGACTGGGGAGAAGCCCCTACCTAAGGGCGAGAGGGGATCGGGAGAGGAGAGGAGGTCGCCCACGCCGTGGCTCGCCGGCGGTGGGCGGGTGGGGGGTGAAGGCTCGCCGCAGCCTCCGCCGGCGGCGACACGAGGGGATGGATGCGATGCGAGAGAGAGAGAGAGGAAAACCCTCGATGAGAGCTTGGGAAGAAGAAGGAAGCAGGGCTGGCTGACTAGGATCAAATACGGGGGTGGGGGTGGAGTACTTTTTTATTATACGATCCAACCCTGTTTTAAATTACTAATTGCAAATTAAGTCCCTGATTCTGAATACGAATTCTTTACGGGGAAGGATGAAATTTGAAACGTTAAGGATTCTAAGAGTGCTTTTTATTTAGTTTCTTTTATTCTTGAGAAAATAGATACTAATTCCATTTCATATTATAAGTCGCTTTGACTTTTTCTCGAGTTAAATTTCTTTGGATTTATAGAAACCTTAGTAACATCTACAACACTAAATAAGTTTTATTAGAAGTAACATTGAATATATTTTGATAGTATGCTTGTTTTGTGTTGAAAATATTACTATATTTTATATAAACTTGATCAAATTTTAAAAATTGATTAGAAGAAAAGTTAAAACGGCCTATAGTATAATACTATAGTATAACGAATAGAGTAATACTTAGTTGGTGATTGGCGCATATTTTTTTCTAACAAAATTGTAGTAGGATCTTGTGTGGTTTGTATGCGAATTCTTTACAGGGAAAATATGGCATTTGAAAACTTAAGGATTCTAGTGTCCTTTTTATTCTTTTTGTGCCTTGACTTGATAAAACAGATAAGAATCAGTTGGTGATTGGCATGGTTTTTTAAATGGAGTCGTAGAATCTTGTGTGGTTTCTGTTTGAAATCTCCACGGAGAAAGGGTGAAACTTAAAAACTTTAGATTCTAGTGCCCTTTTGTTTTTTTATTCCTTGAAAATTGATAAGAATTAGTTGGTGATTAGGATAGTGTTTTTTTAACCAAATTTTATAGATTCTTGCGAAGTTTACGGAATTATTCATACCTTCGTCTATTTGAGTCTGTTTCAAACTGTTGAGGGATGCATTTGCCGATTCCAAGTTACATATGGAGTGCAATGCATGGGTGGTCGATAGTTAAGGGATGCATTCGCCACGTTTAATCGAAAAAGAAATTAATACTCCCTCCGTTTCGAAATGTTTGACACCGTTGACTTTTTAGTACGTGTTTGACCATTCGTCTTATTCAAAAAAATTTAAGTAATTATTTATTCTTTTCATATCATTTGATTCATTGTTAAATATACTTTCATGTACACATATGGTTTTACATATTTCACAATTTTTTTTGAATAAGACGAACGGTCAAATATGTGCTAAAAAGTCAACGGTGTCAAACATTTTGAAACGGAGGGAGTAGATTGGAAAGTAGGGGTGCCTATACAATTCTCCTTCTTGATCTATATGCATCTATCAATCTATCTTGTTGAGTGGGACTCCAAACAACCAGCTGCTGAACTGCCCACAAGAGCAAGTTGCATTGCGACGCGCTATAGAAAACCGGGTCCATCCTTTGCTGCATCATCGATCGATCACTCGTGATGCATCTGAAAAAAACTTTCCTCTGTTCATATGGCAGCAAACCGCTCAAGCTAGCAAAACCAAAACTGAAACTAGTTGTGACAGCAAACACAGAGATGGAACTGACTTATTGACAATATCAAAATTGCTAAAAACATCCTGTGTAGGACTAGCGCGATCGATCTCGCATAGCGGCGGCCGACTTGGTGCTAGTGCTTCTCCTGGGATATGTAAGGAGTCGCTAGCACGTGGTAGTGTGTCTTTCTTTTCCCAGGTTATAGCTTTCGGACGGTAATCTTGTAATTTTTTCCGCTATATTAATATGAAACCTCGCACTACCTCATGCGGGTTGTTTTTTTTAAAAAAAACTAAAACAGCTGAGGTTTCGTCTTGCGCTCTGAATGTCCTTTTCATAGAGAGCTGTTCTTTTCCTCATTCTGCCAAAAAAAAGAAAGAAAAGCTATCAGCCAATCATGAGCTGTATCCGTCATACATAGAGATACTCTCAAGTCGGCTTTTCTTGCAGACAAAATTGTCTGATAAAGAAAAAGAAAAAGGAAAAAAGAAGATGCCTCTTTTTTCTTGCAGACAAAATTGTCTGATACTGTTGTTTTGTCTCGAGAGGTTGTCAACTGAACTGAAGTGGTGCTGTGTTTTTCTCCTGCTACTCAGTATTTGCTCCATGGATGATTGGTGCTGTTGCGAGCAGAAGAGCTGTCTCCTTCATACAGCCTCTCAACTACCAGCTTCATTCATTCATGATCATCTATAAGAACCTCATTACATGAAGTCATGGAGCAGGCAGAACTGAAGGTAAGATGGTTCCATTGTAAGTAGTAGATGCATTCATTCATCTACCACTACACATGTGAAAAACCTGGTTATGGTACAAAGAAACTTCTTGTAATTATATGATGGTTCTGAGCTTCTGAAGCTGAATGATGCAAATGCTACCCGCTTCAGCGAACTGAATGTGAAAGTAAGATAGTCAATGAGACAATGACACACTAACACCGAGATCACTTGTCAAGTTCACAACATTCCTTAGAAACGGTCAGTGTTTTTTTCCCTTGAAAAGAAAAGAAGAAATAGGCATCTAAATTCGTCTCGACAAGGACTTGATGGTCTGGATGCTGCTGCTTGCGGCTGTCTGTTTTCCTTTGTACCAGTCATATTGCTGCTATCCGTGCAGCCTGACAATGTGCAAGCAAGCAAATGGATGGAAGGAATCAGAATGCCAAAAGAAACTTCAGTATCGCCATGTGTTCAGGAACTTGTCAAGAAGATAGATTACCATCAAAGGCCTGGTGTTTATCATTTGCTCTTGTTGTTTTCAGAAATTCCAGTGTCAGCCCCACGTTTGCAGCTTTAAGTTGCAAGCCTGACATTTTCCATGTTGAGTCTCTGGCAGCTGGTGGCAATCCACTTTTGGTAGCACATAATGCCACAAGTGGACCAATGTGAATTGAATTAATCACGTATACATTATTTGTGGTGTTTATCAATCAAAGTTGTCATGGAACCTTGTCTGTATATATTTACAGACGACATTTTCCTTGCTTTTATTGAAGCAAAATTTAGAGGAGTACACAACAGTCCTGTTGACGAAATCGATATAACTATAAGAACCCAGATTATTACATATTCAGATCCTGAAGACCTGCTGATTTGGATTCCTGAATGCCTGTAACTCTGCTTAAAAAACACATTTTATACAGACAGTGAGATCTTCCCTAAGAATTTTTCACATGCCATGCTGCCACATCCCCCAAAGCAAAAGCTAACAGAACAAGGTTAGCTTGGTTATTTATTGCACCTTGACAGAAGCCATTGCTCTTCAGAGTCTTGCAAGGAACATGAAAGTCAGGAAGGAAAAAAAAGCAAGTAATTCAGAAACACCCAACCTAACTTACCAACATTACACATCTGTTTTCAGTCTCCCCTGTGACCAAAGAAAAAAGAATCCCTAACACAAGCAATAATCGTATTGTTTCTGTGATTTACAAGCTGGCACGAGCAATGATAATTCCATACACCATGGGATCAAATAAACCATTTTTTGCACCAAGTCCAGAGGACTACGGAATATGTACACCATTATTGAGATATGCAACTGAATATGGCATAAAAGATATACAATAGGTTTCTGGGCAACATGAAGCTTTCATTTCACACCCACGTAATAGCATGATACGCGACTAGAGGCCGAAATCCATATGTTCATAGGCTCGAACATATGGGTTCTTTGCAATCAGGTAAGAACACTAGTACGCATTGTCAGCTGGTCCGTGGTAGTTTCTCCTCCTCAGCTGTGACTCTGGCGCAGGCTGCTGAAGGAAAATCTTTGTAGGATCGTTCGGATCAACATACCTGTAGATAGTAGATCATGTGAGTTTTCTAGCAGGGCAAAAGCTAAACAGATGGCACACCAGGAAACTAGATAGGTTGAGCACTCACGCATGACGCATCATATCATCAACAGGAGTCTGAACAGCTTGTAGCGGGTCCACACGTGGCGCCATACTTGCGGCAGACTGGGCCTCAAACTGATTGTAGCGTCGCACAGATGCAACCAGGTTTAGGAAGAGAGGAACAAAGGTACCACAGCCACCCTCCTTGAACAAGATCTTGAAAGTGTGGGTCGAGTACAGGGCCCTGTTCTGGTTCTCTGGTACAACCTGCATTATAACCTCCAAGGTCAGTGCCGCACCAAATATGTCAAATTATATATCCATGTGTTCCCGTGATGCTCAAGTACTTACCGGCTCAACGAAACCCGATATGTTGTTGCAGTGAAATATTGGCTGATTGAATTTCTCACCATGCACATACAACTGCAAAGAGTTTGCCATGCAACACCATTTAGAATTTACTATCATGCAAAATGAAACCATCAAACAAATCATACCAACAAAATTTGACCAATTGCTCCTATCAGTTTCAGGCTGCCATTACTCACCAGGGGCATATCAAAAGCAAAGAAGTTCCCAACAGGCTTGCTGGCGACAAAGACCATCCTTATGTTTGACAGGTAAATTGTGCCCTTTGTTTTCGCATGACCACCAGGAGCTCTGAGGACAAGCATAGCAGCCACAAGAGAAGACTAATTAGCCCAAGCCCCAAAGCAGTGATTAATTTACAACGAAGATGAACTTTTCAAGACGGAACATAAACGTAACACTTGAATGTAATGAAAAAAAAATGCATTCCTCGTGGTAATGAGATGGTGAATAATGCTCATTATTGTGACACTAAATCCCTAACTGTTTCCATAGTTGCTGTACTTCAGTAAGGAGATATCATTTTGTAATTTTCCAACCAAAGCAAGATTAAGCATCCCGGTTTGTAACCTATCAACCCGTACAGATCAACAAAGTAACCGCCAATTAGACTCGATGCGAAGCTCAATTTCAGCGTTGAGTTCCACCCGGACAAAAATCATACAGCCCAATGCTCAATTTCGGCGCGCCAATATCACACCCGCTGTGCCTAACCTAATCCCCTAATTCCCCCCATCTAAGACACCACGATCCCTCGCCCGATCGCCATCGAAGCCCCAGCATCTCAATTCAATTCGCCTCGCCGCGGCAGAAACCGGAAAGGACACGCGGAGGAGGAGGAGGAGGGAGGGGACGTACGAGGGGATCTTGTCGACGTGGAACTCGACGCCGTCGCGGGCGAGGACGAACATCTCGCCGTAGAAGGGCACCGGCATCCCGTTCCCGAACAGCTGCGGGTTCTCCGCCATCTCCGGCCGCTCCCGCGCGCCTCTCCTCGCCGCCGGTGGATCGCCTCGCCGAGCGCGGTGGTGGATGGAGAAGACGAAGGCGAAGACGACGACGAACTCCGCGGATGCTCACGCGGTCTCTCTCGATCGATTCGATGCTTCTTCGACGCGAAGGTATTCGAAGCGGTTGGGTCGGATCGGATCGGATCCGGTTCGATGCGGCTACGTGCCTATGTATGGCCGGTTTTGGGTGGGTTCGAGCGCGGGCGCATTCGGGCTCGTGGGTTTTATAGAAGTCTACGTGGCGAGTTGGTTTGCGTGGACGGTTGGTTGATGGTTCGGTTCGGGTTGTCCAGTGTGTTCCAGATGGGCCGAACAGAAGCTAGAAGGGTGAGTTCTTGAGCAGGTACAATACTTCTACTTAGCAGGCTTAAAAAAAAATTTATATCATTAAATTCATGAGAGAGAGTCAAACAGAGAGAATGAGAGTAAGGATAATAATATAGCACACTTCCTACTATTAGCCCATCTTAAAGCCAACATATATATAGTAATAGATTAGCTATAAGGTTTGCTACAATTTTTTTCTCCTCTCTCTATCTCTCACTTATACATTTAATGTATTTGTCTTGGAGTTTGTGATAAGCTAACTCTTGCATGAGAGCCAAAATTCCTAATTTTTCACTACCTCTCTCCTCTACCTAACTTTATAGTAGGCTTATAGCTCACTGAAACGGGCGACTTCTATCGCCCGCCGATACACACACGATTCCGCGATAAAAAACTAGCTTTGTAGGGCCACACCGAACCTCATCGATCCCGTGTGATTTTTTTCCCTACATCAGCTCTCACCTCTCCTTCTCTAGATCACTTTTTCCGTCCGCACAAATCGCCTACTCCACATGAGCCCCACCGCCGTTCATCAGAGATTCGGAGTCAATTTCCACCGCCGTTGGAAACCACGTACACCGCGAAGCTCCGCCACTGTTGCCAAATCAAAGCCCACGCACCTCATAGATCATGTTCCTCTCATGCTGAACCATCAGATCGATGGTTGCTGCGCGTTAGATCGATGTTGTCCTTATGAAGAAGAAGAAGCCGTTGTTGCCATGCCATATCTCATGCCGCCTTGTGGCTGTTCCGTTGATTGAGCAAACAAGCAGCTAGAAGTAGTTCTGAGTTCTGTTGTGTCAGTGGATTTGGGGATCTTTTTTTCTGTTTCTTTTTCCATCTTCTCTCGATATATGCCTGTTGTTTATTTACACAAAGTAGATGGATTTTTTTAGGAGCGATGCAATTGTGATAAGATTTGGATCTTTCCATCAACACTTCACTAGCAGTAATTATCTAAAGACTAATCATTTTTTTTACGAGTTCTTGTTGATATCACAAGTTCACATCATAAAGATGGCTACACAGATATAGTTTAGTTTTGATCATACACATTTATCTTGGCACACATAATTAATTATTTGATCACTGAGGTGCAGTCTACATAAGAGCTAATCTATTGTACTAGTTGGTTTTAGTATTAGCTATAAAATATAAAGGGAAGTGGAGCTAGCTGCTGGCTATATTATTGACCTTGCTCTTATCAGGCTCGTCTATTCCCTCGCGAGCATTTTCTCAAACTACTGGATGACGTGTTTTAAAATAAAATTATATAATTTAAATTAGTTTATTTTCGTGTTAAATATAGTTAATAATCAATTGAGCCATGTATTGATTCGAACAAAGCCTCTTTACTGCTATTCTGGGCGTGTTTATGGTCAATTTTTAATTTTACTAAATTTTAGTAGCACAATTAAAGTTTGATAGGGTAAAACACCATTACCAACACAACTTCTGGAGCTTTCCACTCTCAAATCTCTACCAAATTTTGATAAGATTCTAACCCAAATAGCAAATGATTTAGTCACAGAGCTTGAGAATCGTTTAATCAGCCATGCGGAAAAACAATAATAAAGCTTTTGTGTCACCAAAATTCGAGGATCAAGTTTGTGCGAAGAGATACAAGAAACAGCGAGTCGTAGTCAATTGTCGAAGCAACTTCATTATCATGACAACAAAAATATCCATCCGTGGACTCAAATACAAAAAACGGGTATAAACACAGCAACTATGCAACGGCACGATTTTAATGTTTCTTTTCCTATCTGACAAACTATGCTGGACGACATGGACTCAATACATTTAACGACTGAGGCAGCAATAAATTAAAGCTTTTCTTGTGTAAATATGCATCAGCAAAAGCTCGCCTTGTGCTACCAGCAAGGTGCGAAAATTCATCGCGGTTTTCCTACAAACTTTGTGACCACCAGATCCTCTGCAGAAATGAGCCTCAAAGCCATCCTCATCTCTATGGGATCTCGTCCTGGTGGTATAGGTAGAGGCCGAAACCAAACCGTGCGCAGGCTTTGCAGAACGCTGCTTCCTCCGCAGCCGCAACAGCATCGTCGTTACGGCCCTCGTGCACTGGTGCCGTGCCAGTAGCCTCTCTGTATGCCTACACTCACACACATACAGGGGTTATGCTGACCTGACATAAGGGCAGCTACAAAAACAAGATAGTACGAGTAGGTTGTTCTTTTCATGTATGTTGTGTTATGATCAACTATGTCATAGTATGTAGAATACTGCAGTGTAAAAAGATGAAATACCTCTCCGTCTGTTCCTCTCAGAATCACTCGATAAACCACGGTTACAGTTCCATTGTCAGAATAAATAACATTGCGAACTTCTCCACACCAACCTGAAAAAAGAATAGTTTCGTCACATTTCTTTGCATCTCCAGTGCATTCTGCAGTGGATGTTCCAATTTATGTACCACCTAAATACCTAATGTGGTAGTTCCTAGCTTCTGTTTAGCTATCTAACGAATCTTTATGCAGGGCTACAATCATAATAGCTCTATCCAACAAAATACACCTTATAATGTTTTATCAGATAAAACATACAGCTGTCACCAAGTACCATACCATCAAACTGTAACCAGCCATCTTTCAAGGTTCGTTTGTAGCAGGTCTGCAGGAACTGGTCGATTTTACATGACATTGCTTAGTGTGAGATTTGTGAAGGCTGTGAACTAACAAAAACACATCCACTTTGGAACTAAAGTGTCATACAGAAATATTTGGGAGCGCCAAACTATAGTACAACCAACCAGCAACCAGCAGAAAAGAATGTTCTAATCAAAGGAAAGAAAGCACAAAGTAGTTTGTAATCTTAAAGAGACTTCACCTGGTGCATAAAAGCTCAGCATTCTATTGGCATGGTACCTGCAGAGTCAAATATTAACAATGATTACATTACACAAAAGGAAGCAATGAAACACGCAAACGCTTTCATGTCAAACCTGAAAAATAGGAAAGTAGTCATTGCAGAAGTCTTAGTTATGTCAGTACAATTTAGCATCATCGATTATTCTTGTGTGTTAGTGACGAAAATATCTTTGAATTTATACTGTTCCATTGCTAGTTTAATCCAGCATATGTAGCAACAACATTTCTTATCAAAAGAACAGAAGAAGTATTAGTTATTCCATAATTCCTTTACACATAGTTTTAAGGAGATCTGCAGACAGCTAGAGCCTAGGGGCACCACTCTCTCCCAACACCAGGGTAGGTCTCACAAGTAATTCATCCTTTAGTGACACTCTAGTTTCCGCTTTTTTTTTAAAAAAAAAAAATAGCTCGAAGGTAACTACTCCCTCCGTTTCACAATGTAAGTCATTCTAGCATTTTCCATATTCATATTGATGTTAATGAATCTAGACATATATATCTATCTAGATTCATTAACATCAATATGAATGTAGGAAATGTTAAAATGACTTACATTGTGAAACGGAGGAAATACTAACTATTTATGCATAAAGCATAAAGTTCTATCCCACAAAGATATGGCATTTTTATACCAACGAAACAAATGCCTTAGCTTCATTGAACCGACATAAGTGCATCGTTTAAAAAAAGACGGCATGATACTAAGAAGTTCTAATAATTCCCATATTCCAAAGTAACAGACCATTTCCTCTTTGTAGACTAGAAGAACCGTCTCCATTTGACCTTGTATTAAATGAGTAACTAAACAAATCCACACACCAAACATTTGACCATTGACTTTTCATAATATATTCTAAATAAAGATCGAAACAGGATAACACCACGTTACTCAAGCAACTCTCCCATCAAATGGATGTTCCAAACCTATAAACGAGCCAGCAAGAGCATAAACTGCTGGCTGTAGAACACCAACTATCTGAATATTAAAGCCTAGTTGTTTCGAAAAAAATGATAAAGCCTAGTTGTTTCAGAAAGAATCATAAAGCCTAGCCAATTAATCGCATAGCCTACTACCTTAAAGCCCATTTTTATTTGTAACAGACAAAGTCAGCCATTCTGGTAGGTGCAAACTGCAGAACAGGTGAATCTCACAATCATCCTAATATCCAGTGGACCCATACTCATCAATAGTTGATGAAACGTGCCCCCTGTTTGGCCCTTGGATGGTAGAGGTAGAACATTTTGTAATTAACACAAGGCAAAACCGATCGAATTGTTCGCGCCGGTGGAAAATTCATTAGCTATTGAAAGCAAAGCTAAATCTTCCATCCAATGCGATACGTGAAAAAATGGCACCACCTTTACTCCCAAATTCCTGAATTGCGACAATTGCTCCAGCAAAATCCCCAAAATGATTCATGTCGCGCATTCATTCACCCTATCAATTCGATAACTTCGCTGTGCCTAAATCCTATTGCAACATCAGCCGGATCATTCTGCAGCGCAAGAGCGGAACGGGCAGGAGAAGAGATCGAAGGGGGGATGGGGAGCAGCACTGACCAGGGGACGGTGTTGGTGTCGGGGTCGATGATCTTGTCGGGGACGCGCTTGTTGAGGTCCCGGAGGATCTCGACGAGCGGGCGCGTCATCCCGGTGGCCTTGTCGAGCGGCACCACGTAGTTGGTGGTCGGCACCCCCTTCCCGCCTCCGCCCCCCTCCATCTTCGCCACCACGGACGACGACGACCTCGACGCCCCCCGCCTACGCGCGCCCCACGCGGCCGCCACCCTCGCCGCGGGGACGAAGGGCGGCGCCGCCGGGCCCGACAGCCGGAGCGCCTCCATGCGAAATGCGCTCGGTGATCGGTGACGAGGTGAGAGGTGGTGGTGGTGGGTGGGGAGCGGGAGGAGGAAGAGGAGGAGGAGGAGGAGAGGAGCGGGTTTTGAGGATGGCGAGGGGGAGAGGAGAGGGGATGCGTGCAGCGTGCGGGGGAGGGGACGAGGTAGCCAACCATCTACCCCTCGAGCATCCCAACTATAATAGCCAGCTATAAACATATATTTAAAAAAAGATAAAAAAGATAAAAGAGATAATCAGCGGTCTATAAATCTGTAGGTAGTTGTAACACAGACTATAAAACGTAATATATGTATAAGGTCATTCTCAACCCAATAACTAGGATGATGTCCATAGCATTAAATAAGTTGCCATCTAGGATAAAAAAGTGATATGACAAGTAAATAAATGAGGAAAGAGAAGAAAACCATATATTGCATAAGGCATGGTTTCTACACAACATCCAAAACATCATGTGAGATAAGTAGCATTAAATTTAAGTAGAATAGTGGTGTTTGCATTGGAAGAGTAGTGTCTAGTACTAGTTTCTTGATGATGTGGAGTTTATGAAAACTATGTCTAGCGTGTTGGGTTGGGAATGACCTAACAGGTGAGACCATGTATTAATAGTATATTAAGCAGCTATTGTATGAATTGTCTATTAAATTGGCTATAGATGATTTGGAGGTGATAGTTGGCTATACTATTAAACTTGCTCTAATGTCCATACATTACAATATTACAATATGCTTATTGTATCATTATAGTAATTGATGTATGGAATAATATAAAGGTGGAATCCACATATCAGTAACTGTAATGGTGTTGTCATCATGACAGAGGATATGAACCTTGTGAGATGGAGCCGACGAAAGCGAGAGGCTGCAGTGCACATGCGGCACATGGGTGGAACGGAACGGAGGATAGCGGGACGGTTACCTTGGTAACCGGGGCTTAACATTTTTATATTAATGATTTAAAATTTTAAAACTATTTTTTGAAATTAAAGTTATCCGGTTTTCTTTGTTAGAAACACATGACAAAACCTAGATACTCACAACGCGTGTAAACTCACCCCTATGAATGTGTACACTATCCTCTGTGAGCACTTTCGAAAGACTGAGTTTTATATGTTGAGATTATGAAACCACCACCCTTATGAGCACTTGGTATATCTTGAGATTAGTGAAGTCATTATCCTTATAAACACTTAAATATTTTGAGATTGACCAAGTAATCACGGACGTCTTGCTGTCGATGGGACAAGTGATATGTTGCCTATCACTAAAAGTATAATTAACCATAAATATGAACACCGTGTTAAGTTTAGAATTTAAACTCGAGTAAACTAGTTTCACGAAAAAAACATAAACCAGTTGATATTCGTTTACTTTGTGAGAGAGAGTATCATTGATATACGTTTACTTTGTAAGAGATAGTTGGTGGATGGATTAGTTTCATTAGTGGTGAAGACTGAAGACACGATAACTTCGAATGTATAGGATCTCAATCCGTCCTCGGCGGTGGCACGGTGACGGTGAGCGCCGCTCTCCGATCATAACGGCCAAGCTGCAAAATTCCAGGACGCCAAGTTTGCTTCTTGGCTAGTACGAATGCAATGGATAATCATGACGAAAACTGTGACCATTTCACGTGCAAATACGTAGGCGTTCAACGTTCGCTCTTCCAACTTCGTGGCTTCATTTCAAGGGTGAAAAGTAGACGTTCACGTGCTCAGGTTCCCAATATGAAAAAGGAAAAATTAGAACCATACCATTATAATTTTGTAAAATTTAAGATATGCAATCCTGACCCACATGTCATTAACTCATGTGGATCCTACGTATTATTGAGATATCGATGTCATATCTCAAACTTTGAAAATTTATAATAGCATGGTTACAAATTACCCTATGAAAAATGGTCTGAAATTTCGTCGCTGTTAAAACAAATAAATGCGACAAGCATGCGTTATATTTGTCCCTATGCGTGTGCTTATGCCAAAAAATGTTCCATGAGCAATCAAAACAAGTAGAGTAAGCAAGAGTATAGCAGGTTTAAATTTAATCTGTCTGTCAGCTCTATGGTCTGGAAAGAGCTGAACAGTTAACTCGAGCAGAGTGCAAAACGAGGAAGGATTCTCAAGCCAGAAAACAGATGATCGACATCAACTTCCAGTACACGTGGATACATTCTCAAGAGGAAGACACAGCCACACAGGTGACTTAAGGGGAAAATTTGCTTCATTGCAGTGGTTAAAATATAGTGCAGGGAATGATGAATTAACCATAGGTAGCTTCAGGAAAAGAAGCCATACAGTTAATAATCCTAACCTACGATTACATCAAATCCTACAGACACTATGTCACCACCTGGCCGAAGATCCACAGATAAATATTCCATGACTCCATTTGATCCTCTGAGGATTCTGATCACTGCAAGAATGGCCCCAAACATCAACTATACTCCTGAAAAATTTAATGCCTCCATTGCATACTACATCCGTCGTTAATTCGTCCTAATATCATCACAATGCAGTCTTTGTGCCCTGCAGGTTATAACAGAAGAGAAGCTACGTTAGCTCAGGTAATCGCACCACCTCAATTACAGTAGCAACTGCGCGAGGTATTTGTTTACCTCTTTGAGCTTGTCTTGGAACAGAATTTGGACTTCTCTCCGGAGGTCATCCACCTCCCCAGCATACTCCTTTTGCTCTTCTGATGGCAACTCCTCCAACTGCACGCCCAATCTGTACAGTACACTGCTGAGGTCACAGGACTCGAAATCTGTGGCTTCAGTGGATGAAAGCTTCAGTAGGCTCTTGATAGCCAACAAAACCTACATGACACGCAAAAACAGAGCAAGATCAATCGTTATGTTGTAACAGGCAAACTTTACAGCCCATTGTAATTTTTTGTCAATTGGAGTAAACATTACTCCCATCCTTGGACACAAGCAAACATTTCTACACCTTTTTGTGCAGAACATCAGATTGAGTATATAATAGTAAAAGCTATGAAGGAAATGGCTGGTAAAATCCAAGCAAATAAGTAACTCATGGAAACTGAAAGAACAGATTCCAGACAGAAAGTTGTGTTGCTCATATGCATCTCTTGACATATGACAGAAGTCCTTATATGAGGAACAGCACACATTCCAGTACGGGCATATCAAATAAACCAAGAAATCAGCAAATTATTGCACATAAGCAGCAACAACTCTGATGACGAGTGAAGAATTTTACTGCTAAGCGGTGCTAACCACAAGGAAGTACAGAACTGGAAGCAGTACAGAACCACAGATAATACCTTTTCTTGAAGGTCGAGGTCAAATCTTGACAGCATATCAACCAATGACTTAAGAAAAATACGGTCACTTAAGAAAGGAAGTCCTGAATTTCCAGAATTTAGCTGAAAATCTGCTAGATCTGTCACTAGAAACACTGCCTTCTTCTGAAGCCGAACGTCAACACTATTACTCGCCAATATGTGCTGCAAAAAGGGAAATGTCACAACTAAAACAAAAATGCTAATATTATCAAGACCAGGTTTTAACTACCTGCAACATTGCACTTCCATTTTCTGAATGAAATGCCTCCTGACCATTTATATTGTCTCTAACCAAAGCGGATATAGCATACAGCGCCTTTGTAGCTTCTTCTGCAGAAGTTGCATAGCCCATCTTCACTAATCTTGCCAAAGCTCCATAACCTAGGATCTGGCCAAGGATGAAACATCGAGTTTGATAACAATGATCAAAAGTGTGTTCAAGTTTCAACAAAGAGGAATCACTACTCCCTGAGCTTAACCACACAAGAGAAGTGACTATTAAAAGGTATATCCACTAAGAACACTGCATAAAGTTTATAAACAACAATGATGCAGATTCGACGAACAAACAAGAAGATACCTGATTTTGGACAAGGGCATTATTCTGACTGGCTTTACCCAGGACCCATGCAGAAGTGGTCCTTATTTCTTCATTTGCATTATTAAGATCTTGAATCACAGCAACGAGGCCTCCTAGTTTGTCAAGATCTGATAATAAACACAAGAAACATATATTTTAGAACATCACTATTCTAAGAACTGCATGCACAAATATAAGCCCTTGCTTCATCAAATGGAACAGAGTTTTGCATGTTGGCATGCACTTCCTTTTTATTTTGAATTTTTTCATAAGTTGAATCATGTTCATACATTAACAGGCTACCAGTGCCCTTTATCATCAAATTTAAGAACCATATGTTGGCATGCCATTTATTACTAAAATATATTCGCAAGTTGAAGTTGCATTGTTAAAAAAAAAAAGAAAATGCTGCTGGCTTATCAGAAATACAAGCAAGCAACTTCAAGATTGGATTTGAGCATTGTATTAAAAAAGCATGGATTTTTTTTTTGGTGAAAACTAGTAACTATACACAGTCATTCAGTCACACATATGTGACGCTTGGGCTTGGAGTACCTCGGTAAATCACTATTAGGGTGTGTTTAGTTAACGCGAAAATTGGAAGTTTGGTTGAAATTGGAACGATGTGATGGAAAAGTTGGAAGTTTGTGTGTGTAGGAAAGTTTTGATATGATGGAAAAGTTGGAAGTTTGAAAAAAAAAGTTTGAAACTAAACTCGGCCTTAGTCTAAAACAATCGCTATGACAAGAAAAACTATAATATTACTGACACCTACATCTACAAGGCCAAAAGTTAGATTTTTCAATCTGAGGTACTTATAAAGTTATAAGAATATATTTTTCTTGATGTGCAGAGCACTGAGTCTGAGTGGATAGTATTCAGATGGACTAGAGCATGTTTACCATTAGCATTGTCAATGGGCTCAACGAGAATTAATAGTTCCTGCAGTGCACGCTGCCGATCCTCCAGTGAAATGGAAGAATTATTTAAGTCAGCAATTGCAATCTTCATTAAGTCAGCATCTGACGGCATCTTTAATTTCTCCATCAACTCCTGCAAGAAAAATTCAATGGGTTCAACACGGCCATGTCATGAAAACATTCTTACGCTTTGTCTTTCATCTATGCAGAGAAGGATCACCAGCAATTAGGAGCCCATATCATCCGGTTACATGAGTGTGATAAATTGTTCTATTTTTATTTGATCAATAACAGTGCAACGTAAGGCACGGATAAAATAAAAATTTACAAAATCTAACTGAGAGCATGTTATTGATTTGGGATACCTCCATGAATATCACTCTTATGACAGCATTGATGGCATAATAATGTAAGAAATAAGAGGTTTTTTACTGTCCTTGAGGTTGTGCAGTACCAAATCCTGACCGTTGATCTGGCATCATCCAACGGTTAGAAATCATCCGTACCTCATGGTACTGCACCTCCTCATTGAAGTGGTATTATGGGTGGGAGGGTATTTCTGTCCTTTACTGTTTCATGAGAGAAAGAAAAAACGTCGGGAGAGCACAGCAGCGGCGTGGCGGCTGGCTCGAGGGGGATGGCGGCGGGCGCCTGGACGCGTGACGGCAGCGGCGGGCTGGACGGCGGCGGTGGCGGCGGGACGCGTGGTGGCTGGAGGGGGCTGGACGCGGCGGGCTCGAGGGGGACGACGGCGAGCGGACGGACGTGCGGCGGCGGCGGGACGCGCGGCGGCTGGAGGGGGCTGGACGCGGCGAGCTCGAGGGAGACGACGGCGAGCGGACGGACGCGCGGCGGCGGCGGGACGCGCGGCGGCTGGAGGGGGCTGGACGCGGCGGGCTCGAGGGGGACGGCGGCGGGCGGACGGACGCGCGGCGGCGGCGGCGGCGGCGGGGGCGGCTGGATGCACGGCGGCGGCGGGCGGCTGGATGCGGGACAGCGGTGGCCGGATGCGCGACGCCAGCGGCCGGCTGGATGCACGACGGCGGCGGCAGCCTCGATTGGCGACGACGACGACGGCCGGCTGGATGGGGGACGACGACGGCGGGCTGGATGGGCGACGGCGGCGGAAGCCTCGATTGGCGACGACGACGGCCGGCTGGATGGGGGACGGCGGCGACGACCGCGGGCTGGATGGGCGACGGTGGCGGCAAGTGGCCGGCTGGATGCACGACGGCGGCGGCGGCCTCAACTGGCGACGACGACGGCGGGCTGGATGGGCAACGGCGGCGGCCGGTGGCCGGCTGGATGCACGACGGCGACGATGACGACGACGACGGTGGGCTGGATGGGCACGGACGATGAAGAGAGTACACATGTTTTTTTAGTTCGATCATACCCCTGCTAAATCAACGGTTAGATTAGATTGGTACCTCATGATACCTCGTACCTCATGGTACCTCATAATACCTCCTCAAGGATGGGAAAAATGCTCAAGAAATAAAGTTTGCTCAGTTGGCATCAGAACAATATGTGTTGGTAATCCAAACCACAGCAAGAACAGAAGCATGTTCCAATCTGCTGCTATAAGCTAGGGGTATGGCCATTATTATAATAAGTTACAAAGAGCAGAAAGCGTCATAAGATAATGCATTGACAAACCAACGGCAACACAAAATCAGAGGATGGATCCTGAAGCAGTATTTTTCACCTTGATCTCCATTCGCCGCTTGAGCAGCTCATCTGCAGACAATTTCTGCACACCCTCTGCCTGTTCTTTCAACTTATCCGGATCAGAATTTCCTGCACCAACAAGGTAGAACTCAGCAAAATGCAGTCATGTCTCCAAAATTAACCAAACTTCATACTTCAGTAACAATAACAGCCTACTAGTTCCAACAGCTTAAGATTAAGACTACAGGTGGTCAAAGTGAGCATCACACAAACAAAACTATAATAAATTATCAATGTGCAGAATACTACTCCAGTAACTACCACTCATTCACTCTACTTCCAATTAACCCGAATCAAACCAATTTGTACACAGCTAGTTGCAATCATATTACTGGGCTGAAAATTCGCCAGCGCCACTGAAATCCGCCGCTTTCGCACTTCAAAATCTCAAAATCCCAAAGCGAATAGAAAGATTTAATCGCAGAATTTGGGATTCGGGCTGCACGTACCGATCGCCCACTGCAGCATGCTGTCGAGGGAGCCGAACCCACCCGCGAACTCGTCCTCCACCACCGACCCACCTCCCCTCGACTCCTCCCCGGAGACCAGCTCCCCCTCGTCCTTCCCCGTCGCCCACTGCCTCGCCGCCGACCGGTTCTCCACCCCGTCCCCCTCCGCCACCGCCGCCACCACCGCCGCCGCCGCGGAGGCCACCGGAAGGAGCAGAATAGCGGCGAGGACAACCACGGCGAGGAGGCGATGGGAGTTGGGTTGCCTCGAGCAGCGCGCCCTTGCTGCCATCGCCATGGCCACGAGAGGAGAGAGGAGCGAGGTGGAGAGGGAGAAGGTCTTCGAAATTCAAATTTTCGAGACTCCAGGGTGGCATCTGCATATATAGGTTTCTGGCCTTCTGGAGTGATCCCTAATTACAATTAAACCCTTACATAATGAGATATTTGGATTTAGGTCCTCGATTAGTACCACGGCGTGAACATTATGTAAGGGTTCACAGAGTATAAGGGTGTTTTTGCATAAGTGCCACGGCGTGGGGCCCGCTGATTCGGTGTTTGGGCGTCTCCCATTGGACGAGTGACATCACATCCCATCGACACGCTTCCTCGTGTGATCCGGGCGCGTCAGCCAAAGAGATCTGTACCGTCGTTCGGCAATGGACGGATTTAGATGAATTGCTTTGCGTTGCGAGAGCAATAGCAGGCCCAGACCCGACTGGGCGGGCCCTAAATGGCTTTGCTTTGCGTTAGGCAGCAGGCTGTAACTGGGCGGGCCCTAAGTGGGCCCGTTTATAGGGCCCAACCGTCAGCAAAACACAAACAAGAAAACGTCCCTCCAGATATTTCTTTTAAAAGAAATTATGAACGTGTTAGGAACTGAACACGAGATTTTAGAGTTGAAACCACATATCCCTTGCCACTATACTGTCAAATGCATCTCGTAAAACACAAACACCAAACGTAAGCGCAACTTGGTCTTCGGTCAAGTGGCGGGCACAGATCTCGAGGCAGTAGTAGTCCTAGGCCGTGTTTAGGTTCAAAATTTTTTTCGTCAAACTTTTAACTTTTCCGTCACATCAAATGTTTGGATAAATGTATGGAGCATTAAATGTGGAGAAAAAAACCAATTGCACAGTTTGCATGTAAATTGCGAGACGAATCTTTTAAGCCCAATTACATCATGATTTGACAATGTAATATGATGCTACAGTAAATATTTGCTAATGACGGATTAATTAGGTTTAATAAATTCATCTCGCAGTTTACAGACGAAACCTGCAATTTATTTTGTTGTTAGTCTACGTTTAATAACTTCAAATGTGTGTTCGTATACTTAAAAAAAATTTTGGCACACAAACTAAACACAGCCTAGAATGGTTGCGCTATTCTAGAATGAACATGTCCATTGATGCTTACATGCTACTATCTCAATTCTATTAGTGAAAATGGAGGGCCTTTGCCCTTTGCTTAAAAAAAATGGGTGGATGGTTTGGTGTTGTTTTTCTTTTCCATTTTTTTCTTTGAGGAAAACAATACTTGACATGTGGGATCAGAAAAAAAACCATAGGATTGATTTCTCCAATTCCTGATTTGGCGTGGAAGAATTCAGCGCCCAAACTTGTTTTTAGCTCTGGCTGGTTAAGCTTTGCAGAAATTGCTCCTTACTGCTTCCTCTGATTTATATTATAATTAATCGCTTTGATTCTTTTTTTTAAAAAAATTACAATATTTATAGAAAAACACAATAATATTTTCAAATAAACATATTACCAAAATTTATTTAATATTACGAAACTAATTTGATATTATAGATAATTGCTAACTTTTTAAAAACTTGCCAAAGCTAAAGAAGTTTAACTTAAAAAAAAGTCAAAACGACTTATAATAGGATACAGTGAAGGTGGGAAGGGTTCACATTATTGACGAAACATGGATTGAATTTTTCAAAAATCGAGTTTATCGGTGGGTACCGATAAAAAACAGTATCGGTCGAATATTTCAGCCTTTTTTGAATTTGCATGCGTGACACTATGATCTTTGACTGTCTATATGATTCTTTGCACCTATCCTGGTCATTTGCAGATTATATATGTTACTTTTTTTTATACCAAATGCTCTAGATACAATCTACTTGATTTCATGCACAAATTGAGGCAAAATCTAACAAAGTTTGTCCAAAACTTTTTTATCTTCAATAAAATTCCGAGATTTCCGATAATCCTGTTTATCGGTGCCCCCAATATTTTTTCATATCGATAATTCAAACCCAAACCTTATAATTTCTGTACTAGCTTAATTTTATCAGCACGTAGAGGAGTAATTTGTGAATATCAAGACAACCTATTGCTAATATGTACTATAACTTTTTGTTTCGAAGAATTAATTGCTAAATAAAATGGAGCATGGATCATTGATCATAATCGAAAACCTCCCCAAGAAGAGGAAGAAGTAATGATTATACTCCTACAAAAGACTGACTTGTAAAGTTGTAATGCAGTATAGTATACTCCAGTACTTCCTCCGTTTCACAATGTAAGTCATTCTAGCATTTCACACATGCATATTAATGTTAATGAATCTAAATAGATATATATGTCTAGATTCATTAATATCAATATGAATGTGGGAAATGCTAAAATGACTTACATTATAAAACAGAGGGAGTAATGACTAAAACGAACCCTACTCGGCTACTCCTCTTTCTGAAAGGCGTCGACGAGATTGTAGACGACGGTGGCGGCGAGGAGGATTCCAGTGCCGGAGCCAATGGCGCCGGTCATGTCGGCGAGGATGGTGAGAGCTCCGACGCAGAGGCCGCCGAGCGCGGCGGCTGTCGAGATGTAGCGGCTGAGGTGCGAGCGGAGAGCAGCGTCGCGCTCGCGCGCCCCGTGCAAGGCGAGGCACTGCGCCGAGAGCTGCCTCGCGACGTCCTGAGCCGACGACCTGGACACCTCCACCCAAGCCCCGGAGAAGAGCGCGCACGACGCGAGGAGCGACGCGGCGTAGGTGGCGGCGTGGGATAGCCCCGCCGGCGGCATGACGTAGTAGGCGACGCCGCCGACCGGGACGGGGACGGCGGCGTAACCGGTCTTCTTCCAGGTGCCGAGCATGCTGCCGGCGAACCGGCTGTAGTGGAGAAGCTGCGACACCGTGTAGAGGCTGGAGACGGCGGCGGAGTGCAGCACAACTGGCATGGTGGAGGTGTAGAGCAGCTTGATCGGGAGGACGAGCTGCCGTCCCCGTGCGTCCCTGGACCGCAGCGGCAGCATCACGCGGAAGCCCTCGAGGAAGACGGTGGCGAGGAGGACGACGCAGGTGGCCAGCAGGCCCATCACGTTCGGGAGGTGGCGGCGAACATGGCCGGTCGGAGGACGGCGTGGTGGATGGCGGCGAGGGCGATCCCCTCGAACTCCGGGCCCGCCCGCTCGGTGTCGACGGTCAGGGGGCTGAACACCTGCCACACCACCTTCTCGCAGGTGTTGGTGGCTGCGAGCAGGGAGATGGCAGACGCCCCGTGCAGGCCGTAGCCCTTGTCGAGGAGGTCGTCCAGATGTTAGAGTATATGGTAGTTAGAGTCATATTAGGATAGGATTGATTTGTGTGTACTCCTTCCATATCTGTAATCCTTTCTTATCTCCTCCCCATGTACTCTTATATATACCAGCCTACCAGCCCCATGAGACTCAACACAGTGTGTCCAATATTCGCAGTATCCTCTCTCTATACTATCCAACATGGTATCAGAGCGGGCGACCTAGGACCGCCACTCACCACTTCCGCTGCCGTCCTAGGACCGCCGCTCACCACTTCCGCTGCCGTCGCCCCCGGGAGACGATCTCGCTCCTGGGGGCGGCCACCGTTTTTCATTTTTTTTCATCGTCTTGTTCCACTGCTGCGAGGGATTGATCTCGATCACCTCCGGTGGACGTTTTGTTCGTCGTTGTTCCATCGTGCTGGAGAGATCAATCTCTAGCGTTCTGCGTTGTCGTTTGTCGGCCTAGGAGAGATCAATCTCCTCAGGCGTTTTCTTCATCTTCGTGTCATACTAGCAGCAACAGCAAGCCGTCTGCTCACTTCGGTGCCGGGTTTCTTTGCCGCAGCCGCCGGGATGGGCCCCTCGCCCTGCATCTCCTCCGTCGCCATCGGCATCGTCAACTACCCCGCCGCCGTCCCCGACCTCCACTACGCCGCCAGCCACCGTCGACGCCGCCTCCGCCGGCCCCACCGCGCGTCGTCTACACGCCGCCGCCGCCGCCGACGTCGACGTGCGGAGCTCGCCCTTGGCGCCTTCGACCTCCACCTCCGACGTGCCGCCATCGACTACTCCACTCCCTCCACGGCCGCCGCCCCCGCCGAGGACCCTCCACCACGCGCCACCGTCTCCGTGCCACCCCTCCGCCTAGAGCACGTCACCGCCGTCGGGATCCGGAGGCTGCCAGCTCGCCGGACCTCCTCCGTGCGCAGCCCTCCCTGCCTCCGTTCTCCCGTTCGCCGGCCCTGCCGCTGCGGGGGGACTCGTCCCGACGGCACCCCCAACTCCGACGATGTTGGTGTCGGGTCGCCGCCGCCCAGGAACCCTCCAGATCCACTCGGTCGCGGCCTTGTTCTCCCCGCTCCGCCACGGCGCACTGCCAGCGAGGCCGACGGAGCTTCGCCTCCTGCTGTCTGCCAGGGCGCCAGCTTGGGCGCCCTCCACTCGTCGACCTGCGCTCGGGAGGCTCGGCTCTGCTTCTGCTCTGTTTCTCTCTCCTCGTTTGGAGATGAGGACTGAGTTGAGGACCAAGCTGGGCTGTGAGGTTATCCATTGGTGGACCGTGTGGTGATTGGGCCTACTAGGCTGCTGCTGCTACCGTGTTGCTTGCCTGCTACTTGTACCCTTTGCGTTTTTTTTCCCAACAGAGTTTGGGTTTGCGTTGCCCATAGCCTCATCGACATCTCCGCGTCTCTGACATCGGCATTGACTCCGGCTTCAACTTTGTCGTCTTTCCCCGCGCATCTTCGTCTTGATCACCCGTTCAAGCGCCCGGCTACAATGACTTCTACAACCGATCGTCACCGAGCACGCGTCTACGCCATCAAGCTTTGTGTTGCCGCTGCGTCGCCCTCTCGGGCTGCAATGTCGCCGCCTGTGGTCCATCTCCACTGGTTGTTGGAACGCTGAGAGGCGCCCTTCTCAGCGTGGCCTCATCACCGGTGGACTTTTCGCCGCTTTCGTCGTCTTCCTCGCCGTTCACGCATCGACAACCTCGTCGTTCGCACTGGTCATCGTCAGTCACTTGGGTCTTCTTCCTCTACTTTGAGCACCGCCGCTGCGTCTTCCAGTTGCCACCGTTGCCGCTCTAGGCCGGTGGTCCAGCTACCTCTACATGGCTGCCGACGTCGCCGTCTAGGCTGTTCGTCCCGCTACTTCCCCTTCTTCTTCGTCCAACATGGTTCATCGCCAGCGTCGCCGTATCTTCCTCGACTACACTTCGCTCTTCTCCGACAATTGTGTGCTGCTCCGGCAATTCTCCCTCTACACCGTTCTCGCACTGCGACCGTCTCGGAGGCCTTCTCTGCTAGTCTCCTCCGACATTGGCGTATGATTCATGGTGGTCTCCTGTCTCGTCCGCGCGGTATTGGCAACACCGGCGCGCGCGTTCGTCCCGAGTTGTCCCGGGTCTGGCAAACCCTGTGTGACGTCTCATCCTTCACGGTTCGACTACATCGGCTCTTCGGCATCATCTTCCTCAACGACTGTCGCGATTGTGTCACCGTCTTCGTCTCCAGCGCGTCCTCGTGCACCATTGGTCCACGACGCCCTCCTGTGTGTCCACGACCACTCTACGGCGCCCCATGCGCACCTTGCGGCTCGGCTACCTCGACATCAAACTTCCCGACTTCGGCTACATCGACCACGGCTACTCTACGCACGGCTTCATCGACCACGGCTCCCTCGCACCCTTCACTTTGGCTACGTCGACAACGGCACAAAGGGCTATCATCCGTATTGAGCACTCTTGCCGGTTTTTTCTCCAGTCTAAGTGTCCGCGCTGCTCACGCTTGGACTGCGGGGAGATGATAGAGTATATGGTAGTTAGAGTCATATTAGGATAGGATTGATTTGTGTGGACTCCTTCCATATCTGTAATCCTTCTTTATCTCCTCCCCATGTACTTCTATATATACCAGCCTCCTGAGGCTCAATACAATGTGTCTAATATTCGCAGTATCCTCTCTCTCTATACTATCCAACACAGGAAGATGACGGCGACGTTGGCCCCGACTGGGCGACGATGAGCACGCCGTTGAGCGCGCCGTAAACGCCGAGCATGACGTGCGCGGCGGCGCCCCCGAGCGCGAGCGCCACGCCAAGCGCCTTTCGCGCTGCGTCCGCCAATTCGCGGTCCTCGCGGACGCTGGCGTCGACGGCGAGCAAGCAACCCGGAGCCGGTAACTTTTCTGTACCCGGCTAGCTCGTCAAGTCGTCATCCTTTGAGCTCTCTCGCTTTGTCTGCCGTTTTGATCAACTTGTTTTGTTTTCTTTCCCTCCCGTCTTTGAATATCTGCTCATCTTACCTTTGACGCTGCTTCGTTTTACGTGCTAGGAAGTGAGGGTTCCTGAACACAGCATTAGAAGTTCGAGGAAGCACAAATTTTTAATTTGCGGTATCAAGCTTCATTCAAGAAACAATTTGTTTGATCTTGTCCTTTAGCATCTCTCTCCAATTGATGTCATCTGCAACTGGTGGCTCAATATTTATGATCGGAAGCACACAAGTTTTGATCTACACACAAAATTACCGATATTTTTCCTTTATAAACCCTGGTTTCATGAATTATCGCTTTAGCAATTACAATTGATATCTGTCACTAACTATTATCTCTCTCATGTTCACTGAATATCCAGTATTAACTCCTCCCTTTAGGCCGTGTTTAGTTGCAAATTTTTTCTTCAACCTTCCAACTTTTCCATCACATCAAAACTTTCCTACACACATAAACTGTTGAAAATATGGTCATAAATCGACATATTTTAATCCAAAATGTTAAGACAATAATCATGGCATAAACAGCGTAGGGTGATCTAGTGACAACATGTAACATAACCAGTAGCATACTAAATGCATCATGCGCATCATGAATATCAGGAACAAGAACATAGCAGTAACGCAGTAGCATGCTAAAGGCATCATGAATATCAGGAACAAGAAAATAGCAGTAACGCAGTAGCATGCTAAAGGCATCATGAATAACAGGAACAGGAACATAGCAGTAAAGCGCTAACAACAGAAACAGGAGAAGGATATACCCCGAGAATGGCCCTCCGCTGGATTGTGAGGCAGAATTGCCTCCGTTGATGTTGTTGTTCGCGGCACCGGCTCCAGCTCCTAGCGCACCACCTCCGGCGGCTCCAGCTCCAGGCGCGCCATCTCCTCCAGCAGCAGCAGCAGCGCCGGCTCCAGGCATGGTGGGCGAGGACGAGCAGTCGTGCGGGAAGCACTCCCCAAAAACCTGATCACCCGCCTACCCGGTGCAGATCTCAGGCGAAGGTGTGGTTCCGGAGGCCCTGCTCCTTCCAATCTCTCGTGCGTGCAAGCGATCAGAAGCGAGGAGGCGAGAACAGCACAGGCGCAGAGGAGGAGGAACTAACACCCGGGAAAGAAGCAAGCGGATCGTTCTGATCGGACTCGCAGCCTCCTTATCTATCAGGAGAGAGGCAGTCGTGGGAACGTGGGATCGTGGACACGCTGTTGCGGAGGCAGTCCTGGGAACGTGGGTTCGTGGTTGCAAAAGAGTAGCGACGTGACGCACGCACGCCCGCCCGCTACGCCTCGCCTCGCCCACGGCCTCGGCCCGGCCCGGCGCGCGCGCGCGCGCGTGGGGTCTTCCGACCCCCTACCTCAACCAGTCAACAGTGAGTCTCCAATAACTCCCTATTTAGGTTGAGATATTCCTCGCTTAAATCCTGAGGTGGTATTATTATCCTTAACACTTATTATGGGCCTTTGAGATTTAATAGGATAAATTGGGCCTAGCCCAATTATTCTAACAATCCCCATCAAATTTCAAGGCTCATAAGAAATGTTCTCAAGGTTGTGCCTGTTCGATATACCAGGGTTTTGGTGGAGACTGTTAAGTTGAACTTCCACCTAGGAAATGAGCTACATCAGACCACAACTGAACAATGGACTATGCCTTGAATTGTCAGTTTTGTGTGATCAGGTTTCACTCAGACCCTTGACTGGTACTGGGCTGCCGTTCGCATCCTCTCTGTTTGGAGCATATAAGTCAAACTCCAGGCCTTTCATGAGTATCTAGAGATCGCCCAAATCTCATAGACTGTGACTAGTAGTCGAACTCATATAGGTGTGTTCCTTCCGAGATGTTCTGCAGGTCAACATCTCTGCTTGGAAAAGCCACTCGAATCACATTAAGGCATGAGCCATCCTACCATGCAGGAAAGAAGAGAAGTACATCATGAAAATAAGCCTTTTTCAAGGGTCTCTTCTCTCAGTCACACAATAGTTTGTTTCGCCATCCAAATTCATGGGATCTCCGATCACAATGGACAGGTTTCCACTATTGTGCAACCTTTGGTGGGTATCAAGCCCATTTCCCTCGATGCACTGTCTATCACATTACGTGGTAGCCCCTTGGTAAACTGATCTACCAGATTTCTAGCCGTTTGGATATAGTCCAATGCTATCACTCTGGAGTTTTTCTGCTTTCTGACAGATTTCAGTCTTCTCTTGATATGCCTAGATGACTTCATGTTGTCCTTTGAACTGTTCACTTTAATAATCACTGTTTGATTATCACAGTTCATTAGGATAGCTGGCACTGGTTTTTCAACTACCGGCAAATCCATCAGGAGTTCACGAAGCCACTCGGCCTCAACTGTCGCAGTATCTAGTGCTGTAAGTTCTGCTTCCATTGTTGACCTCGTTAAGATGGTCTGCTTGCAAGACTTCCAGGAAACAGCGCTACCTCCAAGTGTGAACACATATCCACTTGTGGCTTTTATCTCATCAGCATCAGATATCCAGTTTGAGTCACTATACCCTTCTAGTACTTTTGGATACCCGGTATAGTGAATTCCATAGCTCATAGTGCCCTTTAGATAGCGCATTACTCTTTCCAGAGCCTGCCAATGATCATCTGCCGGATTTGAGACAAACCGGCTCAGCTTGCTTACAGCAAATGAGATGTCAGGCCTTGTTGCACTAGCCAAGTACATCAATGAACCAATGATTTGAGAGTATCTCAGTTGATCCCTTGCTATTCTTCGGTTTTTCCTTAATAGCACGCTGGGATCATAAGGAGTAGGAGCTGGCTTGCAGTCACTATATCCAAAGCGACTCAAAACCTTATCCACATAGTGGGATTGCACAAGTGTAATCCCACCCTCATCTTCTCTTTGTAGTTTGATGTTAAGTAACATCAAGCCTCTCCCAAATCCTTCATTTCAAAACTCTTGGACAGATAGTCCTTGACCTCCTCAATCACATTGAGGCTGGTCCCAAAGATCAATATGTCATCGACATATAAGCACAAGATCACTCCTTCTCCCCCACCATAGCGATAGTACACACATTTGTCAGCTTCGTTCACGACAAAGCCTGCAGATGTAAGCGTGGTGTCAAACTTCTCATGCCATTGCTTAGGTGCTTGCTTGAAGCCATACAAGGATTTCAACAGTTTACACACCATTCCCTCTTGACCTTCTAGTACATACCCGTCTGGTTGATCCATATAGATCTCCTCCTCTAGCTCTCCGTTTAGGAAAGCTGTCTTAACGTCCATCTGATGGACGAGAAGACCATGAGAGGCTGCCAGAGCAAGTAGTACTCGAATCGTGGTCAAGCGAGCAACTGGTGAGTATGTGTCAAAGAAATCCTCGCCTTCCTTTTGGGTATAACCCTTGGCCACAAGCCTTGCCTTGTACTTTTCAATTGTACCATCAGGCCTAAGCTTTTTCTTGAAAACCCATTTGCATCCTACGGGCTTGCACCCATATGGACGCTCAACGACTTCCCAAGTACCATTAGACATAATCGAGTCCATCTCACTGCGTACTGCTTCCTTCCAGTAATCAGCGTCAGGAGATGAATATGCCTCTTCTATGGTTCTTGGAGTGTCATCCACGAGGTATACAATGTAGTCATCTCCAAAGGATTTTGCAACCCTTTGTCTCTTACTCTTACGAGTATCTACAATATTGTCCTCCTCAGGATTTTCCTCAGGCATTTGATCATTGTGTTCTATCGGTGCAAAGTGCTCATGGGGCATGACAGTTTCTTGACTAGAGGTGCTAGGTGTATGTTTCATGGGAAATTCATTCTCAAAGAATGTAGCATCTCTGGACTCAATAATTGTACCAACATGCATGTCGGGTACTCTAGAGTTTACTATTAAGAATCTATAACCCACACTGTGAATAGCATAACCAAGGAACACACAATCAACAGTATTTGGTCCAAGTTTCCGCTTTTTGGCTATAGGTACATTTACCTTGGCCAAACAGCCCCATGTTCGTAGGTATGAGAGATTTAATTTCTTCCTTTCCCATTCCTCGAACGGTGTTACTTCCTTATGCTTCATTGGAATTTTATTCAGGACATGACACGCAGTCAAAACTGCCTCACCCCACCATTCCTTGGAAAGCCCCGTAGTGTCTAACATGGCATTCACCATCTCAATTAGAGTACGGTTCTTTCTTTCGGCCACCCCATTTGATTGGGGTGAATAGGGAGGCGTCCTCTCATGAATAATTCCAAACTCTTCGCAAAAGGATGCAAACTCATTGGAAAAAATACTCCCCACCTCTATCAGACCTCAACCGTTTGATTTTCCTTTCAAGTTGGTTTTCTACCTCAGCTTTATAGGTCTTAAAGTAATGCAATGCTTCATCCTTTGTTTTTAATAGATACACATAACAAAATCTAGTGCAATCATCTATCAGTGTCATGAAATATTTATTTCCTCCTTTAGTCAACACGCCGTTCATTTCGCACAAATCGGAATGAACAAGTTCTAGAGGTGCCAAATTCCTCGCCTCATATGCCTTATGAGGCTTGCGAGGTTGTTTCGATTGAACACAAGTATGGCACTTGGAACCTTTGACCAAAGTGAATTTTGGAATTAAACTCATGTTAGCTAAGCGCGTCATACAACCGAAATTCACATGACAGAGTCGCGAATGCCACACATTAGACTCATCATTCTCGCTAATATGGTTCACAACATTATGATTATTACACATGTCATTCAAAGAAAAGCGGAACAAGCCTCCGCTGTCATAACCTTTTCCAACAAAAGTCTCATATTTAGATACGACACATTTATTGGACTCAAACACAAGTCTAAAACCTTCTCTACACAATAGAGAGCCGCTAACAAGATTCTTCTTTATTGAAGGGACATGCTGCACGTTCTTCAGCTGCACGGTCTTTTCCGAAGTAAACTTCAGATCGACCGTACCAACACCATGAACAGCCACAAGCGACCCGTTTCCCATCAACAAGGAGGAACCTCTCCCGACCTGATAAGAAGAAAACAGAGAAATGTCAGCACATACATGAATATTAGCACCAGTATCCACCCACCAATCAGGTGAGTGGAAAACAGAGAGAACTGTAGGTAATATTTTACCGTACCCCGATGTTCCTCCGCCCTCGCTAATGACCATGTTGGCAGACTTCCTGTCTTTGCGCTCAGGACAGTCCTTGGCCCAATGCCCAGACTTGCCACACACAAAGTAGTCTCCCTTTGCCTTTCCCTTGCCTTTCTTCTTAAAGTTGGTTGCAGCCTTGGGTTTGACATTAGGCTTGACTTTCTTGTTGTTGTGGGATGCATGAGAGTTCTTCTTCTGTACCATATTGGCACTAGAACCTCCCTCGACCTTTTTGCCCCGGACGTCCTTTGCCATCGCCTTCTCCTCAACACCCATAGAGCCAATGAGATCAGAAACACTGAACTCTTGTCTCCTGTGCTTTAGAGAAGTGGCAAAGTCCGACCAAGAAGGTGGCAATTTGGCAATAATGCCACTCGCCACAAACTTGTCCGGCAACTCACAGTTGTTGTTCTCAAGTTCCTTAGCCAGCATCTGAATCTCATGAGCTTGTTCTACTACAGAACGATCATCGACCATCTTGTAGTCATAGAACTGCTCCATGATATACAGCTCACTGCCGGCGTCAGAAACTCCGAACTTGGCCTCAAGTGCATCCCACATGTCCTTCCCGAAAGGCATGTGCATATACACGTCCACTATGTTGTCAGCGAGTACACTGATCAATGCTCCACGGAACAGGCAATCCGAAGCCTCGAACTTAGCCTCTTCCTCAGGAGAAAGAGGTGGTTCACTTCGTTTGCCCCGTGAAACATAGAAGCACTGCATCGCTGTCAACCACAATAGTGCACGTGCTTTCCATCTCTTATAGTTAGAACCATCAAAAGCATGTGGTTTTAGTGCAGCAGCAAAGCCAACTACCGAAAATGACCTATCAGGTTTTTGGATTGTTGGAAATATGGTCATAAATCGGCATATTTTAATCCAAAATGTTAAGACAATAATCATGGCATAAACAGTGTAGGGTGATCTAGTGACAACATTTAACATAACCAGTAGCATACTAAATGCATCATGTGCATCATGAATATCAGGAACAAGAACATAGCAGTAACGCAGTAGCATGCTAAAGGTATCATGAATATCAGGAACAGGAACATAGCAGTAAAGCGCTAACAACAGGAACAAGAGAAGGATATACCCCGAGAATGGCCCTCCGCTGGATTGTGAGACAGAATTGCCTCCGTTGATGTTGGTGTTCGCGGCACCGGCTCCAGCTCCTGGCGCACCACCTCCGGCGGCTCCAGCTCCAGACAGAATGGCCCTCTGCTGGATTGTGAGGCAGAATTGCCTCCGTTGATGTTGTTGTTCGCGGCACCGGCTCCAGCTCCTGGCGCACCACCTCCGGCGGCTCCAGCTCTAGGCGCGCCATCTCCTCCAGCAGCAGCAGCAGCGCCGGCTCCAGGCATGGTGGGCGAGGACGAGCAGTCGTGCATCTCTCGTGCGCGCAAGCGATCAGAAGCGAGGAGGCGAGAACAGCACAGGCGCGGAGGAGGAGGAACTAACACCTGCTCGTGCATCTCTCGTGCGCGCAAGCGATCAGAAGCGAGGAGGCGAGAACAGCACAGGCGCGGAGGAGGAGGAACTAACACCCGGGAAAGAAGCAAGCGGATCGTTCTGATCAGACTCGCGGCCTCGCGGAGGAGGAACTAACACCCGGGAAAGAAGCAAGCGGATCGTTCTAATCGGACTCGCGGCCTCCTTATCTATCAGGAGAGAGGCAGTCGTGCATCTCTCGTGCGCGCAAGCGATTAGAAGCGAGGAGACGAGAACAGCACAGGGCAGTCATGGGAACGTAGGATCGTGGACGCGCTGTTGCGGAGGCAGTCGTGGGAACAGTCGTGGGAACGTAGGATCATGGACGCGCTGTTGCGGAGGCAGTCGTGGGAACGTGGGTTCGTGGTTGCAAAAGAGTAGCGACGTGACGTACGCCCGCCACGCCTCGCCCTCGGCCCGGCGCGCGCACTCGCGTGGGGCCTTCCAACCCCCACCTCAACCAGTCAACAGGAAGCCTCCAATAACTCCCTATTTAGGTTGAGATATTCCTCGCTTAAATCCTGAGGTGGTATTATTATCCTTAACACTTATTATGGGCCTTTGAGATTTAATAGGATAAATTGGGCCTAGCCCAATTATTCTAACATAAACTTCCAACTTTTCCGTCACATCGTTCCAATTTCAACCAAACTTTTAATTTTGTTGTGAACTATAAACACACCCTAACAGTCGATATGTAGTGCTAATTTTAGTCGCAACAGGTCCTACAGCTTTCTCATTGAACACTAGCCAGGGGAATGGAATCTTGGCTTCTTTTCCATTGACTTGAACACTTGGAAACAACTATTTTCCACTTTTAGATTTGGCATTTAACTATTTATCATCCATATCTCAATGACATGTGGGTCCACATGTATTTATGGCATGTGAGTCCAGTGGTAAATAGTTAATTGCCACATCTAGAAGTGGCGAATAGTTAAATATACCAGGACGAAAGAATGAGGTAAAAACTAACAACCAGGGATGAGAAAGCATATTATCCCAATAGTATAGTTGAGCCAACTGCAGAATTAAACTAGTGGCCAACCATTAACCAATAGATCACAGATTGCTATTTTTGATAATGCCACACTGTGTTGGATTCCCTATTGACAACGGTAAGCAGTAGTTCTGGCATGGAAAAATAATTGGCACTCCATCGGTACAAGTAGATAGAGGTCGGCATGGATGTCTGACTCCGATCAGTCAATCGAATCCAACAAAAGCACACGGACTCGTGCAAACGCCCAAATTATCATGGGTCTCACAGCACCAAACGTTGTAATAAATTTGTCCGAGAGTTAAACCGCAGATGCAGCATTTGTAAATCTACATATTGAATTCTAGACAAAAGTTACACCTTCAACGGTGGTTATTCCTCTACTCTCACCGCTCATTCCCTATTTCCACTGCCTCATGTTCAGCACCGTCCACCCCTCACTCAAGTCATATCGATATATAGGTCATCCATGTAATCCACTAAGTTGGGGAAAAGGAATGAGTCATCCAGTTCCATGTCATGATCTGCAGTATGCTTCTGATCAAAGCGTCCCTCTGCAGTAGATCCTGTCATGAAGCATTTCTCGCACAGATCTAAACCTGGTGCCTCACACTCCTTGCATGAGTATCTTCTCCCTTGGATTGGGAAGACCTGCAAAACAAACAAACAAACAGATCTATCCATTCAAACAGGCTGCTTTTAGATATAATTTAGATGGTAAGCTTTATTGAGACAAGGATCATGAACATCTGCCTCCTCAATAAATGCATTTAACAGCTGGTGCATATCTAGCCAAACCATAATAACTAAGTTTGGAATAAGAACGTACCCCGCAACCATCACAGCCCACCCCAACGTGGGTATGCAATATCTCTGAAGGTTTCCCTTTGCGAGTGCCTTCCTTCCTGCTTGGAACACCTGAACTTTTCTCTTGCCTTGAGTTATACAGTTCTTCGAAGCGATGTTTCAGAAAGTTCTTCAGATTTGAGCATACTGTAGGTTCAGCGGGATGTGGAGCTCCACAAAATTGGCATTCAAGTTCCTCTCCACCCACAGATGTTAAACATGGCATGCAGTAAACTGTTCATAAAACAATGTCAATTTTCCAACAGAAAAGAAGTAATAACATAGTTCTGCAATATTTTATCCTAAATTCGAGCTTACCATGGCCACAATTCAGGACCGATGGGTCAAACAAAAGTTCCTGGCAAATGAGACAAGCCACATCTTCCGATCTGATCCCGTCAACTACAAAAAACAGTGAGAATGAAGGAGATGGTCAGGCAAGAAACAACGAGAACTAGAGGATACCCCACACAGTAAATAAGGAAGGGGAAGTGGACACTGAAATAGCAGGCCTCTAAAGGAAACTTTTGCACTTGGCAGCCGGCAAAGTTCTTAACCCAAAATAGTTCGTGTTCAGCAGATCACATGGGAATTAAAGCAATAGAGGACACAAGTTGGAAGCAATAGCATATAGTACAAAAATGGGGAAATAGTAGGGTACGTGCGGGAGACGAGCGCCCCTGGTGCTCAACAGGTCAATGCAAATATTGCGAGAGAAGAACGTGCTAAGGCACAAGGTAGGGGGAAAGAGTAATTGTACAGTATGCACATGATGGTATAGTTACTCTTTACCCCTGGTTCTTGTTCAGCTGGATGAACTTATACAATGCATCATGTAAGCTAGTTGCTGTCCAGCTAGATGAAATTGTAATGCATCATGTCAGCTAGTTGCTAAGGCGTAGAATGTCCTAATAATTCATAAATGTAGACGACTTTAAAGGTTGAATACTCACCTTCATCTGCATTTCCCTTACCAGGGTGCAGGATTGAAATCACGCAACCAATAAGATTGCAGGTCCTCGAGAGATGGTCCATACGAGTTTTGCAAACAGGACAATCTGTTCCCTCAACGAGGGAACTCGACATGTAATGCGCCAGGCATAAACGGCAGAATATATGCCCACAAGCTGCTGCAGCACAAAACACATGGTAACTGAGATTGTGCAACAAAATTGCAGCTAGATTAGCAGTTTAGCACCTCATACACGTGACCACACGATTGGAGATAACGCCCCTGCATAACAAAAGGAATCCAATTTGAGTGTTCGAATCCCCCCAACATGTATGATCGATGCAGAATATAACAACCAAACTTACATGCATATTACACAGAAAAACCAACGTTATTCGTCGTCGTCGTCCTCCTCCTCCTCCTCCTCCCCCACCTCCTCCTCCTCCTCCTCTTCCCCCACCTCCTCCTCCTCCTCCCCTCCTCCAGGAATGGGACGGTCAAGGGGGGCGGGGTTCTCCTCCCTGCCCGCCATGACGCCGCCGGCGACAATGGCGGCCTCCGCTCGCTCAGGCGCGACGGGGTCTTCCTCCCTCCCTGCCATGATCCTCCCGCAGCAGCCGGCGACGGGCTCACCTCCGCTTCTCCGGCGATGGGGGCTTTGCTTGGGGTGGGGGAGGAGGCGGCGCTTGGAGTTGGAGGCGTGAGGACTGAGGAGGAGAGACGGGAGGAGGACATGTGGGTCCCCATTGCAGAAGCCACTTGGGCCGGCCCATTCCATTCTGCGCCTGGGCCGAACCACTAGTTTTGTTCGCGTTGGATTGTCAAGCCCAAGCTCCAGTTTGATGCACAGGAGTTTCCATCACTTTATAAATATTTGCCACTTTTTTAACTTTTAAGATGTGGCAATTAAGGATTTGCCACTCGTAGTCTATAACATGTGTACTCTCGTTTGCCTATGACATGTGGACCCTCATTTATCTATAATATGTGAGTCCAACGACAAATTCTTAAGTGTCATAAGAGTCGCAGATAGTTAATTTATCTTGCTGCGAAGTGCCTTGTCCTGGTTTGAAGAAGTGACTCCTAAAATGGTTGCATTATTATTGTTATTACTCCCTCTGTTTTAGGTTATAAGATGTTAAACTAAGTTTGACTAACTCTATAAAAAAATAGTAATATTTACAACACCAACATAGTTTCATTAAATCTATAATTGAATAAATTTTTATAATATATTAGTCTTGGGTTAAAAATATTACTACTTTTTTCTACAAAATTAGTCAAACTTAGAGTAGTTTGACTTTGACCAAAGTCAAAACATCTTATAACTTGAAACAGAGGGAGTATTATTTTTGAAACAGAAGAGCATTAATGGACCATGGGCAAATCACACAACAAATAGTGTCATCCCTCCATTATGTGTGATCTCCACACCAGCATACAGCAATTACCAAACAGAAAGAAGGAGACGAGCTAGTACAGTTTTTAACTAGACGTAAAGAACAACTAAAACTACTTGATCCCATGATCTTCCCATTCTTTGTTCTTCCAGCCACAAAAACCTGTCTCTTCCTCTGCTTCAGTTCCTCCAGTCGATTCCCTGTTTCCTTCCTTTGCTGATTTGTCTCACACCTCCAGCCGTCTTCTATCAAAGTTCCAGCCATACTTGGAATTATATAATCTCTTTTGCAACCTGCTTTAGCAAGTCGAAGTGTCGAACCCACATTGTAGACTTCTTTGGCCTTCCACCGACCTCTGCAAAATTGACCAGGATGAAATCCAGTGACACATATAGTATATCAATTCTATTGGATGTGAGATCATCTTATGCTCAAAACATGCTTTATTTCTAACTTCCCATATTGCCCACAGTGTGGCTGCAATCCCCACTGCAACTAGTTGTTTCTTCTTTTTGTCAAATTCATTTAACCAAGCTTCCAACAAGTGTTGAATGCTATTGATCTTTTCAAGTCCAAAAGCACTTGCAATCACATTGCAAGCAAATCTAGCCAGTGGACAAGACACAAACAAGTGATCTACTGTTTCATTTGCTGAGCGAAACTGGCATACAATAATACAAAAATGGTTGCATTATTGTATGCTGATTGCTGAACTAGCTGCTGTACTTCTACTCGAGAGATCAGAGATGTCCCCTAAGGCAAGAACAAACGAAAATACTCATGCCCACACCATACCACTTGTAATGTTTTACTCAAGCCCACTCCATACCACTTGTACAATGCTTCGATCTCTCTATGATATTTGGCTGTTACCTTGTCCCTCCTTATTTTCAAAGTGGATGTTAGCAAACCATTATCCACCTGAATACAAAAAAAAAAAAGTACTGTCAAACTTGATAGCAAGAAAAGCTATATAATTACTAGGTGAAAACTTACCGTAAATGATTCGTCAACAATTAGAATAGGGCTGATTTGGAAGGAGCAACCCATCATCCTGGCATTTATATATTAACAAAACATTCAACATGGCTCTAATTAAATCAACATATATAAACTACACACCCTTCCTCTCCGACTACGACATGCCGCCATACCTAAAACCCTGTATAGGTATGGGAGACTGGGAGTACGAGACTCGTAACTCGTAAGGTTTTTAATTCGCACATATCAACAACAAATTACACAGTCCTACTCTGTCCTTCAATGTTTAAAAAATCATGTCTCAGGTGATAGATTTAACTCCAATGTGATTGTGAGTTGTGACCCATCGTAAAATCAGCAAAAGTTCTCTAGACTATTAGGCTAGAGAAATCAGAGCTCATAAGAAACAGGAGAGAAATAGTTCTCAGCTCATTACATACAAAGTTCCAAAACTTATCCTTTGGCTTCCCATCAAGAATAGGCTTTCTTTTAGCCATTGCTAGAACTTCATCATTGCTACAACTATGATGCTTACAATAAGCAAGTGTTATCTGTGACCTGCAGCATTATGTCTTTACCAAGATATATAATCTGATGTGCATTTCTACCCAAAAATGTGTTCACCTTGACCCAAACAACTGTTTACAGCTCAATTTAATTTATAGTTAAAACTTGGCATCAGTAAACTGGAAAAAATGATCCTTGTAATATCCCTTCATCACTTGAGGTCCTCTGACTTTCACAACCCCCTTTGAACCATCTGCGAGAACCTCACTATTCTCTATGCTCACTACCTTGATTTCCGTGTGCTTTACTGGGTACCAACTGTGCCAAGAACCTGCAATGTGGCATGAACTACATATCTTAGTATTATCATAAGCTATACATAGAAAATAGTATGAATGATGAGAAGTAATGCAAATATGCCAGGAATACAATAGGGACTCCCTTCTTTATGCATTCCACAGGCCATGTATGCTTCCAGATACAAGTCTACTAGTGTAGTAAGATCAAATGTTTGATGATGAGTAAATCTACCAAGGAGAGGATGTTAATAATATCAATGTTCATTGTTGAAGGAAAATGGCCTCTCAGAAGAATTTGTTTCCATTTATGGTGAGTAAATTTGCAAGGACAGACTATGAATGATATATGAATTCATTGTTTAAGGACGAAATTGCCACTGAGAAGAATATGCTTTAAAATACATAAAATTGTGACCTTTTTTTCCCGTTTCTATGGAAGCACACCATGTATCAAAGAACAAAATACTAATGAAGGCATGAATATTTAACAAAGAACTTTATTAAATGATATACATCTAACTCAAAAAATTGTCCACATGCATTGGAAGACTTCCACCACCGCTAATACCAGACAGCAAGTTACCACAGAACCCAGAGTTTATATTTGTAATCAACATTAAGGAAACTCCCTTCACACTAAGTACTTACACAAGGATTATCAATGTCACACAGAAACAGGTGCATGGGGATAAGTAAAAGTACCTTTGGAATCCCAATTGCAGAATGGATTTTCTTGAATACTAACTTCTTTGCCAGATTATGCAAAGACTACAGAAGTGCAGCAACAATTCTTGCCAATAGCCAATTGACCATATGCACAATAAATGATGGTTTGATGGGATTGCTCAATAGGACTATTCCCTTTCCAATGGAAGAGAAGGAGATAATTAGAAGAAAGTTGGATCTTAGTGGTAAAGAATCATGCTACACCTACAAGTAGAATTCATGGGATAGAAATTTCTGGATCATAAGGTCATCATATATGAGACAGATTATGCAAACGTATCTTGATAAGTGCAAGAGCAGCCAATTTTCGAGCATTTGAACTGGAAGATATGTGTCTCTGAATTGAGACTTACAAAGTGGAGAAGAAACATCAGAAAATGGATAAAGGAGCAATCATTAAACATTACCAGTTTGCAAGAAAATGCCAGCATCAAGGACAAAAAAGAATGTTGCCTACACTGATTGGGTGCTTCCTATAAAATTAGTTAGAGCTTATGCCATTGAACAGAAACAATAGACGGATAAAATATAGATTATGCATCTTGCGTGGTGCCACATTGAGGATACTAGTGAACTGAAGTAAATGTTACATCTCTGATACAATTTCATGTATAATACAATATGGAAGCAGTTCATCGTAATAGAAGAACTAACCTGTAGAGAGTCTCATAGACCAGTGGTACTGATACAGTGTATTGAGGTTGGTACCGTTGCAAAACTTCCTATCAATAGAGTAGAAGTCAAAACACCTGAACAACATCAGCATCTTCATAAGAAATAGAAAATAGTGACCAGAAAGGAGAATACTGTAAAGGGAAGGAACCCTATCATATCAAGTATGACACTTGGGTTTCCCTAAAGTAGATTAGAAGGTCTGGACCTGATGATTGTTACATTTGCTTATAATATATCAAACTCAACTTTGCAGCGTTCAGTAAGCTGCTAAAGAATAGTACAGCATTAGGTCATGTAATTGGTCGCAATAAATCCTTAATGACATCATAAGACCCTTGATGGTACTAACTATGACGATGCCTGAAATGTTACCTTCAGATACTTGACAGTCATGTAAGCATGTTGAATTCCATAAGCTAAGATGAAGTACTTGATAACACGTTCATACACATGCCATGGTGGAAGCATGCTTAGGAAACTATCACCAGGTACTGCTAATACTATCCCAGAAAGTTTTCATCTACAAACATAACTGCATAGAACTTAATTTGGATAGAAGAGGAACAGGGGTTCTGATGTTCACATGACAAGAAATCACATCAAGAAAAGTACAGTTTATATTTCAATATTACTTTCAGGTAAAAGAAGTGAATGTTACTGCTCTTTCGACCAGATGCAAGAGATTTCAGCAGATAAGCATCACTCCTTTTGGTGTTCCACTGGTATATAATAGTGTGGCAACTGGCAACATCACCTGAGTAAATGTTTCAAAGACAACCTGCTGACCTACAGGGGAAAAAAATAAAACAGATTATGATTATATAGCACATAGTTATGACAAGACACCATCAAAGGAACAAATAAAAGGTTCAAGTTGAATGTTTGAGTGTTGAACATGCAACGTAGCCAAAATTGCAGTTGCAAAGCATAATAGCACTATCACATGAAATGTCATTATCATTGTAAAAGAGAAAAAAATCCACAAGAATTAAATTATTGAGCAAGAGTTTTAGTCCCAAGAAACAAATTAGAAGCACAAGCGCTCATCTTTAAAAATAGCAGTCCCAAGAGACAGCGCTTGGGAGGAGGAGGCAGGTGCAATTAGCTCAGACCGCAAGAAACATAACTAAACAATCAAGCAAACCTTCAGACAGAATTTTGCAGAATAAGGATTAAGGAGTATATTTGCAATATTGTTATGCTGGCAGATCTATTAACTGTTTTGTAGTACTGGATGTCTATCTCAGTAAATTAAACCAATAAGTTTCTGTTATTCAATGCCAGAAATGAAGAAAATTACCAACAAGTAAAGGAGACTGCTGTCTGCTGGTGAGTAAAACCCCCAATTCATAACCTATACACTAGTGCACTAGAAGAGTACAATGAAAGATATGCAGATGAAATGTGGAAAGTAACTGCTGCATTTGTTTAAGAGTGGTATTCAACTGAGTCATAAATTTAGTGTGGCACCCCACCGGCAGTGGCGACCAAAGATTCAGTAAGAACTGATGGACCTATGAAATCCGGACCAGGATGTAATCAAGTTTCCATTTTCAGTTTGTTTGAAAGAACGGAACTGGAAAGAAAAATAAACATACTGTGCAGTTGCCTTGTGCAGTGAATACATTACCTTAATCCCAACCATTTGCACCCAATCGACATCAATATAAGTCGCTCAAGACATGCAAAGCAACAAAAGGAAAAAACAATCCACTCCTACTACCAGCAGAAGCGGCTTGTTCTAAGTAAAAAAATTTCTTTGCACTCATATGGTATCAGACCCTTTTCATCCCTCTTCGCTTGGTTTTCACATTCAAGTTCTGAATGACCAATAGTGCCACAGGAGCTAAAACGAACATGATGGAAATATCAAACATCCAAGAATTACACACAATTACATAAAAGTGAACAGCAGAGCACACCATGCTGGAGCCAAGAAGTGCAGATTGAGCTTTTCGGGTTTACAGTTTGCGGTCAGCAGACCTCCTTGTAGTGCTTATCCTGGCATCTGCCAGTCCCAGTTACAAGGAAGCCATAATATCATTGGCAAAAGTGCATAAATAGACTAACCATAGGATGGCGTCTTCTAACACACAAGATTCCAGTGATGCTAGTATGCTACTTGTTGACTGGCAGAGTCCAAAATGAGCAGAAAGGTAGTTAGGCAAAGGCATTTTACAAAGTACTCCCCAACTCCCCAAGGTTAAACGGGGGTCATTGAACAGGATCAAGGAGAAAGTCATTGCAAAAGAGACAAATGACTAATGCTATGTTATACTAACAGGTATTCCATCTGTGAAAATGCACTTGGCAGTGATGTTTCTGTCTGCATCCTTGAACTACACTCTAAATAAGAGGTGCATACTCTATCTGAAAGGATTATTTATTTATATTTTTAGCCTTAATTGAGTACAGTAATATAAAGAAGCCAAACTTACTCGAAACGCCACTTCTCCGGTTCTCCTCCATCCAACCAAAACAGGTAAAATCGAATCATAGATTCAGTGCGGCACCCAAGTCACCGTACTTGCAAATGCAAAAGCCATGGTGTTCTGAAGTACTCCTAGTTACCAAAATCTACTCTGCAAAATCCACTACACCAGAATCCCATACCTCTGCACCCGAAATCCTCGCGACGGCCACCACGTCATGACCATCTACACCGCCGCCGCCGCCTCCGTCTCGGGTCGCGGGGCGGTGGAGGTGCGGCGTGGCATGACGGCGGCGGAAGGCGGAGAGGGAAGACGGCGGCGGCGGCGGCGGCGAAGGCGGCGGCACACGGGGGTGGGGGCGGAGGCTGGGGTGGGAGTGGGCTAAATGGGCCGGGGGCCCAACAACAACAACAACAAGGCTCCCTCCAACCGAGCCCAGCGCCCGAGCTGCCAAATATAAGTCGGCGCCTTTCTTCTACAACGGCCAACCCGCGCTCCCTCCTTCCCTCTCCTCTCCTCTCCTCTCCTACTGCGCTCTGCTGCTTCTTGTTCCGCCATTGCCACGAGATCGAGCTCTTCTTGCTCCCCACCACGCGCCCTCGATCGCTTGAGCCCTCCCCGCCGGCGCCTCCACGATGGGTGACGACCACGACGACGGCCGCGCCTTCCCCTGCTCGCCCGAGACCACCCCACGTCGAGGCCGCCCGCGACCGCCACCGCCACCGCCACCGCGTCCGACCTTCGCCGCCGCCTCCGCTCGCCGGGGGTGTCATTCTTCCCAGGTTCGCCTCCGCGCCGACGACTCGATTCATTTCTTCCCGATACGCCTTCGCGGCTCGCCCTCCGGATCAAGAATCAAGATCGTTCAAAGAACACAAAGAAAGATCACCTAACTCTTCCTCCCTGACTTCTTCAGACCGTCCCCGTCGAGGCCGCCGCCACCGCCGCCGCCGCCCAGCGGGAGGAGTCGATTCCTTCCAGGTACGCCTCTGCCCCCACGGCTCCAGAGCCCCGCAGCGGCGAGACCGCGGTTCGCCCATTGTTCAACTTCAACATTGCCCTTACCCGAAGCCTTCTTCCCCTTCTTCTTCCATGGACGACGACGACGTAGGCCTCCGGGACGCGATCTTTTCCTGCGCCGAGACACACAGCTCCGGATGCAGCCTGGCCGAGCGCGATCCGTGTACCCTGCACTCGCCCGCCGCCGCCGCCGCCGCCGCTCAGCGATGGTTCGATGGCATTATCTTCTTCCGCTAGCCATCCTGCTGTGTCTCCCCATTCCATCTGGTAACTCCGATTCTTTTACAGTTGAAAATTCTTAAATCACACTGATCTTTGTGAATTTGTGATTTGTTAATTTCAAAGATCATATATGAGGAAAAAAGTTACAAGATAGATTTAGGAAATTTCTTTAGTTCCTTCAGCACCAGATTTCTTAGCAGCGAAGAAGGATAATTCTTGTCCCCTCTTTTTATTTTTTGTTCTGTGATCTTTGGTTAAATGTTTGTTGCGTTTTGCAGAACTTGTGGTTCGTTTGTTAGAATCAAGTGCATTTTCCTTATCAATAATAGAATAATAGAATTCTGAAATCTAGCTCAATTATTTCCCAATACTCGAAGTCTGTAGTGTCAATGCCAAACATTACATGCAAGTAATTTAATCTTGCTTTTTTGTCTAGCACATAGTATCTATATATATGTTTCAGAAATTAATGTGTTAGTAGATATTAATGTTTCTCATTTGTTAATGTAATTTATGGTGTATATAAAACTATCTAGATCTTTGAACATTGTCTTCGCAATCACATCTTGTACATTTGTCTGTCGGCTTCCACCGAGTGCACTGATCAAGCGTGTACTTGCAGAGACTTATACGTTCCTTGGGGGAGTCCCCGAGGCCGCTAGAGAGCTAGAGGCGCATGGTCGCTTCAATCAGCTCGTCACGCAGATGCAGGTGGATATTGCTGCACGCGACGCCGCCGGATTCGTAGAGGTGGATCACGGCGCCGGCGCCGGATCTGGTATACTCAGATGGGCCGTCGGCAGCGTATTCGCCGTGTTCTGGGTGGCCCTTATCATCGGCCTCGTTGGGGGTAAGTGTTAATTCTCTGCAAATTCTAAGCCGAAATGAATGTTGTTTGCACATGCAATGCTTTTTGAGTGTTTGCATGCTAAAATGTTCTGTGTTACATTATCAGGTGAGAAGGATCCAGTTCCAGCCGTACGAGCAGTGACTCGGTCTCCGCATGATATTACCCATCTGGGCCTATATATCTGGTGGCGCTCCTCGCCTGCATCGTACTGGTGTATGTCTGTTGGAGAGCAGCACTCCGTCAGTTGGAATACTGACCCCGCTAGATGATTTTTCAGGACTTATTACCGTGCTGGTCTGCTGGACGAGTATGGTCTATCAGTAGCTGTTATTAGGACCTGACTAATGTTGGGGATTACGCTGGATCAATATGGTCTATCAGTAGCTGTTATTAGGACCTGACTCTGTTGGGGATTTTACACTGGATGATTTTTCAGGACTTATTACCGTGTTGGATCAGTATGGTCTATCAGTACCTGTTATTAGGACCTGACTCTGTTGGGGATTTTTTCAGGACCTTTTATTAGGATCTGACTCTGTTGGGGATTTCCATTGGTTTATCAGTAGCTGTTGGGGATTTTTTCAGGACCTTGACTTCATTAGTTCCAAATTTCCAACATTGTTGCCCGTGTTTACAATTCCGAGATGGCCTTCTGTTTCGGGCTCTGGCGGAATGACGATTTTCACAAAATTTGGTGGAAAACCGGTAGATTTCGAACAAATTTCATAAACCCGCGAAAACAAATTTCCTGAGTTTACCGATAAACTCACGAAAACCGGTCGGCTTTGGCAAAATTCCAAGCGAAATCATTGAAATTTCAATCGGTAACTAGAAAAGGAGGTAAACTGATTTTTTTTCCTTTTTTAATTCGTTACTTTTCTTTTCTACTGTAAATTTCAGTAAATATACGGAATACATCAATTTTTTCGAAAATTTATATCCCAATAGGTTATATGAATATCATATTGTTTATAAGATTTTTTTTGATTTTTTCCTTTTTTTATCAATTCAAATTTGAATTTGGATTAAACTCATCGAACGGCTTCTACTTTCGAGCCTCGTCGAAACCTCGAAATTTCGCAAAATTCGACCGGTTTTCGTCGGAATTGTTAACCCTGATCGTTGCGACCAAAACAGATTAGTGTGTTTCACTGAAACACCGGTTTTCAGCAAATAACAAATATATACATTGTAAAAAGAAAAAAAATTAGCTTCTTGCAGACTACATAATAAATAAATATCCATGGATTTAACTCTCGTTACAAGTAGCCGCTTTCTGTATCTCATCTTTATTTAGGAGTAGATATCTCGATCAGTCAGAAGCCAAAGGACCCGACCTCACTAGCTCTGCCATCAACATAAGGATATGAAGCAGTCACAGCAAGCATAATTCCAGTCCCAGAACAAAACACCCCAATGAGATCTGCGAAAATTATTAGTACACCGGCACAGAAACCACCAACACAAGCTGCCCTCATGACATGACGCCGAATTTCGTTCGCATGTATTGAGTCGGGCTGGGCAAGCCTCAGTCTTCGTTCCTCCTGCATCTGCATTGAATCAATCAAAGTAAACGGATTAACTTGCTAATATGTAACAGGGGAAGAGGGTAAAACAACAATGCTGCGCAGAGTTTCTTTTCATACATACATTTAACACAACAAACCCGTTGAAAACTCCTTTTGAAGATGCACAGACCATAAGACCCATTGAGATAAACACACATGAAATAAGCACGAATGCGACATATATAAATGCATGGAACGGGTCCCTGTGCAAATCAGCCAAGCTGCAGGAGAGAAAAGGGAAACATAAGGCAAAGCAAAAAAAAAAGGCAACACTTAGGACTTAGGTATCAAGTCATACTTTTAAATTGAAATCAGAAATGTGGGCAATATAATTTCCACAAGTATGTGCACTCACATAGGGGGCGTTGTTAGGTAGTACACTATCCCTCCAACAGGGATAGACTGTCCAAAATGGTTCAATCCATCCCACTTGCCAAGCAAATTCACTAGTGTGTTTCCACTGTATTTCTTGTACAGCACCTGCAACCCAAAAAACAGAGTTAGCATGTTTTACATAGGAAGCCTCAGCAGTGTTAGTAGTATCACATTATAAAGTGTAATAGTGTAGGCAAGCACCTTTGAGGCAACATAAGGAAGTGGGAGCAGTAAACGGTGCAAGACAACAGGCCCATACAAGAAATGTGAGAGCTTGATGTGGCAGTAGGCTTGAAAATTACGCCGTGTCCTGACAGGCAGTACAATATAGAAGCCTTGGAAGAATATGGCAAGTGGAACAAACAAGCAAGTGGCTAGAAAATTGATAATATTCGGGAGGTTTTGACGGTAAAAGGCTTTAGACATTGCAGACAATTTATCCGTTCTAGTCATCAGAAGATGAACCCAGGCAATAACAGCTCCCTCAAATTCAGGGCTTTGTTCAGGATACACGACGGACATGGGGCTGAAGGCCTTCCACAGAATATTTACACTATACAGAAAATGGGACAGGTGTTAGCTTACAGTCTTAAACCAATTCAACCATGATGCTTTTAATTTCAAGCCCTTACCAGATGTTGGTGGCAGTGAACAAGGATATACCAGATAACAATCCATATCCTTTTCTTAGGACATCATCAAGATAAATGACAATGATATCAGAGCAAAGAATCTGAAGCATTATTAGAACCGTATTGACAGTGAAATGTTGGCTTCGCACATAGAAATTAACAGCTCCCAGAATGGCAACCAATATCCCCAGCAACCTTTGTGCTCTATTCCTGAATTTCATAAATAAAGGCCCCAATTAGCAAACAAAAATTGCAATTTGTTGTTTACAAAATTTCACCACCCAAAAGAATATTCATTTCTTTATGAAACCGATCAAAGCATAGCAGATCGACTGTCACCATTCCATCTCTCCATATGCAAATATTGCCGTTAGATTAATTGGAGGTGAGCAGAATCAGCACTTACATAAGAACACCAGTTTCAGGTGCACTGGTATCGAGAGTTATGATCTTTAGGTACACCCAGATCTTCACCAGAACCTCAGGTACTAGAATAGCGACGATCCCGTGCGACAAGAGAGTACTACGGCTTGACGCCAGAATCAGATGCAGCCAATGTAATGGATCAGGCTCAATGGTTCGAGGTTGGTGTTGGATCCCATACAATAGAACTTGGCTGGCAGTCACAAAGATGAAAAGTACAATGGCCGTGTATTTAAATTTTTGACGGGGAGAGATGGGCTGGTCAGGACACTGCACTTCAGGGACTAGCGCTGCTAATCTCCAGAACTTTGACCTATTTGACATCTTTCCTGATAGTTAACCAAGGTAGAACCTGGCAAAACAAATCAGAAAGAAAATACAATTACACAACTGCAAATTAAAGAAAATGCAATTAAACACTTCAATTAATATTAAGCAGGCTAATATCTCCTTCTTTCTTTTTACAGTACTTCCTCGGAAGATGACAGTCGCTGGTACGAAGTTCAATCAAGTGTAGTAGTAAATGCAAGAACAAACTCATGGCTAATAACTCCCCTACACTTTTGGGGGGAACGGACAAACTGTTATTAGTTACTCCCTCCGTTTTACAATGTAAGACTTTCTAGCATCCCACATACATATAGATGTTAATGAATCTAAACACATATATATCTAGATTCATTAACATCTAAATAAATATGAACAATGCTAGAAAGTCTTACGTTGTGAAACGGAGGAAGTACTTGTTAATATTAAGAGCTTCTTCCACAGGTCTAGATCAAGAGAAGCTAGGGTTAACGCAAGCAAAAATCCGAGACAAAAGTGGGGTGGGTTTGCGTAACTGGACAGGATGCTCACCCGGGCGGAAGCCGCAGGAAGACGGCGCCTATGGAGATCGATCGGCGCAGGCAGGCGGTGGGCGAACTCGCAAGGAGGGGAGGCGCCGCCAAGGGGACGGCGAAATTCAGGCCGTTGGTGTTGGAGGGGGTGTGTGTTTGTTTACAAATCACTCCTCTCTCATCTATGAATATATTAAACCCTAGGCAAATATTAATAACTTTTATTGTTCATCTAACCCTCTTCGTCTATTTTTTATATAAAAAATCTCCGACATAGATTTAGTACTAGAAGTCAACTTCTACTCCCATCAGAACTCAATCTTTCTATTTCCAAAACCTATTACAGTTTCTAAATTAAATTCTCCTCCATCAATTCAGAAACCACAACCGGCATCGGACTCCTACTGCACGGCAAGGGCCAATCGTTTGACCAAACATTGTACTCCCTCCATGAAAAAAAAATTGACTTCTAAAGTTTAAATTTTATTCTACAGGAAATCAACTTTTACCATTCTACCTACCCTCAACACGTAAAATGAGAAATATTATTCCTTCAATATCATTTACCTACCTATCACAATTACTATTTTTTTTCAATAATGAGAGACATTTTAGTCGTTTTCACTCTCCACTAATTTTGCATTGAAATGCTAGGGTTTGATTTTATATTGTCTGTACTAAACTCTGCCACCTCGATGCTCGTACGGCTCCCACGCAGATTTTTTTTAACTTTTTAAACTTATTAATTTTATAAATTTTAAAAATAAACTATCACAAAACTTATTTTCAAAATTGATATGTGAAAAGGAACTAATATCCTACTCCCTCTATCAAAAAAAATCTAACCTATGAGTGGTCATGTGACCCATCTACTAGTACATCAAATCTAGGTTAGTTTTTTTGACGAAGATTTGTTATACTAGGAGGGTTAGGTAATGTTTTTTTATGGAGCGAGTATGTGCCAACTTCTTGATACAAAAAACAAAACTTTTTTTTTTCGAGAAATGGATTTGCTTAGCATTTAATTTTTAGTGTGCGCCAAATTTTGGTTGAAAAGGTTTTCCCATGCCCATCTTCCATTGAGCCGGGCAAATAAACGAACCTGAATGGGCCCCACCCAACAGTGACACAAATAATACCTTAATTTAATACACCAGTAGGCAACTAGGCATAGATAGGTGGTGTTTGAAGATTAAGTGTTTCACGTAAAACGAAGTGGTAATAACGTGTGACTAATTGAGTTTTAATTATTACAAACTTGAAAAATAAATTAATCTAATATTTTAGAACAACTTTCATATAGAAAGTTTTCGCACGAAATGCACCGTTTAACAGTTTGAAAAGCGTACCACTATAATCCAAAATTTAATCCACACTTTTAAATGGATTCGAACGGGGCCATAGTACTGTCACTTTTCTTATTTAAGATATAGAATTTACATCGGTTTTCATTAACAAGCTTTAATTTCACCTCTGAATCCAAAATTCTCCAAATTATCTCCACTCTCCAGCCTCTAATACAATAAGAACAAGCAGCCCTTCTCAAAAAAAAAAAAGAAAAAGAAAAAGAAAAAGAAAGAAAAAAAAAAAGAAAGAAGAAGGAGCAAGCCTCGCCTACTTAAGCACAACAGCAGCCTTGCTCCAGCTGCGAGCTAGAGCCATGGCGACCGGAGAGCTCGCTCTCGTGTCCTCGCTGTTCATCGTCGTCGTGTTCCTCTTGCTTGGTGCGGTGGCGAGAGAGGCTTCTGCGCTCACCCGGCATGACTTCCCCGAGGGCTTCGTCTTCGGCGCAGGCTCCTCCGCTTTCCAGGTATATATACATAAAATCCATCGATCATGCATGTCAGAAGCTCATCATGCTCAGATGCTCATCCTGCTCACGCTCAATGCTCATGCTCTGCTGAAATTTGGCGGAATTTGTTGCATCGGATTTGTGTTTCCGTATTGCATCATGTTTGTATATGCCAAGATATGTGCTTACTACCGTGTGAGCAATGCTGTTCAAGAACTGAATTTGTTTTTGCAAATGTGTCACACCTGGAGTAGGTGGAAGGGGCAGCTGCAGAGGATGGGAGGAAGCCCAGCATTTGGGACACCTTCATCCATCAAGGTCCAAAAAAATGGAGTAGATGATAATCTTCTCCTCATGCTTTTATTCTAGAACATTTTTTTTCTTGTATGTTCTTTATTTACGCATGCATATAGTTGCATTGTTCTAGAATGAATATGTCCATGATTGATGCTTACAGGGTACATGCCTGACGGCTCCAATGCAGATGTCTCAGCAGATCAGTATCACCATTACAAGGTCAGTGATAAGTTCAGATATGACACAAAATCTATAAAAAAGATCAGTTTAATCTACCTTTTTTTATTTTCAATGATTTCAGGAGGATGTAAAGCTTATGTATGACATGGGGCTGGATGCGTACAGATTTTCCATTGCTTGGCCTCGTCTTATTCCGGGTAGACATAATCACATAAATAAGGTAGTACTACTGAATATCTTCTGAACACTTATGACAGTGAGTTTCAAATTGTTTTTAGATGGAAGAGGAGAGATCAACCCCAAGGGCTTGGAGTACTACAACAATCTGATAGACGAATTGATAATGCATGGTACACATTACTTGCTGCACCTTGGATTTATTCCTAGCTGAATCTTGATCGGTAGACTCATCTTCTGTCATGTATTGGCAGGAATACAACCTCATGTCACCATCTACCATTTTGATCTCCCTCAGGCCCTTCAGGATGAGTATGGTGGAATACTCAGCCCCAGATTCATGTAGGCACCCTGAGAAACTCCACAAAATCCTATGTAATCTAAATGTTTTCATGACACAAGCTGATCCAAATGGTGATGAATTCAGGCAATTCCCTAAAAATTTTTTTATATTTTTTTAGAGATGGGTATTTTTTACCCGGTCTCTACATCCAACCGGATATATGCAACCTTTTTAAATTAGGAACTTAGCCTATCAAGCAGGGAACTTAGCCCTCAAATAACCCAATCTGAAATTCGCTCCTAGAAAGATTTGAACTCAGGACCATAGGGTGCTACTCAGGTCACTACAACCACTAGTCAATTCCCTGACATGTTGCCACATATGATATTTCAGAGAAGATTACTCGGCTTATGCCGAGGTGTGCTTCAAGAACTTCGGTGACAGGGTGAAGCACTGGGCCACCTTTAACCAGCCGAACATCGAGCCCATCGGCGGCTTCGACGCCGGCGACCGGCCGCCGCGGCGGTGCTCCTACCCCTTCGGCACCAACTGCACCGGCGGCGACTCCTCGACGGAGCCGTACATCGTGGCTCACCACCTGCTGCTCGCTCATGCCTCGGCAGTGTCCATCTACAGACAGAAATACCAGGTCACAATACTGAATTCATACTGTGTTCATTAGTATGTCTTTGGTGTGTCTTTCACATACCAAGAAATGGTCCCTGAACATTGAATTGGACATGACAGCAGGCAATTCAAGGAGGCCAGATAGGGATCACTCTCATGGTTCGGTGGCATGAGCCATACACCGACAAAACAGCCGATGCAGCTGCTGCCTTTAGGATGAATGAATTCCATATTGGATGGTTAGTACTGCTACTTAAATTGCAGTACCAACTAGCCATGTCATACTAACTACTCCACTGACTAACTACTCCACTAACTACTACTCCCTCCGTTTTAAAATGTTTGACACCGTTGACTTAGTACGTGTTTGGCCATTTGTCTTATTCAAAAAATTTAAATAATTACTTATTCTTTTCATATCATTTGATTCATTGTTAAATATACTTTAATGTACATATAGTTTTACATATTTCACAAAATTTTTTGAATAAGACGAACGGTCAAATACGTACTAAAAAGTCAATGGTGTCAAACATTTTGAAACGGAGGGAGTACTCCGTAGTACTTAAATTCTCGGCATTGCTATCTCAAATCCCAAGTACACTCATGACAAACTTAAAACGATGTTTATACCCGGACTTTTCAAGCATAAAACAACAAGTGTTTGTGATATGAAACTTTATTCGGTTCAGCAATTTGTTAGTCAAGTACTCCCTCATTCCCAAATTGATCATCATATATATTTATGTACCAAGACCAAGGATAATTTAAATCACATCAATCAAGATATCATGCACATATTCTCCCACAATGCATGCATCGATTAAAATACCATACCAATTACACCTTAATATGCAGACATTCTTCCATGTTGTATTAATTATGTTATGATGAAATCTATGTCCATGTGGTTATATGATATTCAATTTAAGAAATTTTGAATTCCATTATATGATGATCAATTTGGAAAGGAGGGAGTATTTCTGTATCTTCTGACCGTGTATATCCACTTGTGCGAGCCTGCGAGGTCAGATTTCTATCAATTATCTTAGAAAACAAATTGTCGGTCTCCTGTTTTTTCAATGTACTGATCTCCGTCTGAAAATGCAGGTTTTTGCATCCTTTGGTGCACGGAGACTACCCTCCGGTGATGAGGAGTCGCGTGGGCGTTCGGTTGCCATCCATAACGGCGTCAGATTCAGAGAAAATACGCGGATCGTTCGACTTCATCGGCATCAACCATTACTACGTTATCTTTGTGCAATCCATCGACGCGAATGAGCAGAAACTACGGGACTACTACATCGACGCAGGTGTTCAAGGTAAGAATCTCTGAACACCAGATGTTCCCAAGCTAAGTAATCAGTCAAACTTTGCATGCATTACCCATGGCTTTCTACAATCAACTCTCAACTGCATTAGTTTTTTGAGTTCCATAAACCGATCAGCTGATCAGTTGCTGCTCATCTGGTGCAGGAGAAGACGACAAGGTAATATATAGATAATCGAGCTGCAGTGGAGCAGAGTTGTTTTTGAAAATGTTTCAAGGCATTAGAAATTCAGTCTTGATAGTCCTTTCGAGATGGTGCTCTCTACTGACACTATTTTACTATATTCGCTTTGGAAGTGATCTCAACCATTGATTTATAAGTTTTACTACTAGTAGTTAATTAATGTGGTAACATAAATAGATATGAGTAAAACACCTCTTCTTTCGATGCTCCCTTTGCAGGAGAACATTCAGTGTCATTCTTGGTCTCTTGGCAAGGTGCTGAATCACCTGAAACTCGAGTATGGCAACCCCCCGGTCATGATCCACGAAAATGGTAGGTCCGAATTCTGCGTGGGAAATGTTTTTAATCCCTTAGGGGGATATTCCTTCGCTTATATGTCACCTAAAAAGTTATAAACTTTTTTTAAAAAATGACAAGATAGATTAATATGAAATATACTATCCACAAACGTGTAAGTTAAAAATTTAACTTCTATAAGTTGGTAACAGAAATAATGAATATAACTGTGAATATATGTTAACTATTTTTAGTTTAATTTATTCTTTTCTTTCTAACTTGTTGAAATCAAATTTGATCTTACATGTTTGTAAATGATATATATTAATCTATGTTATCAAATTTTTTTAAAAAAAGCAAATTGTAACTATTTATGTGACATGCAAAAAAAACGATCGGGTCTCATCTAGAGGGATGAAAATCCATCTTCCATAGTTCTTGGTAGCTTTAAAATGGCAATTGTCACTGGCTTAGTACGATGTAAATTATGTTTTTTCCTCGATGCCTCAGGTTATTCAGATTCACCGGATATCTTCGGAAAGATCAACTACAACGATGACTTCAGATCGAAGTTCTTGCAGGGCTACCTGGAAGCTCTGTACTTGTCCGTACGGTGCGCTCACTCTCCTTGCTACTTACTTCGTTTGTACTCGTAAAGGAAGTCGTTTTGGACAGCGACATGGTCTCTAAAACACAACTTTGACTTCTTATTTCTATAAAAATATTTATTAAAAAGTGATATATGTATACTTTTATGAAAGTATTTTTAAGATAAATCTATTTATATAATTTTTACATATTCAAACTTAACAAGTTGAGAGTTATTCATGATTTATATTCTCAGGGTTTGACTTAAACATTGTCCTAAACGACTTCCTTTACTAGTATAAAGGGAGTACTCCCACCATTTCATATTGTAAGACATTTTAGTTTTTTCTAAGACAAACTTCTTTAAACATAACTAAAACAGAAAAATATGCCAATATTTATAACATCAAATTAGTTTTATTAAAATCCACAATAAAATATGTCGTGATGGTACATTTATTTGGTATTAAAGATATTAATAACTTCTTTTGGTTTTTAACAGATGATACCGTTAACTCAAACATTCATCTTATTGAAAATATATATTTAATTTTTTACTTGGTTTTATCATTAATGATGTAAGCTTAGTCAAAATTAGACATATGGTTGAACATATGTTAAAAAATTCAATGTCATCATCTATTAAAAATCTGAGCGGGCATTTCTTTATAAACTTAGTTAAAATTAGAGAACTTTAACTTAGCACAAAACTGAAACAGCTCATTATATACAGCGGAAGTACTAATCAGTTCGGACTTAAGATAGATTGTGCTTAATGGATGCAAATTGTGTGCTGTACTGCACCTAAAGTAGGTGCCACTGACATGCGGGTCACCTACTGCATATGCTGTACAGTAGAGGATCCTCTCCTGCTTAATTAGTTTTCGTGTGTTTATTTTCACGTTAAAATTGAAAGTTTGATTAAAATTGGAAGTTTGAAAAAAAAAACTAGAAGTTTATGTGTGAAGGAAAATTTTGATGTGATGGAAAAGTTGAAATTTTAAAGAAAAAGTTAGGAACTGAACAAGGGCTTTGTTGGTCTGCTGGTGCAGGAACGGATCGAACACGCGGGGATACTTCGTGTGGTCGATGTTCGACACGTTCGAGTTCCTCTACGGCTACCGCTTGCGGTTTGGCCTGTGCGGCGTCGACTTCACCGCCGCGGCGAGGACGAGGTACCTCAAGAACTCGGCGCGATGGTACTCCGGCTTCCTCCGCGGCGGCGAGCTCCGGCCGGAGAAACCCTACGCCACACTGTGATCACTCCAGAGAAATTCGGAGGCGTACAGTACAGGAAGATGGCCAACGCTGGCTAAGTTATTACTACCTCCGTATTTTAATGTATAACGCCGTTGACTTTTTATCTAACGTTTCACCATTCGTCTTATTCAAAAAATTTATGTAATTATTATTTATTTTATTGTGACTAGATTCATCATCAAATGTTCTTTAAGCATGACATAAATATTTTTATATTTACACAAAAAAAATTTGAATAAAATGAATGGTCAATTGTTGTTTAAAAAGTCAACAGTGTCATACATTAAAGGTAAATTTTGCTACAGGACACTCGTTATGTGTGGTTTTAGCCCTAAGACACTGCCCAAACACACTTTTGAGGAAAAACACTCCATAAACGTGGTAATTTGCTAGTGAACATCGTGCCGATTAAAATAATACTTTTCGGTTGGGGAGGAGAGAGGAATCACGTGAAATGTGAAAAATACCCTTGGACCCACATGTCAGCTCTCCATCTCTCTCCCTCCTTTCTCTCTTCTTCCGGTCATGGCTTGCTCGGCGACGGCGGCGACGCCCGGAGTGCGCGCGGCCTACTCGGCGGCCGAGGCACTGCTTGTGGCACTCGAGCGCGAGCGCCTCACGCAGCAGCACCCGCATCAGCAGCGACGGGCCACATGAAGACGAGCACGGGCCGCACGGGCTCAGGGCGCCGTTCCCGTGCATGGATCAGCTGCTCTTCAATTCGACGTGGACGGCTCCGCCCGCGGTGCTCGGCACGCCATTGCTGCAGATCCAGGTAAGCTTCATTTTTGCTCATTCACGCATCGACAATGGTGGCATGCATGGCACATGTCCACATGTGTTGACTTGATCCATGGACGGACAGGTGACCCGCCTCCTCTGCGGAGGATTCGTCCTCGGAATACGCCTCAACCACGCCATGTGCGATGCCTCCAGTGTCGTGCAGTTCATGGACACCGTCGCCGATCCCGCGAGCTAGCTGCTGGATGCGCGCAAGCCACCCAAGCCGGCGTTCTAGCTCCGAGAGTACAACTACGTAGCCGTCGCGCCCCCGGCGCCGGCCGTGGTCCCCGGCGACATGGTCATGCGCATCTTTTCTTTCAGCCCCGGCGACGTCGCCACCGCACCTCCGTGGCCGCGCGACGAGCTTCGACGTGCTTGTGGCGCGGCGTTCGTCTGGCGCGCCCGCCCCAGGGCGCTCGAGATCCCCGCCGGCGAGGACGAGCAAACTGATGTTGGCGAGCGTGTCGAGCACGGTGAGGCGGCCACCGATGTCAGGTGTGGAGGAGGAGGTCCTCCATCGGCCACCGGTGCCGAGTAGGCCGCGCGCGCTACGGGCGTCACCGCCGTCGCCGAGCAAGCCATGACCGGGAGAAGAGAGAAAGGAGGAAGAAAGAGAGGAAGAGAGATAGAGAGCTGACATGTGGGTCCAAGGGCATTTTTAATATTTCACGCGATTTCTCTCTCCTCCTCAACTGGAAATCATTATTTTATATGGCGCGGTGTCCATTGACAAATTACCACGTTTATGAAGTGTTTTCCTCAAAAGTGAGTTAGGGCAATGTCTCACGGCTAAAACCACGAAATCATAGTGTCCTGTAGCAAAATTTGCCTACATTAAAATACGGAGGGAGTACTAGTACTTCCTTTTGTTTTTAATATGATGAATTAACCAACGTCATATAGAAATAAGGGTTTGTTGGAACCATGCCACTCTATATTTGTAAAATTTAAGATATGTCACCCGTATCTTAATGACACGTAGGATCCACATGAGTCAATGATATATGGATCAGGGTAGCATATTATAAATTTTGTAAAATTCATGTGGATGGTTCAAATTGTCCCTAGAAATAAAAGGGGTAATATCTTTTTCCCCTTTTTACTACACGAAAGGGGAAAGTTTCACCTCTCCACGCAATTGGTTAAAAATAAAAATGACCTGGCCTTCTAGAAGAAGGCGACTAGAAGTCCAAAGGATGGATGCATGAATGTAAATGGAAAAATTGGACAGAATCACGAAGAGAGGAGAAGCGATCAGAAGCAGCCGGAATTCAGAAATGGTGATCAATTTGAGTTACTACACTCCTTTGTACCACCTATGACATTTCGCTGTTGCTGTCGTTATCTTTTTATTTGTTTTTTTCTTCTAAAAAAGTCCATGTCTATGTATGGATATGTACTGAGCACGTACTTCGTAGCTACTCTGTTTTAAATTATAAAATATTTTAACTTTGATCCCAGAAGTAAGTCATAAAATTTCTAGGGCGATAGGTCAAGAAACCATGGGACGGTATACCTTCTCTTTGGAATGTTCGTTCGAGAGATGGAACGTGTACAATAAATAATATTTTTGGGATGATAGTTCGGAACAATATTGGAAATTAGAAAGCCATTATATTGCAATATATATTCCATACATTTGGACTTCAGCTGGAGTATGCTTAATTAGTTTCTCGGTTCGCCGGCGACCGACGGGTGCAGGAGCGGATCAAACGCGGGGTACTTTGTGTGGTCGTTGCTCGACGAGTTCGAGTTGCTCTCCGGCTACGGTGTACATGCGATACGGCCCGTGTAGCGCCGACTTCACCGCGCCAGCGAGAACGAAGTACGTCATGAGCTCGATGTGCTGGTACTATGGCTTCCTCCTCGGCGGCAAAGCTCCGGCCGAAGAAATCCGACATCACATTGAGACTCCGGAGAAATCTACATAATTATTATTTAACTTGATTCTAAGAAGCTGAGGCCCTACTAAAGAAATTTAAGATTTTGATAAACAACTGGATGGTCATTTTCTGTATTTTATAGCTACATATTCTCAAAATCTAGGTAATAATCTATATTGTTTGAGAAACTAAAGCTTCCTAAAGAAACAATTGTTACCAGAAGCTTCTCGAACTCTACTTCCCGGAAAAAATGTGGTCATTTATTAATATATAATTAATTAAGTATTAGAAAAAATAATTTAAAAATAGATTAATATAATTTTTTGTATATATATATTTTTTGTCCGTTTATTAATTTAAAAAGTATGTACTGAAAAATGAAAGAGGCAAGTTTAGAAAGCAAAGAAAAGAACTCAGTCGCGGTCAGTATCACTCAGGTTGTGATCCATGAGAGATAGTCATGGTTAGTAACCAGGTGGTAAACCATGCCAGCTGTGTTCGTTGCCCCTGGTTCGCAACTTCTAAATAATGTGTTTTTTAACTGTTAAATAGTAATAGTGTGTTATTTATAAAAAGTTTCTATACAGAAGTTACCTTAAAAAAATCATATTGATCCACTTTTTTTTTAAAAAAGCTAATACTTAATTAATCGTATAATCTATCTAGCGAGGCCTCTCGCGATAGTCTTAACGCGAGACCCAACCATGTGAACAGTGGAGTGGAGAAGCCAGCACACATGCATGCCTTTTTTCATTACACATGCATGTTTTTTCCCTTTCTTATAATTTTTCTCTCAAATTACTTATCCGATCTACAATCCGATTACACTATTGTGTTCGTTACAATTAAATCTTCACAACAAGATATTACATGATTATATTACGATGAAAAAAATTATATTTATAAATTACTTTTATTACATATGAAAGTTACTTTTGTCATATATATATAAGTTACTTTTAGATTTGACTAAATTACTTCTTAGACGTATAAAAGTAAATTCAATAGAGTCTAAAAGTAATTTACATATATTATTATGGGTTTGTTGAAACCATACCACCCTATATTTGCAAAATTTAAGATATGCCACCCGTATCTCAATGACATATAGGACCCACATGAGTCAATGACATGTAGGTCAGGGTGGCATATCATAAATTTTGTAAAATTTGTGTGCCATGGTTCAAATTGTCCCTATTATAAAAGTAACTTAAAACAAAACAGAAATAACTTTGTCATGACATTAGAAGTAAATTCGTTGTAGGGATAAAAATATGAATTTATCTAGAAATAAAATTTAATCGGCACATCAACACACATAAGTTTAACAATTTTTAAAAGTAACTTCAATATTAATTGGAAATAACTTTTGCATTGTTCAAAAGTAACTCTCTATAAATCTGTTTAATTATCGATTGTTTTTTCCTTTCATTTTTAGCTGTGTAGTCACGTCCAATGAAAAAGGGCATTCATTAAAGTTACTTTCTTTTTTTTATAAGTTATTTCTTTTACTTTTAGGTTTTATTGAATTTACTTTTATATGTCTAAGAAGTAATTTAGTGAAATCTAAAAGTAATTTAGATATATTATAAAAGTAATTTATAATTTTTCATCAAAATATAATCATGTGGGATCTTGTTATAAAGATTTAATTGTTACGAACACAACGGTGTAATCGGATCGTAAATCGGATAAATAGTTTAAGAGAAAATTGTATTTAAAGTATAGGTGAATAGTGTCTCTTACGTATGGAGTGGTAGCTAGTTTAGACAAACCAGCTACCACTAGCTGTGTAGTCACGTCCTTAATTAATCACGTGCTAATGGACCGCTCAGTTTTCCGTGCTTCCGGTTGGTAACACTGTCTTCCGAACACAGCCATCATTGGGCCTGTCCCCATCTTCCATTGGGCCGGGCAAAACTAGCCCGAGTTCGTAGGCCCACGGCCCACCCAACATGGACACAAAAATCCCAAAAGAAAAAAAAAAAAAGAAGCGTCGACTTCAGTGCCACTTGTCTCTCCTTCCACTCTCCAGTCAGCATCAAACAGTGAGGAGAAGACAAAACCTCGCCATCTTTATATTAGGCACTAGGCACAGCAGCTGAGCCAGCAGCCATGGCGGCCGGGGCACGAGCTCTCGTGCCCTCGCCCTTCATCGTCGTCGTCCTCCTCCTGCTCGCCGCCGCGGCGAGAGACGCTTCCGCGCTCACCCGGCATGACTTCCCCGAGGGCTTCGTCTTCGGCGCAGGCACCTCCGCTTTCCAGGTGCCAAGTACTCCTAGATTAATTAGCCAGTTTCACCTCACTTTGTCAGATGAACTATGTTATTATTTGTGCAGACAGTGCATATGTCGATACGATATCCCTGAAATTTGGCAGGAATTTGTTGCATCGGATTTGGATTTCTGTTTAATTTCTGTATCGTTTCCTGTTTGTATGGCATGATCTTTGCTGTTCAAGATCTGAATTTGTCTGCAACTTTGTAACATAACAACACCTGGAGTAGGTGGAAGGGGCAGCTGCAGAGGATGGGAGGAAGCCTAGCATCTGGGATACTTTCACCCATCAAGGTCCAAACAGATACTTGAATCATATATTCTCCTCATGACTTATTTTTTTTCTAGATGTTCTTTATTTACGCATGGTTGCATTGTTCCAGAATGAATATGTCCATGATGATGGCAAGGTGTGTCATCTCATTGTGTGTATGTCGCTCAAATAGTTATGATGAAAAAAATTAAGAAGATGTATTAACATGTGATATATTACTCCACAAACATACAAGCTAAAATTAGAGTTCTTAATACATTGTACTACCTTGATGTAATTGGTTGAGTTTAATAAAACTTTTATTATATAATAGTAAAAATTAGTGTTGGTGACAGGGTACTCGCCTGGCGGTGCCATTGCAGATGTCTCAGCAGATCAATATCACCATTACAAGGTCAGTGCTGCACTGTTGCAGTGATAAGTTCAGATATGACGCAAATATATATTACAAGAAGATCAATTTAATCTACCCTTTTTTTTCAATGATTTCAGGAGGATGTAAAGCTTATGTATGACATGGGCCTGGATGCGTACAGATTCTCCATTGCTTGGCCTCGTCTTATTCCAGGTAGACATAATCACATAAATAAGGTAGTATTGAATATCTTCAGAACATTTCTGACAGGGAGCTTCAATTGGATTAGATGGAAGAGGAGAGATCAACCCCAAGGGCTTGGAATACTACAACAATCTGATAGACGAATTGATAATGCACGGTAAACATTACATGATCCATGCAGCTCTATTCTTAATTACCAAAATCTTGATCAATCAAGACCCATCTTCTGCCATGTTTTGGCAGGAATACAACCTCATGTCACCATCTACCACTTTGATCTCCCTCAGGCCCTTCAGGATGAGTACGGTGGAATACTCAGCCCCAGATTCATGTAAGCACCCTGAGAAATCCACAAAATCCTGTGTGACAAACTGACAAGCTGAACATTTTCGGCTTTTCGCAACGCAAAGTGATCGAAATGGTGAAGAATTCAGGCAATTTCTCTTTGAGGGGATCATGCTGACAGCCTGACATGGTGTAATCTACCATATATTTTCAGAGAAGATTACACGGCTTATGCCGAGGTTTGCTTCAAGAACTTCGGTGACAGGGTGAAGCACTGGGTGACAGTGAATGAGCCGAACATAGAGCCCATCGGCGGCTACGACGCCGGCGTTCAGCCGCCGCGGCGGTGCTCCTACCCCTTCGGCACCAACTGCACCGGCGGCGACTCCTCGACGGAGCCGTACATCGTGGCTCACCACCTGCTGCTTGCTCATGCCTCGGCAGTGTCCATCTACAGACAGAAGTATCAGGTCATATTAAATTCCATAACTAATTCCTACTGTTCACCATTATACAAAATACTTTTCATCATGCATTTGTGTTTCTTTCACGTGCCAAGATAAAATGGTCCCTGAAAATTGGATTTGGACATGGAAAGTTGGCAACAGGCAATTCAAGGAGGTCAGATAGGGATCACTCTGCTGGGCTGGTGGTATGAGCCCTACACCGACGCGGTGGCAGATGCAGCTGCTGCAATCAGGATGAATGAATTCCATATTGGATGGTTAGTTAGTACTTAAATTGCGGTAGTAACTACTTAAATTGTAGTCGAATACTACTGTCTCACTCAAAACGATGTTCATACGAAAATACGTTCAGTTTGGCTATTTGTCAGTCTCCTGATTTTACAATGTACCCCTCTGAAATAATGCAGGTTTATGAATCCTCTGGTGCATGGAGACTACCCTCCGGTAATGAGGAGCCGCGTAGGCGCTCGGTTGCCATCCATAACGGCGTCCGATTCGGAGAAAATACGGGGATCGTTCGACTTCATCGGCATCAACCATTACTTCGTTATCTTTGTGCAATCCAGCGACGCAAATCATGACCAGAAACTAAGGGACTACTACGTTGATGCAGGTGTTCAAGGTAAGGATCTCTGAACAACCACAGGCCAGATGTTCCCAAGCAAATTAATCTTGCATTGCCATGGTTTTCTACAGTCAACTGCATTAGTTTTTTGAGTTCCATATATGAGATTAAACCGAGCTGACTTGCTGCTCACCTGGTGCAGAGAATGGTGGAGGAGGATTCGACAAGGTAATATATAGATAATCATGCTGCAGTGGAGCAGAGTTGTTTCAGAAAATTTTTCAATGCATCAGAAATTCAGTCTTGACAGTTGCTTGAATGCTCCCTCCCTTTACAGGAGCACTATCAGCTTCATCCCTGGGCTCTTGGCAAGATGCTACATCACCTGAAGCTCAAGTATGGCAACCCCCCAGTCATGATCCACGAGAATGGTAGGTCTGAATTATCGAGCTATTTCTGAACATACGTAATGTAAATCTGATCAATGTGATGTGAATATGATTTTATTTTTTCCCTCTCGATGGCTCAGGCGACGCAGATTCACCGGAGACCCCGGGCAAGATCGACTACGACGACGACTTTAGATCGGATTTCTTGCAGAGCTACCTGGAAGTTCTGCACCTGTCCATACGGTGTGCTCACTCTCCCTGCTTATTACTCTCCATTCCATATTGTAAGGTGTTTCAGTTTTTATTCTAAGTTAAACTTCTTCAAATATGGCTAAATTTGAAGAAAAATAAACTAATTTCTATAACGTCAAATTAATGTCCAGTCTAGAAATCTTTGGAACTTCAGATAGAGACACTCTAGTTAATTTAGTTTCTTGGTTCGCGATGCAGGAACGGATCGAACACGCGGGGATACTTCGTGTGGTCACTGCTCGACGGGTTCGAGTTCCTCTCCGGCTACGGCAACCGCTTTGGCCTGTGCGGCGTCGACTTCACCGCGCCGGCGAGGACGAGGTACGTCAGGAGCTCGGCACGGTGGTACTCCGACTTCCTCAACGGCGGCGAGCTCCGGCCGGTGAAACCCTTCGTCGTATTATGAATCGGGAAGATATTAATCCGGAGACGTAGACTAGAAGATGAGCAACTTACTACTCTCTCCGTCCCAAAAAAGCCAATCCTCTGCTAGTACAACGATTCTGGATTATACTACGAGGGGTCACATCACTAGGTTAGTTTTTTTACAGAGAAAGTTTGCAGTTAATATTTTTTTCTTTTTACTATATACGAAAGTGGAAGGTTCCAACCCTCCACGCAATAGCCAAAAATAATAAAAGCGACATCGTCTTCTAGAAGGAGGCCAGAGAATGTGTATGGATGTAAATGGAAAAATCGGACAGAATCACGAACAGAGGAGATCAGAAACACCTGGAATTCAGAAAAAATGGTGAGAGTTGGCGACCAATTTGAGTTGCTGTACTCCTTTGTGCCACCTGCATTACCCTGTCGCTGTCGTTATCTTTCCATCAAAATGTTCATGTACGGACGTGTACAGGGCACCTAGGTGTCTGTCTACTGCATGCCTGCATTTGATGACCCGGGGCCCCACTCCTGTCGCCCCACGTCGACTTGTTAGGCGCAGGTTTAACTTTGTTTTGTGGGATAATTAGTTTGACTGTGATTTGGAGAGCAATTATTATGTTTGAAGTTCTTTAGTGGAGTATATACCTACTTGAGTGACGTATCATGTATCTAGCAAAAGTTTGAACCAAACTTAACCTTAAGTTCTTTAGGGATTAGGTCTGACCTTTTGCGCTTACCTGCGTATTGATAAATACTGCTCCCTCCGTCCAGAATATAAGAAGTTTTAGTGTTAGACACGATTATTAAGAAAATAGATAAAAGTTAGTGGTGGAGAGTTGTGATTGGATGAGTAGTAGAGTTATGTGGAAAAAGTGAATGATGGAGGGTTGTGATTGGTTGGGAAGAGAATGTTGGTGGAGAAGTTGATATATTTTGAGACAAATCCTGATAGCTAAAAGTTGTTCTATTTTAGAATGAAGGGAGTATATAATAGCATATCGGTGTCGCTATTATCAGTGCCGGTTCAATAAAACCCAACATTAACAATGGTTTTCCGCCCTAACACTCTAGCACCACGCAGAGGTAACACCTAACACTAATAAGAAGACATCAGCGTCGGGTCATATACAAACCAATATTGGTTATTCTACATATAAACCAATATACCAGTTTATAAGAATACCCGACATTGATCGGTTAATCATCAGTGTCGGTTCAAGTCGATTAGAGTGGGATGGACTAGCCTGTTGATGGAAAAAGTCATCAATGACGGGTCTTAATAAGCATCCGTGTCGGTTTGGGATATAAACTTAACTTTTTTATACAAATTCGAATTATGATAAAGTTTATATGAAAACTGTAGCTCTTGACAATATTTATGATTTTCTAGTTAACTTTTTAATTTGAATACTTTTAGATACTCAAATCCATTATTCAAATCTCAATTAGAAAGGCTAAAAATGAATATATCTATTTGCTAATAGAATTGATTGTTGGAATCACTCCCTCTCTTGTGTATTGTTTATCGCAAACACTCACGTATTTTTCACTTGCATCACACACACACGAATGAACAGAGTGCACAAGCTAGAAAGCCTTTTGGTTGATGCAGCCAACTATCTCACATCGGTTTTTTGTTCATAGCCCTGTTTAAGATCCCACACCAAAATTTTTCACCATGTCATATCGAACGTTTGAACACCTGCATAAAATATTAAATATAGGCTTAAAAAATAACTAATTGCACAGATTGCAACTAATTTGTAAGATAAATTTTTTAAGCCTAATTGCTCCATGATTTGATAATGTGTTGCTACAGTAAACATTTGCTAATGACGGATTAATTAGGCTTAATAAATTCATCTTGTGGTTTACTGATGGATTTTGTAATTAGTTTTTTTATTAGTGCCCGAACACCCTATGCGACACTCTAAATAATACCCGATTTAACATGCTAAAACTTTATATGCCTGAATCACAACACCGCCATAGACTCAGTACATATAAAGAGAGATAGCAACGGCCAAACCCATCACTCAGCCACAACCCACGCCATGCAACTTAACTAGTCCCTCCGTTCTATAATATAAGAGATTTTGAGTTTTTGCTTACATTGTTTAACCACTCGTCTTATTTAAAAAAAATTTGAAATTATTATTTATTTTTTTGACTTACTTTGTTATCCAAAGTACTTTAAACACAATTTTTCGTTTTTTATATTTACACAAATTTTTTAATTAAAATGAGTGGTCAAATAGTACAAGTAAACCTTATATTATAGGACGGAGGGATTAACACATTGTGCAGGCATCATGGATGCATGCATGCATGTCTACTGCTGGATCGATTCACTCGGCAACATGGGGCCTCGCCTTGCCTGCGATCCGGCTACTTCGCGCCGCACTTGCACTTGCAGTTGGGTTCAAGTAGGTGTGTGTCTACGTACTGCATGCCTGCATTTGATGACCCGGGGCCCCACTCGTGTAGCCCCACGTCGACTTGTTAGGCGCATGTTTAACTTTGTTTTTGTGGGATAATTTGGCTGCGATTTGCGGAGCAATCGTTATGGGTCTGTTTAGTACAGCTCCAACTCCTAAATATAATTATAGGAGTTAATTTTAGAGTGGAGTTGTAGAGCTGTGTTTAGTACAGCTCCAACTCCTAAATATAATTATAGGAGTTAATTTTGGAGTGGAGTTGTAGAGCTGCCTAAACCCAGCTCCACAATTCTAGTATATTTTGTGAGAGAGCTCCACCCAACTCCACTCCCAGATTTGGTGGAGCTGAAACTGTTTAACTGAGCTCCAACTCCAAAAGGGATGGAGTTAAAGCTGGAGCTGTGCCAAACAGACCCATGGTTTGAAATTCTTTAGTGGAGTATATACCTACTTGAGTGACGTATCACCACGAATCTAGCAAATGTTTGAACGGGGCAGTAGATAATTTGATCTACATGGTTTTGTCAGGGGTTAAGTTTGGCCTTTTACGTTTACCCTTAGAGATTTTGTATTTTATATTTACCTCCTTAGTTCAAGATGCCCCTTACATGCACTGAAAACAAAAGGCAGCCTATTTGATGGAACCCACGTATCGATAAATCTCATTAAGTGAATGGTGAATCGCAAGAATTAACAAGGATGAGCCATATAATCAATAAAATAATAGCCATTGGATCCACATATAGACAAAATAGCAAGAAGAAATCCGAACTATTGGATTCACTTTGTCTAGAAGCTTCCTTGACCTACTAAGAAAAAAAAATAGTAAGGTTATGGATATAATTTACAATGTACACTTTTAATTAAAAAAACTATTTTGCAAATATACCCTCTTACTCTATCTATGCAACTTTCCTTTGAGGAAAAAAATTACAAATAGATCATTGACCTATATTTAGAAAGATCCAACAAATGTTGTGCATATAATTTTATCAATCACACGGTTTACAAATAACCTCATCTTTTAATAAAGATTAATATGATCCGACTAATCTTTATATCATTCAAAGTTATATATATTAGTGATGAGTATATAGTATATATTTGTATGTGTGTGTGTGATATGCTGATGTAACCATCAACTATGCACCCATTAAAGATGTTATGATTAATCATTATTACAAATTTAAACTTATTATTGCTACCGCAATCTATAGATATTTAATAGAGAGGGAGTTTATAGTTGCGCGATGCGCAACTTAACATACTAGTACTATTAAATAGCATACAGATGTCGCCATCATCAGTATCGGTTCAATAAAACCTAACACTAACTATGGTTTTCTGCACCCAACACTCTCACACTAAGTAGAGGTAACACATGCCACTAATAAGAAGACATTAGCGCCGGGTCATATACAAACCAATATTGATTATTCTACGTATAAGAATACCCGACACTTATTGGTTAATCATCGGTGTCGGTTCAAGTCGATTATAGTGGGATGGGCTAGCCTGCGAAAAGTCATCAGTGTCGGGTCCTAAGCATTCGTGCCAGTTTGGGATATGTACTTAACTTTTTCATACAAATTCGAATTATGATAAAGTTTATATGAAAAATGTAGCTCTTGACAATATCTATGATTTTATAGTTAACTTTTTTAGTTGAATACTTTTAGATACTCAAATCCATTATTCAAAAATCGATTAGAAAGGCTAAAAAGGAAAATATCCATTTGCTAATAGAATTGATGTGGATGTGAGTTGGTTGAAATAGATGCACGTGGTAGGGTGTGTCCAATTCGGTGGTAGATTGCTATAACAATTAGTTGTTGCACTTGTACATAATGAAATGATAGAATATAAAATGTGGAGTACAAAAGGTTAGGGCTCCTTGATATATAGAAATTTTGGAGAATTTTAATTCTATGGAAAAATTTCCTAAGAATGTTTTGAAGCAAATGATAAAATCATATCCTATCCTTAGAAATTCCTACATAATGAACAATCCTATAGAGATTTTGAAAGAATTTTTTTGAAAGGAGATTTTCAAGGAAATTTATCAAGAGCTCTAACCTCTTATAAATTTTCCTTTGAATCTATCTCTAATATGATTTCTACGTTTTTTCTGTGGTCCAATCAAACGGTTATTGTTGTGTTTTTTTCTGTGTTTTACAATACTTAGTTTTAAACTAGTATTATATCACTTATGTATTTCCTATTCCTCAGTCTTTTTTCATTCCCGCTATTCAAGGAACCCTAAAGTTGCTGTCAGCCCGTGACATCCCTGTGATTTCCAGGATGTGCATTTTTCCGATGCAAATAACTCGTCTTTGATAGTTAGCTTGATAGATTATCATCCACACATCCAAAACTTAAATTCCCAGACGTTACTTTATTTTAGAGAGTTATTTTTGGTGTTTACTCATTGTATGTTATTTTCTGGATTGACTTTTAAATCACTACTGATATTAAGTTTTCTGGTAACTTTTCTGGATTGACTTTTAAATCACTACTGATATTAAATTTTTAGAAAAAAATATTTATTTATAAGTGTTTAGGTGGTATGGATGGAAGGAACGAGACCCTAACCAAATGCAATACTGTACAGTTTGTTGTTGGGAGATCCTCGTGAGTTCTAGGATCCACTTTTCCTTCGTATTTTTCTTCTTCCTGACGCGAATTATAACACGAGAGCACAGTCGCCCATATCCATCCCATCGCTACCGTCCGAGAGCTTTCTCTCGCTCGGCTGACGGCGACCGCCGGCGCCGGTGTCGCCACGCGCCGGCGCCTCCGCCCGCTTGCTCGCACGCGGGCCGGTCAAGAGGCCCACGCCGCGTAGGCCTAGCTAGCTAGCTGTATCCCGCCGCCAGCGCGCGCGAGAGAATAGCTAATACCTCGTTCCCGAATACTATTTTGATCAACGATATCTATAAAACTAAGATATTTTAAATAAAAAAGAGCTACATATTATGATATATTATTTATTGATAAATCTGGTAGCATTAATTTTATATTATTGATTGATCTTTTTATTTTCTTATGCTATTAATAGACAAAGTTACAAATATTTGACTTGACACTATACTAAAAATACATATTTTTTTTAGGACGGAGGGGATAGTAATTAAGAACATACTCCCTCCATCGTATAAAAAACGAATCTAAAATTAAATGTGACGTATTCTTTAGTATGTCTAGATTCGTAATATATGTCAAATCTGATACTAGGTTGATCCTTTTATGGAACGGTGGGAGTAAAACGGATACAATATTTTTTTAGATATATTTTATTAAGAAATGTTCATGTCTAGATATATTTGGACTAGAAAATATTTCATTCCATTCTAGATTTTTATATTATAGGATACACAATGGACTCAAATAGTTTTATAGATATAGCTATATCTAGGTGTCATGGTACCAATTATTTATTTATATGTGACTCAGATAGTTTTAGTAATGGGTCTATTCAGCCGCAAGGGGTGCAGCAGCGCTGCAGCATGGAGAAACAGTGAAGCAAGCAAAAAAAAAAAAAAAAAGCAGTGGTTGGCAGCAGGCAACTGCTGTACCTGTTAGCCGAACCGGCCCAATATTGATATGGTACAAGCTTATGTATAAACATGACCTGTGTTATAACTAGAGAAACAAAAATTAAAGCAAAATCATGCAGCACCTGTGCAGTGAAAAAAAATTGTTATTTTTTTCTTCATAAATAGATTGAATTTAGACTTATATATACAATGTCTTATATTACCATACTATACTTTTATTAAATTTTATGAATATTTTACATAACAGTTTTAAACAACAACCCCACCCCCCCCCCCCCCCCCCCCCCAACCCCCAAACCCAACACACATACTCGTACATACATAGATATAGAAAATACTTTCCGGGTTGGAAAACACTCCCCTAGACAACGGAAGCTTCAACCCCACCCCCACCCCCACCCCCACCTCGCGCGAGACGTCAGCGACGACGTCCGCCGCGCGCCGCTACCGCTACGTCCTAGCGCTAGCGCGGCAGCTCGTGTCGCGGTGGAAAACGCCCACTTCGCCACCGCTCGCGCGCACACGCCCACGCCGCTCCTCCCCTCCCCTCCCCCGCCTCCGTATAAAGCCGCGCCCGCGCCGCGCACGCCGGCCGGCCACCGAGGACGAGCTAGAGCGCGCGCGCGCCGCCGCGAAACATTAGCTATAGCTAGCTAGATATAGCCGGCCGGCGATCGAGGAGATCGATCGATCGAACGCCGCCGCGCGCGCGCGGTCATGACGCCGGCGAGGGTGGTGTTCATCTGCTGCGCTGTTCTGCTCGCCGCCGCCGCCGCGGCGTCGTCATCGTCGACGGCGGCGGGGATCACCAGGGCCGACTTCCCGCCGGAGTTCATCTTCGGCGCCGGCTCCTCCGCTTATCAGGTACACACGTTTTTTTTCCCTTTTTTAGCGCGAACTCAACCACCAAGCAAACCTGATCACTGCCGATGCATGCACAGTGCACACACATCTATCTCTTGCTCTACAAATCATGCAAAAAAGAAGGAAAAAACAAAACTGTAACTAGATACAAATCGGATGGAGTTGAATCTGTTGCACAAATTAATTCGAAACATTAATTATATTTCTCGCATCATCGATTTGCTCGTTAGAATATCAGAGAGTACAAAATTTTACTGTCAACGCCTGTCCAAGACTGCAACCTGTTCGTCGGTATGTCCAACCGCCACACTATCTCGTTCGCTATTCCTGTCCATGTGTTCCCCCTGACTAACACGAACCATACAAAATAACAATATAAAATTCGTCGATTCAACGAGCACATTCGTTGTGCCCTTTGTTCAATTCTTGGATAAAAACAGACGGATGAAATTCAGAGTGACTTTTTTGTTAACCTCTCGCTTTCCTACTGAACTTTAATCACAGAAGTAGGCTTTGCTTCTTTCTTCGTTTAACCTTTGTGCTAACCAGTGTCACTCTCTTTATGACTTGTTGTTTCACGTTAGTACTCTGGTAATATGCAATATATGTCGGTATGCAAGAAATTCATTGCATCGACGCAACATTTCAGTACTTGTTCCGTCTGTGGTTAACTGTTCAGCTGTTCTTTAGCTTTGTTTTGTACTTAAGAGAGTACAAATTGTGAACTGGTGATACACTGATACTAAAACTCCTAAAAGTCCCGGTTTTGCTTGCTTATGTTATGGCTAGTCCAAATTCAGCCATCATAATAACCTTTTGCACAAAGCAAGGGCATAACTCCACAAGAGTCAGTGTGCCTGACGAGCCGATTAATTATACCTGGTACAATTTATATTCAAGTATTGTTCGATAGGAAATATGTACTTATTAGGCACTGCAAATTGGTAGGAGAATTATTGAAAGCTGTAAGATATTGTCTTCTACACCAACTTGGCTCCGAGAAACATAAGAAAAGCCGGCGCTGCATAAGTCAATTTCCCCAAGTACTAGTCCATGCATCTGGCTTAGTTTAATCTGCTAGCCGACACCTTGTTCTTATTGTTTTTCTCGAAAAAAGAATTGCTAGCTCTTCTGGAATCGGTGCCCTATTTTCCATTTTTACTGATTTCATGTTGCGAATTGTGATGATTCCTTGGTCCTTTGGTCACCGCTAACCTGCAAGCAGAAACAATCAAACAACGCTCACCGAATACGACTCTCGGCGATGGTGGCCTCTAGTGCACAATCTTGCTTTGTTTCTGACGAAGATGTGTTTGTTTCCATCGTCTTCCACTAGGAACAAAAAACCATACATGTCGTTTTCTTTCCGGTGTCACTTGAATGGTCTTTTCTGCATCTTCCGTTTGGCATCTTGCCTTTAGAGAGAGTGCATAAGTGTATCTTGCTAAGTACAAGTCGCAGTGGAGGCCTGACATTTGGCAGATTCAGAGAAATGCATGGCCTGAAACCTATGTTGTTAGAACAGGGAAAAGTTGTGGTGAGGTGAGGTCAGTAGATGTTACTATCGTTGCTTTCAGCTGAGTTGGTGGTAAGGAATTGGGGAAAATGCATTTTGCCAAATAAGTCAGATGTGTACTTTGATTTGATTCTCTGAGGGAAAATTAGTAATCGCACTGCATTAGTAGTCATGCAGCAATTTCAGTATATTGGTTACAGGTAGAAAATAATTAGCATCATAGTACCCTCATTGATAAGGTTGTGAACGTTCAAAATGGTGCATCATAAAAACTTATGCTACTCGACATGTTGATCAAGATTTGGAGTGTTGTATAGCATATTGTACTGACCTGAACATTCACAAAATTGCTTAGGTTGAAGGTGCATTTGCAGAGGATGGAAGAAAGCCTAGTATCTGGGACACGTTTTCGCACTCAGGTTAGTTTGGTCTAAGATTTACTTGTGAAAATTGAGTCTGTGTCTACGATAAATTTCAAATTCTTAAAATTAACGAGAACTTTCTAATTCTATTTTCCACAGGCTATTCTGTTGATGGAGCAACCGGTGATGTAACTGCAGATCAGTATCATAAGTACAAGGCAAGTTCTTGGGACAGTTCTGGTTAAGGTTTTTTTTTTTTCAGATTACGAGCATGTCAATTTCTGAAGATGTAAAGCTTTTGCAATAAAAAATATGTCTTTGATAACAGGAAGATGTAAAGCTTTTGCAAGAGATGGGCGTTGACGCGTACAGGATGTCCATTTCTTGGTCTCGGCTTATTCCTGGTGAGTTTACGCTAATAGTATTACTGCATGTTCAGAAGTGTGCATAAGAAAAATCAGCTGAAAGTTGACTGATTTGGTTGCTTGTACATGTAGATGGGCGAGGAGCTGTCAATCCGAAGGGACTGGAATACTATAACAACCTGATTGATGAACTTCTGAGCCATGGTATGTAAATGTAATCCCTTTATCTGAACTGTTACTAATTTTGCAATGCTGAAATATGAGGATAATATTTGATCCATGTTTTTTGTGTTTATGTAGGAATCCAACCTCACGTAACGATATATCATTTCGATTTTCCTCAGGCTCTCCAAGATGAATACAATGGGATACTTAGTCCTAGATTTGTGTACTTTCTTGCTACCCCCCTAAGCCTTACCCCCTTACTGCAATTGCTTCCATATGAACTGAAATAATATTGCTTTTGCATTCTTGGCCATGATGTAGAGAGGACTTCACAGCATACGCGGATGTCTGCTTCAAGAACTTTGGTGATAGAGTGAAGCACTGGAGCACTGTCAATGAGCCTAACATCGAGCCGATTGGCGGATACGATCAAGGAATCCTTCCGCCACGGCGATGCTCATTCCCCTTTGGTGTCCTCAGTTGTGACAATGGCAACTCTACCACAGAGCCATACATAGTAGCACATCATCTTCTTCTTGCACATTCCTCAGCAGTGTCCCTCTACAGAGAGAAGTACCAGGTCTGAAATTAATGCCATCTTCTCTTACAGAAGGACCGATGATCATCTTCAGATATAGAATCTAACCTTTGTCTATTGCTTATCAGGCCACTCAAGGAGGACAAATTGGGCTCACATTGCTCGGTTGGTGGTACGAGCCCGGGACGCAAGATCCTGAAGATGTAGCAGCAGCTGCAAGGATGAATGATTTCCACATTGGATGGTTTGTTATGCTCCAAGTTTCACAAAAACACCTGAAGTTTTTCATGTACCTTACATGTAAGATCATGTGTTTTTGGCTCAGGTACATGCATCCTTTGGTGTACGGTGACTACCCTCCGGTAATGAGGAAGAATGTTGGGTCCAGGCTACCATCTTTCACAGCTGAAGAATCAAAGAGAGTACTTGGATCCTATGATTTTGTCGGATTTAACCACTATGTCGCCATTTTTGTGAGAGCCGACCTTAGCAAACTTGATCAGAGCCTCAGAGATTACATGGGCGATGCAGCTGTCAAATATGACCGTAAGTGTCCTAATGACATCAAATCTTAGTACGTCTCACAATATAACAACAGATAATTTAATTTTTCTACACTTCTTTTGTTCTTTTGCAGTCCCATTCCTGAAATCAAATAATGAGGTATTCGGTGACATAACTTGCTCTTGTGAAATTATACTGTCTGTCTCTGAATTTAGTGCCAGACTGCCAGTACCTCCATCATGGCTAAAGCATTTCTCCTTTTTTTTTTCTGATGGTGAAAAAACTGAACAATAACAGTTCCCACTCGGGTTGAGGAGTGACTTCATGACGTCGACCCCATGGGCTCTGAAGAAGATGCTCAATCATCTCCAAGAGAAGTACAAGAACCCTATTGTCATGATCCATGAGAATGGTAACATCACCTGAAACACTGCCAACAACAGAGCATCAACTGATCAAACAGTTTTACACTTTTACTGCAACAATCACACTGCCAAGATGATTGAATCATCAGCTGATAAACAATCTTACTGCAACAATCACACTACCAAAATGATTGAATCGTCAACTGATCAACCGTTTTACTGCAACAGTCACACTGCCAACAATAAATCATCAACTGATCAACAGTTTTACTGCATCAGTTCAGATATAATATATACTCACTCTCTGCTACATTGGCCATGCTTTTTCAGGAGCCGCTGGGCAGCCTGACCCATCAGGCGGAAACACCTACGACGACGATTTCAGGTCGCAATATCTGCAGGATTACATCGAGGCCACACTTCAATCCATCAGGTATATGCATTTTTTTTACATAGTAATAGAAGCTTTATTAAACCCATCCAATTACATTAAGTGATACAACTGTACCGAGAACACGAGCAATAAAACCTTAAGAAAATTCTCGGTCGGATTCATTTTTTTTTCAAAAAATCGTACTGTATTGAAATTTGAAATATTTGTTTGAACCGAGTGCAGGAACGGGTCGAACGTGCAGGGCTACTTCGTGTGGTCGTTCCTGGACGTGTTCGAGTACCTGTTCGGCTACCGCCTCCGCTTCGGCCTCTACGGCGTCGACTTCGCCTCGCCGGAGAGGACCAGGTACCAGAGGCACTCGGCGCGGTGGTACGCCGGCTTCCTCCGCGGCAGCGAGCTCCGGCCGGCGGCGGCGGCGCTGGCCGGCGGCGGAGCCTACTCCCAGTGATCAAGGTTCTTCTTCCTCGCACGCTTTCATCTCGCGAAGAACAGGACAGGACGGGACAATAAAATTTACCTGGATAGATACAGAAGAATTATACAGTTCATATCGAAGTTGATCTTTTGAATAGGGTCTTAGAATGAATGGTCTCTCTTCTTCCCCTGGTTTTTGGTTCTTCTGTTTACAGACCAATGATGGGTCAATGTCAGTCAAATTGTGTGATTTAGATCAATGGGTCAAAGTGTATGATGTGATTGTGTAATTGTGTCGATTATATATAAAATTTTGAAGTCTCTCGTAGTTTGAATTTGAAATTGTACACACTACGTATAGGATAGTGGTTATAAATTTTGAATTTTGATGCGAATGCCATCATCGCACGTCGTTCAGGAACTGCGTAGGCCTCAAGAAAGGAGCAGCAGCATAACTAAAGTACTCTCCCCGTCCATAAAACAAAGGTGGTCCAAGATAGATATAGAATAGGATGTGATACATTCTACTACTATAAGATGGTGTTTGAATCTTCTGAAGATAAAGATGAAGTTTGAATCTCCTGAAGATAAAAGATGAAGATTAAGTGTTTCATGCAAAACGAGGTACTAATAACGTGTAATTAATTGAGTTTTAGTTATTATAAAGTTGAAAAATGGATTAATCTAATACTTTAGAACAACTTTCATATATAAATTTTTCGCACGAAACGCACCGTTTAGCAGTTTGAAAAGCATGCCACGAAAATCCAAAATTTCATCCTCTGCTTGTAGTGGAAACGAACAGGACCTAAATCTGAAAAAAGTACTACATCAAAATATTAAGAATCTAGATAACTTTCTATCTAGATTCATAACAAGAATGTGTCATATTCTATACTATGTTTTTTTATGGAACGGAAAGAGTATAAAGTAGTAGAGATGGATGATTCAAGATATACAGCAGAAGCATTTGATTCGATAATTACTACAGTTCAATGGCAACATTGTTTAGCAGCATTTTCCTCAGTATGATTCAGGACTAGCACATATAGAGAATTCCAAACAATATTGTCACTTTAACTGAGACAATTCATAAAGCATCTTCACTTGAAGAAACTAACATGAGGTTGCCTTCCAGAAATAAAAAACCATAACGGTACGAAATACCGGCATCATCAACATAAGATGACGATTAATGACAGCAACCTGAGTTCCTGACACTGAAGCCTCAGTTATTTCCCATTCTTTGCTGAAACAAACCCAAATGTCGGCCAACCCCGGAACATACACGATGGAGGGAAGACAAGTATTCACAGGAATCGCGGAGTAGGCAGACCATTCTGTGCGCCATAAATGGAAAGCAGCTCTGTGGCTGATCTTCCACTAAAATTTTCATAAGATCGATTATGTACGGGAGCCATCGGACTCCACCAGTGAGGTTCCCCAGTTTGTGGCCAGAAGGTCTCTGAACTCCAGCTGTATGATTGATTGGCATGTCTAGGGGCACCAACACCATTACGGATGTTACCGTTTGTGGTGCTTGCGGTTTCAGTGAGAGGAAAGTCATGGGGGGCTCTGATCTCAGCTGACGATGAGGCTGCAATGAAAGATGTGATTGACAAAGCCCTTGGTCGAACCCTTCTGGTCGCAGGAGGTTGTGGATTGCTTGCCATGGATGATGGAATTGTTTGTTGAACAGCGTGACTTGTCATACCATGGCCATGGCCTCTAGTTTCAGACGCAGCAGTTAATGACCTCAAATGTGCAAGATTGCTTGCTCTGCGAGCTGTCGGCCTGCATTGATCATAAATTTTTACGACCTAGCACCAAAAGTGATGTCACACCAAAAGAAAGTGAATGAAAATTGTGAGCATAAATTCACATTGCATAAATAGATTTACTTAATCTTCATGCGATTATTTCTTGGCATTGTTAGTTAACAGTTAGAGACAGCTAAGCATAGCACAGTAATTTGTGTTCTTCAAGATCTATGATTTGACTATTGGTTTGAGACACTGCAGGTTATTGGACGTAAGTCATGTGCATAAATACCATGAATCTTGAGAAAAGGAGCTCTTACATACTGGGAGTTGGTGACAGATTTGTCTTGCTTCCAACTCCAAGATAGTAAATACCCTTTTCGTGAAAAATATAGTAAATACCCTATTCACCTAGAGACACATCTCTGAACTAAAATTTCAAATATTCGTAAAGACTTACCTGTGGAATAAGGAATTATCATGCATATGTGGTCGCAATCTTTGCTGGTTGCCTCCATCATATCTTGGCATTCCTATGCCAAATGGGGCGGTGGAATGATTGAGTGTTCCAGGCATTTGAACACTACCTAAATACTGCTGTTCTCTCTCATGGTTTCTTGGCTCAGATTCATTGAAAACTTGAGTATTTCTCAAATCTGTAGTTGCATGACCTTCCGTACCAGTAGGACGCTGATGGAATGGTATGCTTTCAGTACTGGCAGTAGAACTAGAAGGCGCATACATTGGATGGTGAAAACCATGCAGAGACCCTATATACTCCAAAACTGTCCATTTTTCACAAACAGGAAAACCTTAGAATAAATGAAATAAAAACAAAATGAAAGCACTAAAAGGGAAGGATCAGCACACTTACAAGGATTTGGCTCAGATTCGCTTTCCCTGCATCAGGAAAGCATCATCAAATTCAGCATATGTTAAGGTGATGCATAGAGCCATTTAAGTTGTATAGGAGCTTAAGTGAAATATTATGGCTTGAGCATAATTTGAAAACTTTAATGAAAAGAAGAAATAATTACCCAAAAACAGAGGTCAATGGTGTATTGAAGGGACACCACCCAAATTCAAATGAGAACGGCTGAAATTACATCCAGGCAGGAAACAGTTAGAATTAGGCTAGACACTGGTGTTGTAGGAAATATGGAACAGTGAAAAGTACCTTGCTATTTTTTTATTAGATCTCAAAAACATCATACAACTAAATGCGTTTTGCTTTAGAAATAAGACTAACATACACCCTTACAATTTCAGTAAAGGATATTGATAAAACTATCAGGCAATGAAAAAATCAAGCTCATGTTATCTCTTACTCTTAATTCCCTATAGCATTTTTATGCCTTCAAACAAGATTCCTATTTCCAAATTTTGATGCTACCCTGATCAACAATGTGTCCCTAGAGGCCTATAGGACTGTCTTATATAATAAACATGAATTTTATTCTGAAACTTTGGGCAATGATATTATGCTTTCCTAGAGTAACCTTAGCCATATTTAGGTCATGATTGAACTGCAACGTAGAGTTTTTACAGGACCAAACATACAAAGTTAGTTTAATCATTCATGTGTCAATAATATCCAACACACAAAAAGAGGCCATGCAGGGGCCAAAATCTAGTTTTGTAGAATGCAAGGTGTTGCGATATTTTTCTACTTTTCATTTTTCATTATGCGAATGGAAATAAAACTATATATTCATCATCATAAATAGCCTAGATTGCCATTACATGCAAAATAATTCATTTTCTGGCAATTACTTACATAGTCAAAGGTTTCACCATTCAGCCAGTCACCTGTATCAGAATGGCTACATGGTTGGCTCTCATTCCCATAGAGCCAGTGACCTTTCTCAATATTCCGACAATTTGGGCACTGCATCACCCCTTTTGCATTAAATGCAGATCCAATGCAGTCTAGCAAACAAGAAAGAATAGTATGAAGTATCCAAAAAAAAAACTAATATGAAATACAAAACATACGCTGATATGCATGCAACAAGTTTGCCAGTGCATAAGAAGTCACCCACATGAATGGACACGTATAGCCCGCATATGTGTAAACAGGAAAATTGTATGCATCGAGAATCGCAAAGACATTTGTCACAATTCAAAGTAAATGAGAACCTATTCTTCAAATTTCAGCTTAGTATACTGCTATCAACGTTTCCAGAAGATAGTCATTTAAGCCGATGTTTCAGGAGTTTACGGTTGGTTGATGTTAATCAAACTCAAGCATGACAAATTTATCACTCCGAGAAAAATCACCTAACCATTTGAATTCAGCGTTAAAAATTGGATGTTCGGTGATTACGGGTGAGTAATCCAATTGAGATTCAACATACCACCACAGCCAGTTCCATTCCACTATGAACAATCACCAACGTCGTGCATTCAGCCATTCACCCATGCATGCATGAGTAGAATTCCCAAATTGGGGACGCATAACAGCAAAAGAACATCGCAAAATTTCAGGTTCTTTCCCCCCTCGAATTACCCAGCCTAAGACGAACAGGACCGGGCTAATCCGATCCCCCCAATAGGCACAATTCTGCTAGCGAGATCGAAACCTCCGCGCATGCTACATCGATCCATCCATCTATCCACCCACTCGACGAGATGGGGAACGCGGACGAGGGCGGGGGGGCTGACCTAGGTGGAACTCGTGGCCGCACTGCAGCCGCGCGGTGGACCTCGCCGCCACCCCGTCGCCGCACGCCACCGCGTCCAGGCAGATCGAGCACACCGCCGCCGCCGCCGCCGCCGGCGAGGAATCCGGCGACACCTCCAGATCCATCGGCTCCGCCGCGAAGGCCATGAGAGGCTGACGTGGTGGGGCCCGGATGTCAGCGAGAGGAGGGGGGGATTGTCTGTGTTCTTACGGGGGTGGGTTTGGTTGGGTTAAGGAGGAATTGATGGAGACCAGCGGGACGGGAGATGTCCGTGTCCAAACGAAAGGACACGTCAGCGTGATGTTATCATGATAAGGTTGATGGATTCTTTTATTTTCTTTCAGTATTTTGCTTTTGCTTTTCTTCTTTTTTTAAAAAAAATGAAGTTTTGTTTAGATGTAACCTCTCCGTCACAAAATAAGCCAACCTCGTATTAGAATGTTACAATAAATTTGTACATATATGCTCAGATGTGTTCAATGGACACATTCTAATATGATACTCCCTCTATCTCAAAATGTAAGCATTTTTAGCGTGTCCAGATTTATAGCTAAAAATGCTTTCATTTTGGGACGGAGGCAGTATTAGCTTACTATGGGATGGAGAAAGTATATTTGTATCATTAGTGAATGATGGTATGTACTTGTGGTAGTATATTTTATTTTATTTTTAAAATTGTACTTTTAGAAACAGGATTTTCACTTATTCTAATCTAGAAAACATGTTCTTTGTTATGTAGGCGTCATACAGGCAAAATGAGACAAATGACTAAGTAAATAAGTCACTTCCATGTCACTTACATGTCACGACTGACGATAAGTCAAAACGTCATTCATAATATTAAGACTCGATTTACATTGTCAATTTTTTCAGGATTTGCCGCCCTAGTCTTCGAAGATACGTAGAGTTTGCGTACGTGTGTTCATAAGGGTGAGTGTACGTGCGTTGTGAGTGTCTATGTTGTACGGTGTAATTCTATAAAAAAAAATTAAGCTTGAGGAATGTGAATGAAATTTGATCTGTAGTTCAGGCCTCCAAGGGACGTCCAATGAACCTTTTACCTTTTCGTGGAGAAGAGAAAGGTCCAACAAAAGTCTGATCGCGGGGCTCTTACATGGACCGCAAGTGGCCATGGTTTATATGGGCCGTAATGGGCCAGATCCTGAAAAGTTCTCGGCAGGACTCTCATTCGGAACAGAAAATTTCCGTCGTTATTTTTTAGCATCAAAATTAATAAAAACTGAAAAGACAAAATCAATTGATATAAAAAATTTAAAAATATATTTTGAACAAATAAATTTTAATATAATATTTTATCGAGCTTCATTTGGATAAATTCTACTGTTTGAACCATCTCAGATCTACTTTAGGCCTGTTCAGTTGCTGCTTTCGCGGCTGCTCCACAATCGACGGGAACAGTGCCACACTCACCACGTGCAGCTGCAGCCGTTACAGCTGGCCTACCAAACACTCCCATTAGTGCCACAATTTCAATATTTGATCTTAGTTTGTATATGTAAAAAAAATCAAAATTTGGCTTATCAGTCATAACCAAAACTTAAATTTTAAAACTTAATATCACAGTTAATTTTGGGGCCTTAGCTTTTAAACTGCTAGAGTAGAGATCCTTTGCTTGGCTGATCCGTTTATTTTTCTAGGGCTTATCACCCGTAGCTCAACAAATCATAGCCATATCTGCTCGTAGGAGCAATCAATTTATTGTATGTTCGTTATCATGTCGACCGATCATGAAGATGAATAGCCACAAACTAGCCACAAATTAAAGAATTCTCCAATACGCGCACTGGAAAATTTCAAAAGCTGTGTTAATGTTTTAATTTCATTGTGATTTTGATGGGCACTACTTGAGGGATATATACGATAGTTGCTTAATGGTCACTTGAGTTACTCATCTCTTCGTTGAATTCATTATCTATAAATTTCTCTTCGTTGAATACTTGAATTAGCTTTCGGTCGTCATTAAGAACTAATCGTCGGTGTAACTGTAATGCTACATTACTTCGTCTCTATCAACCTTTATAAATCTTTTGTACTTAAGTGCATAATTGGAGCAACTTAGCTTTCTTTCTCTGTCAGTAGTGTCTGAGCCACTTCAATTATTCCAACTTGCGTAGTTCAAAAATGAAAAAAAAACAACAACTTGAATTGGGAGTTGGAACTACACTGTCGAAGTGACTGTCTTTGATCACTAAGCAAGTTCAAAGGCAGTCTCAATTGTAGTCAAATTAGCTTTTTAACATGGAAAAGCATGCATTTGATTTCGTCAGGGGAAAATGAAGTGCAGAGTATACATGTTTGATCTGATATATAGGAGTGCTTTTCTGATCACCTATTGCCTAGGTAATTCATATTTGAAAATTTTTTATCTGCAAGGTTTATGTTCTGATGTCCATTTGGTGGATGGGTGAAGATCTTATCATCTTAAATGGTAATCCATCTCAAATTATGCCGCGAGACATAGTCTTTACTTCTCTCCTCTTTGTTTTATTTTCTTTGTCGGGTTGCTTGTTTGTAAATTGTTGCAGAACTTACTTAAGTCTTAACACAAAATATGCGCAATCCTTATGCGCATTCTTAAAAAAAAAATATGGGAGTTTGCATTTAGTTCTGCAGAAGCCCAGTCCAGGTTATCTGTTGCTTCAGTTCAGCATGCATTAGAAATTCAGACTCCAGGCACATGAATTATTGCATCAATGAACAGAATAAGTCCCTTTGGTTACTCTAGACAATATTCATCGTTCACATAAAGCTCAAAACCGTACCAGAAACAGAAGAAACTAGCTACAAAACAGAAACTACATAAACCAACACACATAGATTTAAGATTTCTTTGCAGGAGGAGGAGGAGGGGGGTTCTGAACTCTGAACTTGTATCCAAAAATTGTACTAACATATTTCATTACATGATAAGTTTTTTTTTAAGATTTAAGAAACTAGCTATGAAATAGAAACTAGAAACATCAAAACATAGATAATTTGAAAGATTTTGAAAAAAGGGCGGTCTGAACTCTGAACTTACATCCAAAAATGGTAACATATTTCATTAGAGCAAACACACTCTTGTGTCACATCATAAGGTGTTGCTTAGTTGCTAACATATATAACCATACGTTAATTGTCCTTTCATCCCTGGTTAACTATACGGTATGTCACCTTTCATCTATTGTCACTTTGTCAGTACTAGTGATCTCCCACATACATCAGTGCCAGTAGAACATGAACAAAATCATGCACACAAAGTCTAAACGCTCCGGCTCATCCGACTGCGAATCCTCCTGATGAACATATCAGCAGCCTGATCGATCTCATCGTCTATGTTGAACTCCAGCCCTTCGTCCTCCCGGTTGCTCCTGATTATATCGATGACCGACGGCTCGTCATCATCGCCATCATCATCACCACAGTCGTCTTGATCATCACTGTAACAAGTGTCATCATCGTTGAAGAGCGAGTGAGTCCAGTGATCAGTGCTGTAGCCATGATGATCCTCTTGATCGAACATTGCCAGTTCAGAGAGATGACGATCATGGTCGTCGGCGATCACCATCTCATCATGGACTACAACCTTTCGCATCACGAGGGCCTTGTTGCCGTCATGGTTCTTGTTCTTGTGGTAGTAGTCCACCCTGGCCTTCTCCTTCTCCACTATCAGAGCATGGATCCGGTGCGATATGGCGCCGATCATGGCCATCCTGCGGCGGAGGGAGGCGACGATGAGGAGCCTGGCCCTGACTGTGCTGGCCTTGCTCCTCACAATCGTCGCCGCCTTCTTCAGAAGCTCGGGAGCCTTGCCAATCTTCATCTTTGAGGTTGAAGGCAAGGTAGAAGAAGAAGAGGAAGAGGAAGATGATGAGATGGCTCTATCAAGAACAACAGCAGCTAAGTATCTGTAGTGATTCAGGCTTGGCATGAGTAGTAAGTAGATCACTGAGATTAATTCAGAGATGATTAGTAGCTAAGCTAAGCTAAGCTAGCTAGTAGAGCTCTAGGTTGCAGTGGCATCTGGCATGGGCTTTGAGCTGAAGCCCCATGGGTGTATTTATAGCCAGGAACTGACCATGCAAATGTGCAGCTTTGTTCATGTGTCAAGATCAAGCTTTTTGGTACAGCCAAAGCATGAAAGAAACATTATATGAAAAAAAATAATTAATTGGCATGTGGAGCAAGCACCATGAGAATGTTGAGAGTGGAAGCAAGCTAAAGAGGGTGGTGGCCTATGTGATCAAAAGCTAGCAAAAGCTATGAGAAAAATATATGGAGAAAGTACTCCAGTTCCAATTAGGTAATAAAGGGTAACTCTCCCAGGTTAAAGATTGGGCCCTTGGGATCCCTATATCCCTGTTAGTTACTTCCTCCGTCCATAAAATAATATAGTTTTAGCTAGTCAAGGAAGATTAAGCATGAGGTTAACAAATTATTATGCCTTCATTAACGCGGTGATAAAACGAAGAGGGAGAGAAAACAAAGATAAGAAGAGAGTATTATTGGTTTGATAGATAAAATAAGAAAAAACTAGAGTGGTATATTAAAGAGATCTGGTAAACCCTATTTAAAAGTATATTTTTTTATAATAAATTCTTAAGCTAAAATTAACTACTCTCTCCGTCCCAAATTATAGAGCATCCTGGTCCTCTCTTTAAGGAAAATAAAACTCGATAACTTTTAACTAATAATCATACTAACTATATATATATATGCTACATATTATACATGTTATATCATTAGATTCATATTCTAAAGTACTTTCATATAATGTTAATTTTATATTTGTTGAGAATATAACATAAGATAAATTAATGCTTAAAGTATGTCATTGAATATCGTGTAAAAAATATAGCCGTTATAATTTGGAATAGGTGGAGTACATTGTTTAAAGGGCGGAGGGAGTATGCATGCGACTGTGTGCTCAGCTAGTGTATCAGTAGCTGATGATGACGGCTGCTTCCACAACTAAACAAAATAAACACAAAGCTAAACCAAAAGGGGAGCTTTAATTTCTTGGCTGTTTTATTTCCATTGTGATTCATGCCGGAAAACTGAAACTAAAGGAGGTATATAATAAGCATGCACGAGGGCCGGCCATGCCATGCATGAGCCAATCCGGCGTTCACATAAGTAGTTGCAGTGCGATGGCTTTAATCTTCTTCTGTGTTTGCTTAATTTGAAAGCTGGGACGATGGATTAGTAACAGTTTTATTATATACTCCCTCCGTTTTAAAATATTTGTCACCGTTAACTTTTTAGCACATGTTTGACCGTTCGTCTTATTAAAAAAATTTGTGAAATATGTAAAACTATGTGTGTACATAAAAATATATTTAACAATGAATCAAATGATATGAAAAGAATAAATAATTACTTAAATTTTTTGAATAAGACGAATGGTCAAACACATACTAAAAAGTCAACGGTGTTAAACATTTTAAAATAGAGGGAGTATAAAATGTGTGCATGCTGTAGCTGCTGCTTCTCTCTCTCTTGTGTATGCTTTTGCTGTTCGTCGACACGCATAGATGGCTTAGCTTTCGTCTTTTAATCCGCGGCATGGAGAGGGAGCTTTGCCATAGCTAAGCTTAGCTTAGCTAGTAGTAGTACTTGCTTTGCTGCTTGCGTAATTCTTTCTCGTTTTTTTTTCTCCTTTATTTGCCGTTGCAATTTGCAGTTGCAGGTTGCATTATTGGGGAATGATAATCGAGCACGTGCTCCTCGTGCGCGCGTATATCAGGTGTGAGTCTGTGACAACTGACAAGTTAACAGGGGCGGCTTGCTTATTTCAGAGATTTTGTGTGTGTGTGTGTCGATATTATGTTGGCAGGCAGGAGACATGGCGCCAAGCATACTCTAGTTCATGGCGGCTGCAAAAGGAGAGTGCTAGGCGGGTATTTTCGGCCCACCCACCCGCCCGCCCGGCCACATTATTTCGGGATAAATTCGGTACTCGGAACATTTAATTCACGGATATCGGCTTAGAATACGGGTCTTTTTTTAGCGGATACGAGATCGGGCTCGGGAACGTGGTATCCGACGGATACGGGTTATCCGGTAAAAAATCCGGGTATTACCCGGATAATTATACAGATATTACCTGTATTATATTTTTGTGAGGCATTTTTTGATACTATGTATTGGTTCTACTATGATGTATTGTACTCTATTTATTTCCTAAGGTCCTAATGGCCTAATATAATCATAATTTATGGATATATAGAGTTGTTAAATGGTTATTGTCTATGTGATATATAAGATTGTTGCTTCGGCTTGATATCCGAATAAATATCCGTAACCGATAGTGGATGTATCCATTTTGATACGTATTCGTTCCGTATTTTTGCCCGATATTATTCAAGTTTGTATCCGTATTGGCACTATCCGTATCTGACCCGATTCCGATTATAAAATATGGGTTAGGATATGGGAAGGGTAAGATCCAACCGAACCCGACCCGTTTTCACCCCTATATACTACGGGATCCTGTCCTGATAGAATAATTTCGGTTAGGTATCATATTATAATACTTGTCAGTAGTAAGGTATCACATGACACTACATAGTATCGGTTAATATCCATTGTAAGGGAGAAAGTGGATCGGATTCGGATAGATAGTAGTTTTACCATATCCTATAATATATATATATATATATATATATATATATATATATATATATATATATTTAAGTGGATTTGAAGCGGGTGCGGATTTTGCGTGGATGCAGATATGGAGCAGATTGTGTCAGATGTCGGAAATGGTGCGGACTCGGCTTGTAAACAGATTAAAATAACCGGATGTGGCGTGTACATTTATTCGTCAATACAATAGGCAACAATATTGTACCAATGTCCCAATTCACATGACAGCACACATCACATCAGAATATCATGTTAATGATTAATACTCCCTCCGTCCCATAAAAATTACATTTCTAACTAATTTAGGACAAAACAGTAGGATTGAAAAATGACCACAATGACCTTATTTAATGAACCCGTTGCATGCACACATTCCATATATACAAATAATTAAAAGGAAGTTTGAGAGAATTAACCCATATAATTAGCATACTTAAATTACAAGCTGAGAGAACTTAACGAAACTTATCTAGATGAATCAATTTGCTAGGCCCCATATGGCTAGAAATATAATTTTGTGGGACAAAGCCTTAGAACTAGAAATGCAATTTTTTTAGGACGGAGGTAGTATATCATTTGTACAAAAACATTTAGGCTGTGTTCAAGCGCAGGAGAAAGAGAGAAAGATTGTTTCCTTTTCCGCGCGCACGCTTCCCGAACAACTAAACGGTGTGTTTTTTGCAAAAAATTTCTATAGGAAAGTTGCTTTAAAAAAATCATATTAATCCATTTTTGAAGTTTAAAATAGTTAATACTCGATTAATCATTTGCTAATGGCTCACCTTATTTTACGTATCTTCCTAATCTCCCCAATCCCCTTCTCCTCAAACACACCCTTAATCAACACATATAGTAACTACATCATAATATATCACATTCACATGACTGGAGGGGATAGGAGCGTACTATGTAGCCTTGGGTTGTGAGTTTCAAAGTTCGTGACCTAGATCGTCAATCGATAGGATATGGTTGATGATCTACATCATATGGTGGGTTGGACTTGGATAGGTTGGATGAAATTACCCATATCGAGCAAACTGAGTGGTTACATAGATTATAAATTTTGGATAATCCGCTTAAAGTACCGGATAATCTGCTAGATATTACCGATACCATATTTTAATTCGCATCCACACATCACTATCTACAACCGCATCCAAATACGCCGGATAGCTAGAAACCCTTACCATATCCATGGCCTCACTTCATACGGATTCGAAAAGGATGGGACTGGATAATATCCGATCTGTTTGCATCTCTAATCCATTCGTATCAAGTCTGGTACCGACCAATATTAGACCTGATACCGGTCAGTATCAGAAGATATTATGCTATACCATGTGTTTAATCCACTCTTTCTTCTCATTTAATTCACCAATTCATCCTCTTCTCTCCACCACCAAACAATTCCTCCATAGGATTTATCCCCTTCCTCCTCCTTCAAGAAAGCGAAGAACAAGATCGAGAAAAAAATAGTTTGTAATTGGATCTATGAACATGTGGATGGAAGACAACACCTCCACGCGTGGGGATTTTTCCAAAAAAAATTTTCGAGTAGTTGGAACGGGATACCGGTGGATGAATTTCTGGCCGCAAAAAGCTGTAGAGAGTAGAAGATATTTATATATTTGTTGGGTGCCAGAGAGATCTTCCGGTGGTTATATATATGAGACGCAGATTGAAGGCGGTTATTCTCTTTGATCTAACCATATGTAACTTTTGGGGGAATTGGGGTATATAACGAGTGCTCCTAACTTCGTCTTTCTCTGGGATTAATTTGCTTATTTTAATTGTGTAACTTTCGGGTAATTAGCAAGAAAGAGATATCTCGCCTTTCTATGAGGGCTTTGGAAACTTTGGGACTTTTGGACGATCACTGGAGATTTCTCCACCGAAAAAAAAAAAGTCTAACTGCTCGATCGATCGCTCGCCCGGTTGCTGTCATGCAAATTGCCTGCCAATGTGGAGATCGCAGTGACGGAATCGTATGCAAGTATACGTACCATACAGGCATAGCTAATTAAGACACTTGTTGCGAGCTTGACGAGACTGACCACATCGTATGATGGCGGAGCAGACTGGGTCGGTATATTTTGATATTAACGAAGTCACCATAAGCGTCTCGCTCAAGGAGACTGATCGACCACAATCCGAACATCTAACTGCATCGCATGGCAACGGAGCAAACTGGGTCGGTATATCTTGAGATTGACAAAGGCATCACGAGCGCTAATTAAGACACTTGTCGCGAGCTCGACGAGACCGACCGCACTGTATGGCGGTGGAGCAGACTGGGTCGGTATATCTTGAGATTGACGAAGTCATCATGAGCACCTCATTGTTGACAGGTACGGCGTTTATATATCAAATTAAAGAATAATTAGTTATAAAATTGAGCCCATGTCAAATCTAAGATTTAAACCCGAGTGGGCTAGCTGGTTCTATTACAAAACTAACCAGTTGAGTTACGCTCACCTCGCAACTTGTTGTTTTATTTTAACTAGCAGGATAACACCCATGTATTTGCGCGGTTAGATTTCTATGATATTTTATTTTACTAAATGATATAAATATTTAATTTAATTTTTTTATTGAAAATAACTTGAAATAATAAATAAGCTGAGTAATGTAATTGAAAGTATTAACTTTGATCCCTGAAGCAGTTGATCAAGACGGTTGAAACGACGTAGAGATGTGATTACTATCCGTTTATTCACTACTTCCCCCGTTTCATATTATAAGTATATTAATAAATCTAGACATATATGTGTATAGATTCATTAACATCTATATGAATGTGGACAGTGCTAAAAAGTTTTATAATATTAAACGGAGGGAGTACAATAGAACTTTGCAGTTCACGTAATTAGTCATCTCTTCCTCTCTCAAAAAAAAAAAAAAAGCCTTCTCTTCAACGTGAGCCGGCAATGAAGCAATGGTGAACTGACCACAAATATAATTAATCGAGCCGAGCTACATTTCCAAATACTACAATAAGTTCCATGTCCTTTCATCACTCTGGTTAACTATCTATTGTCACTTTGTTTGTCAGTAATACTCTTCCACACACATCATACACACTCTAAACACTCCGGTTCATCCGGTTGCGAATCCTCCTGATGAACATATCTGCAGCCTGATCGATCTCATCGTCTATGTTGAACTCCAGCCCTTCGTCCTCCCGGTTGCTCCTGATTACATCGATGACCGATGGCTCATCATCGCCATCGTCAAATGCACCGAATAGAACACCATGGACATCATCATCATCATCATCACCACAATCATCTTGATCATCACTGTAACATGCGTCATCATCGTTGAAGAGCGAGTGAGTCCAGTGATCAGTACTGTAGCCATGATGATCCTCTTGATCGAACATTGCCAGTTCAGAGAGATGGCGATCATGGTCGGTGATCACCATCTCATCATGGACTACAACCTTTCGCAGCGCATGTTGGTTCTTGTTCTTGTTCTTGTTCTTGATGTAGTAGTCCACCCTGGCCTTCTCCTTCTCCACCATCAGAGCATGGATCCGGTGCGACATGGCGCCGATCATGGCCATCCTGCGGCGGAGGGAGGCGACGATGAGGAGCCTGGCCCTGACGGTGCTGGCCTTGCTCCTCACGATCGTCGCCGCCTTCTTCAGAAGCTCCGGAGCCTTGCCAATTTTCATCTTTGAGGTTGAAGGCAAGGAAGAAGAAGAAGAGGAGGAAGAAGAGATGGATCTGTCAAGAACAGCAGCTAAGTATCTGTAGTGATTCAGGCTTGGCATGAGTAGTAAGCAGATTAATTCAGAGATGATTAGTAGCTAAGCTAGCTAGTAGAGAGGTCTAGGTTGCAGTGGCATGGGCTTTGAGCTGAAGCCCCAGGGGTGTATTTATAGCCAAGAACTGACCATGCAAATGTGCAGCTTTGTTCATGTCAAGATCAAGCTTTTTTGGTACAGCCCAAATGAAAGCATGATAGAAACAGTATGAGAAAAAAAATAAGAGAATTAATTGGCATGTGGAGCAACCACCATAGGATCAAATGTTGAGAGTGGAAGCAAGCTAAAGAGGGTGGTGGCCTATGTGATGAAAAGCTTGCAAAAAGTAGGAGAAAATATATGGAGAAAGTACTCCAATTCCAATTAGGTAATAAAGGGCAACCCTCCCAGGTTAGAGATTGGAGCCTTGTGATCCCAATATCCCTGTTAATTACTGTGTGTGAGTGTGTGCTTATAGTTAGTAGCTGATGATGGCTGCTTCCACCATTAATTAAACAAAATTAACGCAAAGCTAACCAAAAGGGGACCTTTAATTTCTTGGCTGTTTCCGTTGTGAATCACGCTGGGAAAAAGAAAAAATTCAGAGTTGCTGCACGAGCCAATCCTGCGTGCGTTCACATAAGTTGCAGAATTTCAGTGCGATGGCTTAGCTTTCTCCTGTTTGCTTTGCAAGTTGGAATTAGCAACAGTTTTATATAATAAATGTGTGTAGGCTGCAGCTCCTCTCTGATCACTCTTCTGTGCGCTTTCGCTGTTCGTCAACACGCATAGATGGCTAAGCTTTCGCCTTTAATCCGCGGCATGGACGAGCTAGCTTAGCTACTCGTTTTGCTTGATTAATTATTTCTCGTTTTTTTTTCTTTTTCTTTTTTCGTTGCCGTTGCAATTGCGGCTTGAATTATATTGTGGACTGAGCACGTGCTCCGCGTGCACGTGCTATTATTATCAAGTGTGAGAACTGACAAGCTTAACACGCCGGGCTAACTTTTGGAGATTTTGTCGGTGTGTGTGATCGATGATACTATTACGTTGGCAGGTGACATGGCTGCGAAAAGATGGGCATGTTCACTTTGATAAAAAAAAAAACCTTACCAAATTTTAGCAGGATTTCTTATATAATTACTAAAATATGATAGCAAATTAAATATAGCCATTTTTTTGGGTAACTTTACCAAAATTTGGTAAGATTGAAAATGACATTAAAGTGAACAGGCCTAATGTACTGGAAGATATTTGGTGTGGCAGAGATGGAGATATTCGTGATTTCTAGACGAAAAGAAGTATAACTAACTTTGGGGGTAACAAGTGCTCCTAATTTCGCTTTTCCTTGGGCTTAATTTAGTTTAGATCGTGTAGCTTTCGGGTAATTAGCAAGAAAGAGATATTTCGCCTTTCTCGGGCGGGGGGGGGGGGGGGGGGGGGGGGGGCGGCTTTGGAACTTTGAGGCTTTTGGACCTTGTTGGTCGATCACCGAAGATCGTTCTCCACCGAGAAATCTCACTGCTGGATCTCTCGCTTGCCCGGTTGCTGTCATGCAAATTTGCCACCGTGCAGTAGTTTGGCAGTGACGGAATCGTTTGCAAGTATACGCACCATGGACAAGACACATGTCACGAGCTCAAGGAAAAAAAAATAAAAAAAATTGTTTTTGTTGAGAGTGGGATTTGAACCCACGCCCTTTCGGACCAGAACCTTAATCTGGCGCCTTAGACCAACTCGGCCATCTCAACTTCCTTGGCTCGATTAAGTAAATTCCAGTCGTGTCATCATATTGTGATATCTGTTTCTTTTGCTTTTGCCTTTCTGTTTATACTTTGTACAGGTAGCAAATTGAGTGAAGGCATAAACTATTCTTACGCTTGTATATTTTCACTGAATCAGAGAGGAAAACAATTACAGGAAACTATTATTCTGTTTTGCTTTCCTCAGGTACCCAAATTTTGCCTACAATTAAATGGGATATGCATCGGTCAAGTGACTAACTGCACATTTTTACACATCACTTTACATTTTTACACTTGGTCCAGTTAACCTGTCCTCAGAAAGGGTGGTAGTCCATGTCGCGAAGATCGGTGTTGGCTGTGAGCGCCATCAGGGCAACGACGACGGATCTCATGGTAGGCCTCATCCCGGGCTCCTCATGCGTGCAGGACTTTGCAAGGGACGCAATCTGGTTCAGAAATCAATCAAACCATAGCACATGTCAATGCAAATCATGTTGGATTTGCTGGAGAAGCAAACGGAAGCTGACGAACTGACTTCCCTGCTACTAACCTTGAGAGCCGAGTCGACGGGGTAGTCCCCTTGCAGGCTCGGATCAATCAGTTCGTCAAGAGCTTCCGTGGGGTTTGGAGCGCTGAGGGCCTCCTCAAACTGTGGAAGATACAATCAACAATAAGATCCTGGTTTAAATTCAGTTCATACAGTTGCGGGTACACATAAATCTTCCATAACTTTGAGAATTTCTGCACGTCAGCGTTTCATACATGGTAGTAACTAGTATGGGTGTTACAATTCCATGGATAGTTCAAATCCTACAAATGCACTTATGTTATGATGGTTCAGGCAAGATTTCTGGCAAAATGAGGCAATCCTTGATTCTGCTGACCATTAGAATTTCATCACCACTCAGACAAATTTAGACGGAAAAATAGGTTTGGAGCACAGATCAACAGGAGAGATTAGCAAGCTTATTCACAACATTTGGTAATGAATCAAATCGGCGTAGTTACATACACTGATAACGAAATTACTTTTCTATTGGAAGAAGGATGGTAAATTTATTGATCTGAGTATTTAATTGTAGCACATGGCATGAATTCTGGTTAACATTTACAAGTGACAACAGGAAAAACAGCAATTTGATAGCAGGAAAAATATTACCAGGAAAACCAGTCCTTTTGATTCGCTAACAGATTCACTTGATCTCACAATAGCTTGTTTGGCTGAGAGAAGTTCATAAAGGACGACACCAAAAGCATAGACATCCACCTTAGGAGAAACCTCACCATATCGAGCTCTGAAAAATATTGTCAGAATTTTCCAACACAAGGAGCTATAAGTGATCACTCTATTTGCAAAAATCAAGGAAGAGTCAGCAATGTGGACCCTTAAACACAAGGAGCTCATAATTAATTTCTATACTTTTTTTAGCCAGTTCGTTCAAAAAAAAAGGGAAGTAAACCATATACAACTTTGGTGCTAAACTGTACTAGTTGCAAATAGGTATCAGTATAGCAGATAGTGCTATAAGCCTATAAATGATATATGATGTATGGCCTATTATATGCGTCAGTTAGTACACAGAAAAAAATAAAGAGAGACTACAAGCACTTACTCTGGAGGCATGTAACCAAATGTACCAGCAACTCGTGTTGACAGTGACTGCGACATACTTCCAACTTCTGTAAGTTTTGCTAGTCCAAAATCAGCAACCTGCATGGTAAAAACTTTATGGGGGTGTGGAAGAAACAGCAACAAACATCGCTAAAATGTGTCCCTATATATTGCAGGTGTGGTCAAAGCTCAGAGATTCCCTAAACATGCCAGCTATACAACATCAAGAACCAATGAGGTGTTAAACAGCCCCCAGATTTGTCCAAAGGGGAGACTGGCATGGTTTCAACAGGTTGGTGATCCAGCCTAGTTGGAAGATATGGAAAGCACAGAACTGAAGAATTTTCCAAGGAGAAAAAAATTAACTTAGAGGAGATCATTCTTTTAATCATAGAGGAGAAACACCCTTGTTTTAGTTTTTCTTAAATAAAAGATAAGTAGTTCTTCCTACATATATTCTCAGGATAACAACAAACTTGCGTTTCTGTATTTCATGCATCTCCTATAAATGAAAGAGGTGATGCCCTTCACCCTTTCTTCAAACAAGAAATTGAGTATTGAAGATAAGAGGCCAACATAGAGTTTCATGAACAATTCTAACCTTTGCCCGGAAGTCCTTGTCTAATAGGATATTTGCAGACTTGATATCCCTATGAACATATACTGGAACAACATGTTCATGAAGGTACTCAAGACCACGTGCTGAGTCTAGGGCAATTTGCACTCTGGTAGCCCATGAGAGAGGCGCATAACCTATAGACAAATGCACGTGCTGAATAATTCACAGAAATCATTAGGATAGAATCACATTGTACTTAGAGTGCATTCAAACAAACAATTACCAGTCCTTTGGAGATGCTGACTTAGGTTTCCATTGTCAATAAATTCATAGACAAGAAATAAGCAATTCTCAACACAATAACCAATCAGGCGCACCTGCATGACGAACAATTAGGCGATATCAAAGTACACCCAGAGACTCGAGTACAGAGACTCGAGAGTACTATTCCAACATGAAAAATATGATGCCGTGTCCTATTGAAAGGTATTATGGTCTTTACTAAACTCTAATCAAAGTTTATCTTCTCGTTCTGTAAGTAAGCATAGCAAAATGTAAAGTTCAGTTGGTAGTTGAGATTATTTCTGTTATATTATTACAGAAAATCATAAGACCACCCACCAGATTCAAGTGGTGAACATGTGTCAAGACCTTCAGTTCAGCAAGGAATTCTTGAGTTGCTTGCATGCCCATTTTCTTTATGGCAGTTTTCTGAAGGCAGCAGAGAAGTCATTTCAAATTGATAGAAGAATGCACATCAAAATGTTGTGTCCTCCTTATTGATTTATGTGTGAATGCACTCTGATAGGTTGTCCATGATGAGAAAAATGTTGAACCAACCTCGCCTCTAAGCTCAGCATAATACACTGAACCAAAACCACCTTGCCCAATTTTATGTTCCATAGAAAATCCCTGTGTTGCATTAAAAATCTCTTCATATGAGAATTCTATGGATCTCTCAACCTTAATGCCTTCAGCTTGGGAAGCATCATCTGTAATTGACAAGGCATATTAATTTTGAGTTGTAGCATTTGCAGAGAAATCATACAGTTTGTACAATGATAAAAAGAAGACTAGCTAAGCTACTTACCACACAAATAATAGCAGCTGATATACAAAAATCACAACAGAAGCACTTTACAAAGCATGTAATATGTTCAACAGTTTGGCATAGTTGATCTAGAGGAGTGTTACAGCCAAGAAAGGAGGTTTATCATTACCAAGGTGGCTGGTTTCTTCTGGAGATGGACGCGATGTGGCCTTCCTGAACTTTTGCCACCTATAGAACATGATAATCAACCATATGGCCACAATGAAAATAGCAATGCAAGCTATCACAATTCCTGCTATCGCTCCTCCAGAAAGGCTATTCCTCATTCCACCTAGAAGAATGTGAGTTGAACATCAGTGTTTCATGACAATACCCACTTTAGTTCTTGATAACCTTAGCATAGATACACAAGAGCTCACAGAAGAGAAGAACAATGCCTACACTGCACAAGAAATACATATCAGAAAATAATAAAGGAAATCACAGTTGTAATTTCACCTGACAGTCGAAGAATGCTTACCCTGATTTCAGAGGGTGGTAACTTCCATTTGGATCTGGAAATAAATAACAGAGTAAAGGATGTTAGCATATATAGAATTATAGATTGACACCTAGAAGATTAATTGTTGACAACAGCTGTTTTTTAAGAGAAGAGATTAAGCAAATGACAGTGGTGAGCTTTTCTGAAGAATGATTGCAGTTAGTTGTGTTAATTATCTGGTTATGCTAACTAACTAATTATCAAGTATCAGTAAAAAAAAGGGTGGCAATTCGACTTGCATGATACTCTCTCCGGTACCATTGTACCAACTATGTAGCATAGACATGAGTTCATGATGCCTCAAACAACCATGATGCAGGATCAAATAGATTACCACTCCCGAAACATGAAAACTACTGCATACCATGGCACAAAGTCGATCTGTGTATGTGAAATAGCATACGACAGGGGTTAAACTTTGTATAACCAAAACTCATTTACTGCATTGCTTTAAATCAATCACAAATACAACCAAGCAAAATTGGACAGCAGAGCAAAAAAGAAGAAGCACATAGCTCAGAAGTTCCAATCATTGATAAATATGCTAAGAACATTCAAGCAGTAACCAAACTTCCTTTCACAAACTACCTGCAAAAACCACTGTAATCCAAACCGCACTTCACATTTCACATTTTTCACATGCTCAATTATCATCCAAAACCTCTCGCAACTCACAGTTACAAGCTAAAACAGTCAAAATCAAACTGAGAAACCAGTAGCACTCACCTTTCACCGGGATGAACACAATCCCCTTCCCGGAGACCCCTCCCATCCCGGGGTTGTACCTCCTGATCAGCTCCATCTCCGCCGGCGACGAGAACCCGTACTGCGCGGCCACCGATTCGAGCGTCTCCCCGTCCCAGAGCGGGTAGGTGAGGAACAGCCCGTACCGCGGCGAGACCCTCTCGTCGCCGCATGAGCAGTTGATGGTGACGTTGACCCTCCCATCGCCGCCGGGGATCCTCCCCGGCGGGTACGCGTTGGTGGCCTCCAGCCACGCGGCGGTGGTGAGGTCGGCGTAGTTGGCGGCGACGGCGTCGTAGGTGTCGCCGCCGCCGCGGGGGAGGGGGAGCGGGTAGGGGATGGCGCCTGCGAGGAAGGTGGAGGCGGGCGCGGCGGGGAGCCCGAGGCAGGAGCAGGGGAAGGGGACGAGCACGCGGTCGCCGGTGACGACGTAGTCCGGGTTGGTGATGGCCGGGTTGTAGGGGAGCAGCGCTTGGTAGCCGCCGCCGCCGATGGCGAAGATGGTGGCGATGAAGGTGAGGTTTGAACCCTCGGAGAAGTAGTAGGCGGCGAGGGCCAGCGAGCAGCCGGCGCGGCAACCGTCGCCGGACGCCGCAACCGCCGCCGCCGCGAAGGCACAGGCGCCGATGAGGAGGGCGGGGAGAGAGAACATGAGGCCTACAATAAATAAATTTCACATGTAAGTTGAATATTCTAGTTGTTTCACTTTTGAACTACCCATTGATCCATGTTTGAATCAGGAAATCTTACATTTTGTTTTGTTTCACTGTAGACCACTTAACTCTCTTCTCAAACATACAAACGGTTTTTGATAACATTGGTTTTTACCCATCGATAACTAGTGCGTATGGATAAAATAGTTGAGAGCGTTAAAGTGCCCCAGCTGTAAATTTATCCGATTTTAAAATGAAAATGTTTGTTAGAAGTTGGCCTAGAGTGAATCTTACTTAAAAAGGGGTTTACAGTCAAATCAACAGCTACAAATGAAACAAATTAGCCAGAAATCATTTTATGGTTCTCGTATATCATATGATTTTGAGCAGTGAATCACATGGATTTACACTGAATGGACGCATCCGAGTAGACTATGCCAGCATCAGCTACTGGACCAGTGAACAGTACGACTCGGACACTAATTCACCTCAACATCATGCGACTACTACTACGCTAGTTCGGCATGATTCATGAACTAACTCAACCTCAACAGCATCAACTAACAACACAAATTCTCGGAGTGGCATATTGGGTCGTCGGTCACCGGTGGAGCTTCGCGGGTAGACCCTTCTATTCGGTCCACCACCTCACCGTCTTCTACCACGGCACGAGACGACAACTCGGGACGAGGCATCTCCCCAACGCGGCTTCTCGCCCATACCTCACTAAAAAGCTGATGAAACTATGATACCCTCTGCTGAGGGTCGCGACGCTTTGAAGGGTACGATCCTGACAGAGCTAGCGCGAATAGTCCTCTCGAAAGGGGTGAGATGACGGGCGTTGGTCATGAGTCATGACATTAGGGCATGCCCAATGTTTATGACTGAGTTCGGTAGTAACGTGGGTCCGCACGCCAGATGGTAGTAGCAGGATACGAACGCCACATTGTTTGTGCAGGATGGTAGGGTATAACGTGGGGCTCACTCTAAAAACTCACCAATCCTCAGCTGTTGTACCTCCTTCCCGCAAGAAAACAATTCGTTGATGCTCATTGGCGTTGTACAAATAACATAACTTATTCCTTGTTGCCCGGTAGTAGCCATATGACCGAGTAGTAGTTATTCATCACTCTCACAAAGTGGCGTAGCTAGGATTTAAAGAAAAGGTGGTCCATCTATATGTAATGGGCCAATTAAATAGGTGGTCCAATATACAATTTTTATTACATTAACTAGCACATATACTATAGTTTTAATCTCAATCAAATTTTATGTGGTCTATGGACCATAGTGCCACCTAGCTAACTACGCCACTGACTCACAATGTTTATGCTAGGTAACAAGAGAAAATTTAATGCTTACTACCTAGTATTTTACCACATTGTGGATACCCTTATAAGAGCATCTCCAAGAGACTAGCTAAATGGCTCTCCAAGCCAAAATTTTGCTAACTTGAAAAAAAAAAATCTACTCCAACAGACTAGCTAAATGACTCTCCAAGCCATTCGACTGGCTAATTTCCCCACCTCACTAGCCAAAGTTGGCCAGCCAGGACGGCTGGCCATCTGGTGTGGGTCCCACCCCTCTCTCCTCTCTCTCTCTCCCCCTTTCCCTATCCTATCCCGGCTACCTCCTTGCCCGCCGCCTATTCCGCCCAGCGCCACCGCCGTCGTCCTCCCGGCGCCGCCGCTGCCGTCTTCCCGGTGCCGTTGTCCTCCCGGCACCAACCCCGCCGTCGTCCTTCCGGCTCCGCCGCACTTCGTCTTCCCCTCGACCATTCGGGATCTGGAGCAGAGCGGCGACGGCAACGGCGACGACGACGACGAGCCGGCCCTGCCGTCGCCATCCGCGCACTCCGCGCCGCCGACCTCGAGGTGATGGCGGTGGGCTGGGGTTGGGGAAAGGGGAGGTAGCCGCCGCCCGCGCCTACGAGGGACGCCGCCGCGACTCCGATGAGACCGCTGCCGCGCCTACGAGGGACGCCGCCGCGACTCCGACGAGAGGCTACCGCCCGCGCCTACGAGGGACGCCGCCGCGACTACGCCGAGGCCGCCGCCCGCACCTGCGACGCCGCCACGACTCCGCGGAGGCCGCCGCCCGCGCGTACGTCGCCGCCATGACTCCGCCGCCCGCGCCTACGAGGGACGCCACCGCGACTCCGCCGAGGCCGCCGCCCGCGCCTACGATGCCGCCACGACTTCGCCGGCGTCGCCCCTTCGCCGGCGGTGCCCCCTGCCGGCTTTTCCCTCCTCGTGGCCTGCCATCGGTGATGTAGTTGGGAGGAAAGTGAAGGGGGAGGAAGGAGTGAGAGACTTACATACGGGTCCCAGTGTCATACACTCAAAATAGAGAGGGTGGATGGAGAGGCTGTTGGAGTGAGCAACGGGTTTAACTTGCTAAATCAATTGAAGAGTTGGCTATATAGGTATTTGAAGAGTGTGATTTGGGTAGGCTGTTGGAGATGCTCAGAACGCGAAGAAACCGAGGGTAGCAGAGATTATTTTGTTGGGCCGTAACGGTTTGGCCCGCGAACGCGAATTCAATCCTTATCGCTCAAGTTGATCCAACGGTCAGAAATAAGCGGACCCACTTGTCAGTAGGAAGTTCAGATAGACGAGGTGGACCCACCCATCTCCTTCCAGAATCCGAGAGGTCCCCACTTCGCCGTGATCCTCTCGAATCCACCGGCGACTCCGACGAGCTGGTAGCATTAGCGCCTCGACTTTGAGCCGCCGTCGGCCTCCGCTCCGGTGGGTCACGGGGCCGCATGGATGGAGTAATCGAGCCCAGAGAAGCGGGTCGTCGGCGTCATCCCCCGCCATTCCACGACGCGGCGATCTCATCGGCCGCCGCCTGCATCGAGGGAAAGTGGGAAACCCCTCAACGGGCACCCTGGATGGCTGCTGCGGCGGCGTAGGGCGCGGCCGCCATCGACACATGCATCCGGCCGGAGAGGAACCTGGCTGGCGTCCCCCCCCCGCCGCCCGCCGCCGCCGCAGCACCCGCCTCCAGCGACACACACACCGCCGCGGGGCGCTCCGCTCGTCTCACCCACCCGGCGCAGAGCGGCGCCGCGAGGGGCGAGAGCGAGCGCGCGCTACCCGCGTGCACGCGGCGGCGGTCGCAGGCCGCAGAACCTCGCGGCGTCCGCCCGCGTCATTCTCCGGTTCTCCCCTACGGTCGGCAAGCTCGACGCGGGTTTCCATGGAGCCCGCCCAGGTGCTCGCGAATCGCCATGGTCTCCATGGAGCTCGGCGCTGGAGACTCAGATATTCAACCGCGAATTCAGGAATCCTAATTCCGATTTCTCCCTAAATTGGGAGGCCCATTGCTGAGAAACAATCTCGCTCGGCGGCGCCTATGTGGTCTCTCTCCCTCGTTTTCCTTCACAAGATACAGATTCCGAGAGCAAATAAGTAGGAGACTAAAACGGAAGTCGACGCCGGTTTCCTCGATTCGTGGACGGACGAGCAATCGTGGGTTCGTGGTCATGGGATTGGGGTATGTGCTGCTGAAGCGCTTGCAGCGAGAGCGTCGTCGTCGTCGTCGTAGTCGACATGCCCTAGTTCCCGGTAAGTCGCCTTTTCCTGTCTCAGCTTGTCTGCTCTGCTATTCATGTGAGGATGCAATGAGTTCTGCCATTCATGTGACAATGCAAATTATTCATGCCGGCCTCATTGTTATGCTTATGCTTATAAGCCAAAAATTGAATTTAGGACTTAATTTTAATGTTGATTTTTTTTTCATCTTAGTTTATTTGACAACATTTGCTTTTGAGTTGCTAAGGACACGTATATAAAAGTTTTATTCACAAATGATTTTTTATTTGCTAATAAGCGATTCGGATAAGCATATGAATAAGCTAAACAATGGGGTTTCTCATCTATTGCTTGCTCAGAGAATGTACTTCAGCATTGTGCAGCAAGACTCGGATTTCGATTTTGTAGTTTCCTCTCTCTTTTGCGAGTAGGTGAAACTGATTCGTTTAGATTGTTAGTCCAATTGTTAGTTTCAATCCGTATGATCTTTTTGCGAGTACCTCTTTATGTTTGAGATTCCTTTAGATTGTTAGTTTCGACCATATGATCTTTTTGCGAATACATTTTTATGTTTGAGCAGGTAAGTTCTCCGGTTGAGCACTTGAGCTCCCGTTTACCCCCAGTCTGCATCTGTTCATAAAAGAGATTGTAATTAAGAAGACCAAATAATGATGCTTATCTACTAAAGGTTTTGAGAGTAGGAATCAGCATCCACTCAAACACTAGACCAAGCATGTATTGTTTGCATCATAATGCTTAATTTCTTGTTTCTCCTGTTGACGCATGTACTATATTCTTAACCTTTAGTTGTTGCAGATGAGTCTATTGCCTCACCAGAGAAACGAAAGGGCTCATGTTATCAACAAGATGACAGTCCTCGCAGTGGCAAAAAGATGAGATATTCAGGTCCATACCTTCCTGAGGTATGGACCTGGTAGTGGAAGACTAACAGAGTTACAGTGCAAATAGTGCGTAAAAGTTGGTGTAACTATTCCAACTAAAACAGAAATTTGCGTACATATTTCACTTTGTTTATTTTTATACTCGTCACAGACTCATAGATGTACCAAGTATGTCTTGTTCGACTGCGGTAATTGCAGATGACATCATGCTTACCTGCTGATAACCTTGACTAAAACAAATGTCTTGTATCTGGCCCATTCTACCTGCAGAATCTCATATTTGCTAAAGCTACAGTTACTATTCAGACTGCACACAAATTGCACACAAACCAGAGTCATGGGAAGCACACAAATTCAGACTGCTGTATTACACTGGTTTGTTTTGGTATCTTAGGATAACTATTACACTGTTGAACTTTATGGAAAAACGTATCAGTGCTTCCTCCGCACATGTTTACTTGGTTCACACTTTCTATTAGAACATTGATTTCATGTTATCCTTCCTAATTCTTATACAAGTGGTGGATAGGATTGATCCACATATTATTTTAGGACCACAATCATTTGTCAAGTATGTTGCCTAAGTCATGTTGCAACTTGCAATCAGGGGAGGAAACAGGGGGAGGCGAGCAGTGGCTTGGCCTCCCCCATGCATTCAAATTTCACAGTATTTTTTACTGTAGCTTTAGCAAATTTTGAAAAAAATTAACACTATTGGCCCCCTCCAACATAATGTTTTTAAGGTTTTTGGCTGTGTCTTGCAATACCATCCATAGCAGTAAAATGTATACAAGCTAGTAATAACTAATAGCCCTTCTCTACACAATGCTCAATTTAACTACCGCAGTTACAATCCAGTTGTTTTAGCCTTCAAGTTTCCAATGTAATGGTTCACTCATGCTTGTGCATGCAGGAAATGTGGCAGCATATACATTCCCTTATGCCAATGAAAGACGCTGCCCGTGCTGCCTGCTTGTCTTCTGCCTTTCTATACTCTTGGAGAAACCGTCCCAAACTCTCCTTGAGTACTGAAACGATGGGTATCGTTGAAGGTACAACGGATTTCATCAGAAAAATTGATCGCGTTTTGGAAAAACACTCAGGCATTGGTGTGAAGGCTCTTACGATTGAGTTCAATGGTCTCTTCAGTACCAAAGCACGCAGTTACCTCGAAAGATGGCTTCAAATTGCTGTTACACCAAGGATCGAAGAGCTCAGCCTCTCGATGTCCAAGGGAAAAGCATATTATGACTTTCCTTGCTCACTTCTATCTGATGGGAGTGGAAGCTCGATTCGGCTTCTTGATCTTTACTGCTGTACCTTTCACCCCACTGCGGAGATTGGTTGCTTTCAAAGCTTGACGAGGCTGCATCTGGAGTATGTGAGAATCACGGGGGATGAATTGGGGTGCGTTTTTTCCACTTCGTTTGCTTTGGAGTGGTTGAAACTCCGGCTTTGCCGTCATATAAAATACATGAAGTTGCCTTGTGTGCTACAGCGGCTGACCTATGTGGAAGTGCGTGGATGCTCCAGGCTGCGAGTAATAGAGAACAAAGCTCCAAACCTTCACAGTTTGCACATTTTTTATCAAGCTTATCACCCTATACAACTCTCCTTTGGAGAGTCATCTCTGGTGAAGAACCTAAGTATTGGGTATTCCTCTGTTCTCAATCATGCTTGCGCGGAGCTACCATATATTTTTCCAAACCTCGAAACTCTTACCATACGCTCATTGGGTGAGGTATGCTTTCTCGGTGGCTCTTAAACTTTTTTTTTATATTTATGTTCACACATTTGAACATGGTATTTAGTCAATCTGAAGCATCTTTCTGCAGATGGTCAGTACACCAATGGTGCCTAACACATTCCTCCATCTCAAGTACTTGTGTATTACTCTTTCTGCAGTAACTCTCTCTCCATCATATGATTATTTGTCTCTGGTTTCCTTTCTCGATGCCTGCCCTTCCTTGGACACTTTCATCGTGGATGTAAGCCACACCTTCACCCTGTAAACTTGTCTAGTTACTACTTTCTGGAACCAATTAATTCAACTATAATGGACTTGTCATTTTCAGGTATCCACAAAACACCCAGAGAACGATTCAATTTTCGAGAACCCCTCACATCTAAGGCAGTTGCCAGAGCAACGCCATGACAACCTCCGGAATGTGAAGATCACTGGATTCTGCTCCGCGAAGAGCTTGTTGGAGCTAACATATCATATCCTCGAGAATACATCAGTCGAATGTCTTACATTGGACACCAGTTTTGAGTCTTTCAGATGTTCTCCCGGCAAACCTGGTAGATGCTCGCGAATGCCAAAGGATGATCTCACGGAAGCCTCTAAAGCACTCTTCGCTATCAGAACATACATCGAGGGAAAAGTTCCCTCCACGGTTAGACTAAATGTGGTTGAGCCTTGCAGCCGTTGCCATGTTATGGAACCTTTTACTGTCGAAACTCGAAAGTAACAGCGGAAATGAAATGCAGTAACACAACACTCATGTTTTTCTTTGCGTGCATCATGTAGTAACTGCGTTTCTCTGTGCACTGTACTAATGTATGTGCATGTTGGAGTGCTGAACTTGCCCCTTGTCACCAGGATGCAGAATAATAGTTGCCTCGTTCATCATAATCATTCATCGAATGCTTTTGTGTAAATCCAGGTGGCTTCTATATTGTCTCTTTAGATTTATACACACCGTTTTTAGCTGCGTACTTTCAAGAATTATGTTATACTAGGATAGAGTGACAGGCTGCTCTTTTTATTGGAAACTCTGTCTAGTATTTGCCTCTGTAATAGTATTACATGGAATGAGATCAAAGTTGCATATACATCTGCCAACTGTTTTGCCGTCAAAATAGAATGACAGTAGTCTAGCCGTAAAAAATGAATCAGCCTGAGCTCAAGAAAAAGAATCACAAGTTGAAACCGAGCATTGCTGAGAGAGAACCAGCAGTACTCTCAGCAGTACTGAAGGCCTTCAATAGCACAGTTGAGTTTGGCACAGCTCTAGCTCCCAACTCCAACATACCTAGAGCTGGAGTTGTGCCAAACGGTATAAATTCTCTATTTTCTGGAGCGGAGTTAGCAGAGTTGCTCTGCAAAATTGTACCACGGGGGTGGAGCTAGGTTCTTGCTGCTCCACAGTTCTACTATATTCCTGCCAAAAGACCCACTACCCTTTAATTTGTTAATGTATTTACACAAAAGTGCCATTAAACTACCCCCTTCACACCCCCTCTCCTCCCATTCTCTCTCCTCAGTCCTCCCCATCTTCCTCCGGTAGCGACTAGCGGCCTGGCTGCTGCGGCGGTGGCGGGCGGCGTCAGCGGCGGCGGGCAGGTGGCGCGGCTGCGGATGGCACGCGAGTGTAGCAGGGTGATGGGCGACAGCGCATGGGTTGGACGGCATCGACGACAGTGGCAATTGGTGGCGGGTGGGTGGCGCGGCTGCAGCGCACGGGGTGATCACCAGCGGCACATGGGCGGACCGGTGGCGACGGTGGCAGCGGCGGCAACGGCAAGGCGATGCCAACCAAGTGTTTGACGAAATGGTGACAAGGGATGTGATGGTGTGAAGCTAACCAGTCTAGCCAAACACTTTCACACCCACCTCAGCTACTATAAGAGCTATCTCCCATTAGAGTTGGAGTTTGAAGCTCTACCAAACAGGGCCTATAGTGGATCGATATGATCTGATTGGTAATGCAGAAATTCAGATGAAGGTTGTTTGTAACACATTGCACTGTGCGGTTGTGGCTGATCGAGTTCATGGCAATTCTAGATGAACTGTGAAGGAGGATTTGGGATAAATGTAAATGGCATTTGAGAAAGGTCCAATGGTGAAATTGAAGGTGCACGAGACGTCGAGCTCACCTAGCTGGTACATGTCGCCTCCGCCCGCCGTCGATCACCATGACGGCGAGACATCAAGGCCTCCTCGTTAGTAAGGCTGTCAACGAGCCGAGCTCGAGCAAGTTTGTTTGTCTAGGCTCAAGCTTGAGCTCGAGCCAAACCTAGTCCACCTTTGAGCTTTTAAACAGGCTCGGCTCAAAAACTCGGTTAGGCTCGCGAGCTTGACCAAGTATACTATATAAGAGGCCGCAGTGGTGCTCAGGATTCTCGGATGCCGGCGTGGCACAGCATTGCTGCTCCGAAACGGGATTGGGTCAACTAGGCAGGGGCTCGGGCACCGGAATTCCCCTCTCTATATATATATTTTCATTTTTCAAGCAAGGCGAGAGTTTAATCTCCGAACACTAGCTGGCTTGGATTTAAGCGACGGCAAGGCCCATAGCTCTCTCCTGTCTCCTCCAGTACCACTATCTTCTTTGCCATTGGTGCAAGCATCAAGAATTCATGCCCTTTTTTTAAAAGAAAAAATGAAAAAAACGAAGTCACCCGTAAGCAGTTTTGAGTTGGGCCTCTACATGCATTCTCAAATATATCAAATCTTCAGTCGTGCTTCTGAATCCCAGTCATTTCGGTTGAGCATGCAAATTCAGCCAATCTCCCTGTAACCAACTACACATTGACTGAATTTCTACTTGTCCTGATCGATATGCAAATGAGACTGAACTTCCAAGGGGTTCAGAATTTTATTCTCCGAACCGCTAGGCCAGAAATTTTTTTGATTTCTTTCTTTTCCTAGCGATGATGGTGCAAGGGGATCGGAGATTATACAGCTCTTGCAGCTCACGGCGAGGTCGGCGGCCGCCATTGATCGCCATGGCCGTGAGCTGATGAGACAATGTCTGCCTCTGTAATAATACATGGGCTGTGATTAAAGTTGCACATTATTCATCATTCAATATTTTTTATCAATCTCTCTCTAAATAAATTACTCCTCTATCCCAAAAATAATCCAACTCTAGGGATGAATGTAGACATATATGTATCCAGATTTATCCCTAAAGTTTTTTTTTTTTGGGACGGAGGGAGTATTTGCTATCAACTATTTTGCCAGTTAAACAGAGGGACTTGTGATGTTCCGGACAGAGATCTCGTGCAGTCCGTTCAGGTTGGGCCGGAACGGGCTGGGCGTCCGTGCGGCCCGTTATGTTTGTGCCGGATGGGATTCTTTTTGGGCCAGAACGGGAGGTCTCGTACATGCGGCCCATTCTACAGTCGGACTAAAGTACTTTTTTCTTGAGGAAAAAGTACACCAAAGGTCCCTCAACTTGTCAGCGAGATATAAAAACGTCCTCAAACCGCAAAACCAGATATACGAGGTCCCTTAACTATACAAAACCGGTCACCCGAAGTCCCAACACAGTATTGACGCCAGATTTGTCCTACATGGCTAGCTGAGTCAGCGTGGGTCCCATGTGCCAGATGCCACATCATCTCTCTTCTCTCCCTTCCTCTCTCTCTCTCATTGGATTGGCCGGGCCGGTGGATTGACGCCGCCACCGCACACCGCCGCGGAGGCGGATGCGGACGTCACCAGCTCGTCGCACCACGGGGAGGGCCTCCTCGATGGCCATCGGCGGAATCACCCTAAACTCGCCGGTGGAGCTGGAGCGCGGACGACGACGATGACGCCCAGGCTGCCGCCGAGCCACCGACAAGCGAGCGAGCGAGACACGGCGGAAGAGCGCGAGGGGGAGACGGCGGTCCGTGGGAGGAGGACACGCATTCCGGTGGCCGGGCTGCTCGAGCACTTCAAGCTCATCGGCTGCTTCGACGACGGCAGCGTGGAGTTCATGACCGTCGCTGCACGTGGCATGGGTAAATGATGTTAATTTATGCTCAACGTGGATGGAAATTGATCAAAACCATTTACAGTTGATGGATTACAGAAACACACAACTGCCACCCTTTTGGAACTCACAAACCAAGATTTGCGAGACAGCAAGAGCTATATAGCTTAAGAATATTAACGCAAGAGGAACTACTAAAACAGCAAACAATAAAACCAGGGCCTCCTTTTGTTTCAACGCAAGACCTTTTGTTTCGACAACACGGGAATATGAAAATAAGCAGTTCAATACGCACCTTGATTTTTGCTTGCAATTTGGTTGTTGCTCCTGGTTCCTTCTTAGCATTTGGACTCTCCAGGTTTTCCTTCCCAGAATTTATGTTCTCAGATTGTCCGCCACTTACCAGCACCTCACGGGCTTCTGCCAAAGCAGCAGCAGTCTGCACATTTATCTGCTTCACAAATCCTAGCGCATTGTAGGTTCTATCAGCTGGGCTGACGAAGTATGAACCCTGGGAGGAACATATGGCCACAAGAAAGTTCAGCAGAGAAAACAACAGCAAGCAATGCCCCCAGTGCGTGACAATATCATTGATTAATGAAAAAAAAAACTCTCAGGCATGACTCAATAATAAGAAATTAGAAATATATTTCTATCCGCTTAGATTCAGCCATAGTCCACCAAGTTAAATGCTTGTTCCGAACACTTGACTACTTGAGCTCTGCATCTCAAATTCATAAATTTTACAAAGTGCTAAATGTACCTGAAATTGCATATCTACGAACCAAGGGGACTTCCATGCTGAAGGAGATTCTAGTCCTCTTTTGAGGCATGGGGTATCAGCCAATCTAACAAGAGCAAGGCTTCAGAATTCAGAATGGCATATTAAAAGGAACAAGGATCAAGTAATCTCTTCATACTTCAGTAGCAGGAAACAAGCGGGGTTTAATTCCCTAATGTAGTATCTTAAATGCATTCATCAGTAGGATTCTAGTGTTCTTCAACGTTCTCGTCGTCAGCGCCGAGATCGTCACCGTCGGGCGTCGGCTGGTACAGCGGCAAGGACCAGAGAAAGCTCCTCCTCTACTGCTACTTCCGCACCGGCTAATGAGCCCGACACGAGTCGCCGCTGCACGGCGCCGACGCCTCCTGCTCCCGCATCGCCGCGCCGCCATGTTCTCCTCCCGCGGACCGCCGTCTCCCCCTCGCGCTCTTCCGCCGTGTCTCGCTCGCTCGCTTGTCGGTGGCTCGGCGGCAGCCTGGGCGTCATCGTCGTCGTCCGCGCTCCAGCTCCACCGGCGAGTTTAGGGTGATTCCGCCGATGGCCATCGAGGAGGCCCTCCCCGTGGTGCGACGAGCTGGTGACGTCCGCATCCGCCTCCGCGGCGGTGTGCGGTGGCGGCGTCAATCCACCGGCCCGGCCAATCCAATGAGAGAGAGAGAGGAAGGGAGAGAAGAGAGATGATGTGGCATCTGGCACATGGGACCCACGCTGACTCAGCCAGCCATGTAGGACAAATCTGGCGTCAATACTGTTTAGGGACCTCGGGTGAACGGTTTTATATAGTTAAGGACCCCGTATAACTGATTTTACGGTTTAAGGACGTTTTTTATCTCGCTGATAAGTTGAGGGACTGAAACTTCAGTGTACTTTTTCCTTTTCTTGAAAAAACACGAGCCCACTTATAAATGGTCTCGCGAAGGTTAGGACCCACCTACCAGTGTCAAAAGAACGCAACCACCGCCTCGTGGTCGCGCGCCGGCCGTGTGCCGGAGTCCCGCTCCCTCTGTCATGGCTGCTGACATGACACTGCCTCCTTCCTCCTCACCGTGTCCTTTCCCTTCCTCCTAGATCCCCTTTCTTCTTGTCTTATCCGTTGTAAAAGACTTATTATAAATTTAATCGATTTATTATATAGCCGTAACGGCTTATTGGCGATAAAAAAGTAATTTGAGCCTAATATTTTTATATAATTGTTCTTAGAAATTTAAAAGCTAATAAGGAAGAAAACTACGTTGAAAATATTTTAAAATCAACTTTAAAATTAAGTTTGAAAATTTAAATTTTAGATTTAGCTTTTTTATTTTAGATTGGCAAAGGTGTCTGCTCTTGCTACCACCTTTGCTAATGGCCGCGACGGAGCACAAGCCGGCCGGTATAGGTGATGGCGGCGTGCTGAGGACGTCGATAGCGACGCCGGCGATACCGAACATTAATCTCATACCCTAACAAGAAAATTCAACATATAGGTGTAATCATACATAACACAACGACTATTTTGCTGTTAGAAAACACCACGGTTTTTGTTGGCGTGTATGGGCTCGTTGTAGTCTCTCTGCTCTCGCTACCAGTCAACCTCCTGCGTCTAATCGATCACCCCGGTCAGACAATGGAGTAGTAATCAAATCAATCAGTAAAGGTCAGGGTTAACGTATTCAGGAGTACTCCCTCCGTCCATAATATAAGAAATTTTAAGTTTTTGCTCGTACTGTTAGACCACTCGTCTTATTAAAAAAATTGTGCAAATATAAAAAATAAAAAATTGTGCTTAAAGTATTTTGGATAATAAAGTAAGTCAAAAAACAATAATAATAATTTCAAAATTTTTTGAATAAGACGAGTGGTCAAACAACGCAAGCAAAAACTCAAAATCCTTTATATTATGGAACAGATGGAGTAGTTAATTTGATGGGGGACGGAAGCATATTGATATTCCAAGTAAAATTTCGAATAATTTTCAGAACTCAAATTTAAACAGTAAATTCGATCAGAATTTAATCAAATTTTAGCAAAAATTCTTACAGCCGGGTGTTAGAATCCAACGCACAAGTCGCTCTTGCCTTTTCCAAATCTTCGGAGACTTATCTGAAACTTTTCCAGCTCTACTACATGTTCAGATTCTCATACATAGCGTCATAGCCTGCTTATTGCTTTCAAAAAAGAAAAAAAAAGAAGAAATCTTTCCTAGACTGTTGCGTCAGCTAAACAAACCATGGTTTCTGTTGAAGCATGAGCATGGCACATGCATTGACACACTCACTGATACCACTATATCTAGAGAGGATCACCAAACATGAGAACACACCTCATCAACCCAGCTAAACAAACTAACCGAGGACTCGAGGTCCAGCTGAAGATATAAGGCTGTGTTTGAATGAATGTTTGATAAGAAAAGCTCTAAAGCTTTCTCCCGCGCAAAAAAGAAAGTAATGCTCATCAATTAATTATTAGCAAACAAAATTTGAAAATAGATTAATATGTTTATTTTAAAACAAAATTTCTATAATTATTTTTCAAAAGAATTATTGCTTATAAGTATAGAAAAAGTGTGCGTGGAGAAAGAAAATAGAAGTTGGAAAAGTGTACTTGAGAACACACTCATAGTTCCTTTTATAAGAAGCAGCCGGTGAAAATATGAAATAGGCATTTTTTTTAGTTTCTGTCTTTTAGTTTATTTATTGAATTTTATAGCTCTTAATTCTTAAGATCTACATTAAAAACTAAACTATTTGACTAAACTAAGGCTGCGTTCGTTCGGGTAACATTGAGGGAGATAACACCTAGTTTTCCGCGCGCACGCTTTCCAAACTAATAAACGGTGTGTTTTTTGTAAAAATTTTCTATAGAAAAGTTGCTTTAAAAAATCATATTAATCCATTTTAAAAATTTAAAATAATTAATACTCAATTAATCATAAGCTAATGACTCACCTCGTTTTACGTATCTTCCCAATCTCCTCAATCACCTTATCCTCAAACTCACCCTAAAAGTTCTCAGAGAAGATACAACCGTCGAAAGCTTCGCCACAGGAGGCCCTAGTACTCCTCCATAACGTTAGCGTGAAGCTTCTCCAGGTTGGAGTGGATCTGTGGATGACCAAACACAAAGAAAAGCAGCAGCAGCAGCAGCGACAGGAAATTTAAAGAAAGTTGGTATTAATCGGACAGATTCCTTGGATTAAAGGCATTCCTTTCCAACTGATGTGAAAATGTGAGAAGCCATTAGCAGAGACTTCAATGTTCACCAACTTTTGATTGGCAGCCAGATGGGCCCCCACAGAGCTGCTTGGCATGCTGTCGATCGCGGAGTATTTAAGTAAACACGTCGCAATTAAAAATTTGTTACTTGCAAACTATCATACATAAGCTCTTATATATTTGAAATGTGGGTCTAGTAATAAATTTTTAACTACCATTTATAAAAGTGATAAATAGTTAAATATCTCGTCGATCACTCGCAACGGCATGGGTTGCTTTCACATAGCTATAGCTGATTATATAAGCAGTATTGTTCATTATCGACTGAAAAATATTTTTATTGATAAAACATATATAAAAATACATATATTATTAACGACTTAAAATCTAATATAAAATATAAAAATTAATTTTAAAATTTAATGTTCGTTGCGATTGTAAGCTGGGAAGCAAACTAGCGGAGGTCACGGGGCTATTGCTTGCTTGCTGCGGTCTACGGTAGTGTTCGAAACTAATGAAGAAAATATTAAGTAAGGATACGGATAACAAAAGAAAAAAACTATTAGCAAATAAGTTAATTTAGTTTTAATTATTATAAATTTAAAAAATAAATTTATCAGATATTTTAGAACAACTTCTCTATAGAAATGTACCACTTAATCGTTTAAAAAACATGCTAATAAAATTTGGGATAAAAATCTACATCTTAGGAAGAAAATAAGGACCGCGCTTGGACCGATCGATCTGGGAATACGTTGCCGGAAAAGCCTTCTTGCCGGCGCTTCCGCTCCGGTCACCGGCGGTGACCGGACGATCGCCGCGCCGACCGCCGGGGCGGCACCGTGCGAGCATCATTGCCGTCCCCAGAAAGGTGGCATCTTTACGGGCTGTCTCTGCTCATGTGGCAACAGACAGAGGGACAATAGTTAAGTGGCTAGTTTTACACGCTGATTTCGGATAGATTAACCAAGTAGAAGTAATATTCCCTTCGCTTTATAATTTATAAGTGGTTTGATTTTTTAATTAAACTAGAAAAAAATGCCCGTACGTAACGGGTAAAGTCTATTTCAATCTTATTATTGTTATATGGTTTAGTTAAGATAAAATTCACTGTGGGAGTTCGCTTGGATATATATATTTTTAGAAAATCATGAGCTGCAGTTAGGAGTTCGATCGTCTTAAATTAGAATGCGAGTTTTTTAAACATATTTCTTATTTGATTCCTTCTGTATTACCAAAAGTAAATGATCTCAAAAAAGGACTCAAATACGGATATGCATTTCCAAAAGCAAACAAAGTTAAAAACCGACTCATATACGGATGACGTATCAAAATACCGGCAAAAACATCTTCAATTTTTATAATAGTAGAGATTTCTTTAAGTTTGTAACAATATAGTAACATTTTTAATACAAAACAAATATATTAGATGTTAAATTTAATGAAACTAATTTACTGTTATACAAGTACTTTTTTTTTCTATAGACTTGATCAAACATAAAGAATTTTAACTTAAAAGAAATGTCAAGCGATTTATAATATGAAACGGAGAGAATTCCTTATAACTAGCAGGAATCAGAAAGCATCGACATTCATATCTGAAAGAAAGAAAACCAAAGTGCAGATCAGAGCTTATTGTTAATTGATTTTTGGCCACCGAGCTGATCACAAGGCGCGAAATGATGGGATTACACGCCTCATTCTTGATGGACTTGTCCCAGCTGACTCTCTAACGCTACAAGAACAGAGAAGCCTAACTCATGTACGGTGATCATCACATATGTTCCTCAAAACCCCAAAACCGATTTTAAGTGAGGCGCTAGAGGGAGACCGAAGGACGAGCTCCAATAACTCTGATTCTCTCTGGTGTCATGTTACTGCACAGCCTAATCAAGGGATGGGAAACAATCCCTCCTACGCGGAAAACGGAACGGTTCATTAGCGCATTTAATTAAGTATTAGCTAATTTTTTAAAAAATAGATTAATTTAATATTTTAAGCAACTTTCGTATATAAACTTTTTTAAAAAATCGCATCGTTTAGTAGCTTAAAAAACGTGCGCGTGAAAAACGAAGGAGAGGGGTTGGGAACATGGGATTGCAGACACAGCCTGACGCCTACCTGATCCTTACAGTTGCTTCGCCACCCCGTTTTCGTTAGCACTACATCTACATATATTGCTAATAAGACTAATGACGTTTTTCTTTGTCTTCGTCAAGCACCTGTCAGTACCACTGGTCAATCACCAATTCCGCATAAGCAATTTAGGTGATCAAGTATATGTTAGATTAAGTTTATGAAAATAATTCCTAACACTAGTTTTTGCTATGTTGGAAGAACTTTGCAAGAAACATATTTCTGCTATGTTGAAGCAAATTTACATGGGAAAAGAACCGTGTGTCTCCTCCAGTCCTCGAAATTGGAGCTAATAGAACAAGGAAAAAACAAATGAGACAAAGGTAAGAGACAGAGAGAGCAACATCCCCTTGTCTCACATAAAACTATACATGCCGACACCTCCTCTCATAAGTCCAAAAGCATATCTTTCCAAAGATAAAAAACTTTAATCATGCAACAAATCTCTCAGCTCAATTATTACTGAAACACCAAATTATCTCAGTTTTGTGTGCATGCAAAAGCTGAGTAGACAGAGGTAAGCTGACCGTGAAGAACACCGAACTCACATCAGAAGTGGGCGCCAACCCCACTCAAAACGAGGGAAGCCTGGAGACCGGAGACTGCCTCGAGCACAATGATGTATGTCCCCATTGCAATCTGTCATTAGTTCTGTCCACACACATTTCCTACCAAAGATTAGTGTATTAGCATTAGCCCATAGGTTGTGTCAAGACCTATTCCCTCCGTGTAAAAAAAAACTAAAATTAAAACTAAAACTAAAACTGAATGCGACATAAGTCTATTCAGGTTCGTTGTACTAAGGGCATGTTTAGATCCATTTGGAATAGCAAATGGTAAATGTCAAAAGTTTTGGTAGTAAAAGTTTTGGCATTGCAAAAATACTAGCTGGTGTTTAGATGCATCCTAATTTTTTTTGCCATTCTAGCACTTTTTGGGGGAGAGAGAGAGTGTGTAGTCCCAAAGCGCTTTTTGTTACAATTTGCTACTATGGACTAGCAAATGGCAAATGGCAAATTGCTAACTTTTGCTACTAGTGTTTAGATCCAAAATAGCAAAAAATGCTTCAAAATAGCAGAACTCTTGCTGTTTTGGAGGATCTAAACAGGCCTAAGATATGTCACATCTATTTTATTTTTGACAGAGTGAGTACTCCAAATGGGCTAAGTCGGTAGGTGTTTGGCTTTTACAGGTTACAACTTCCTCGTTTATCATAATCACACTTATCAAAATACTAAGGGCCCCTTTGAATCAAAGGAATTATGAAGGAATTTCATAGGATTGAAATCCTATAGGAAATTTCCCTGTGTAGCCCTTTGATTCGAAGGATTGAAGTTTTTCAAATCCTACAAAATTCCTATGGAATGGCTTGTTGCATATAGGTTTTGGAGGAAACTTAGCAAGAGCTCCAACCTCTTGGTAAAAATCCTTTGAGTCTATCTCTCTCATCTGATTCCTGTGTGTTTTCCTGTGGTCCAATCAAACGATCATTCCTGTGTTTTTCCTGTGTTTTGCAATCCTCTGTTTTACATATGCATTTCTGTCAGAATCCTATGTTTTTCTCAAAGGGGCCCTAAATGGTACTCCCTCCATTCCAAAATATAAGGCATAATCACCCTTGACTCAAAGACCAAGAAAAAATTATTATCACCTATTTGTTTGAATCAATCCAATTAATACAATACATGCACCCAATAGAATTAAACATCTTGTGAGTTGTATGATTTAAAAACTAATAATTTAGAAGATAAGAGATGCTAATTAATTACCATGCATGCATGCATGCCTTATATTATGAAACACCTTTAAAAAGTAGTTGTGCCCTATATTTTGAAATGGAGGAAGTACAACTTTTTGACAAAAACTTTTTACATATTTTTTCAAAAAATAAAATAAACTCATTTTAAGGTTTGTAATAATTAAGACTCAATCAATTATGTGCTAATGAGTTATTTTGTTTCGCGTTCCGCTGAAAATCCCACTCCAAATGCTCTACCGAAGATAGCATTAAGCCTAGTTAACAAGGTTGTAGTAGTAGTAGTGAGCAGTGAGCAGATATTAAAAAAAAAACTTCAATCTAAATAGATTATATATGGACCACAAAAGGCTGTTACTACCTTTGTAAAGGTACACATGCATCATGCATGGTTGGTTCCTCTCTTTAGTATGCATAAAAGCTTTATTAAATTGAAGATCTTTGGGAGTATTAAATTGGGTTATATGCCAATTGATAATATGCATGGGTGTTTCCTAGTTGCTTTGACTCTTTTTTCTGTATGAAGAATAAAATTGTTGTGAAAAGTTGTCCATATGATGTAATTGGCAAATTCAAAGGTTAGCTTTTAGTTATAAGCTAAAACTGGATAGAAATGGCTTAATCATGCGCAAATAACAAGCATATTGACTAATTGTTAACACCCCGTATTGGGAACACTTTTGAGTTTTGAGCTTTAAACAGATGTATAAACGGCGATTTAGCACTGGAGCTTTTGACAAGAAACTAGTAAAAGCTAGGCCAAGACAGAGTGACAGACAATAAACAAGAGTTTAGCAAAGGAACACAATGATCGTGCCAGCAGTCATTGTGGAAAGGGCTACATATACAATTACTCCTTTAATGTAGAGGTATTTTAAAAAGCAATTCTTTAGCCCGAATATATTTTGTAAAAACAAATTATCCGTATGACAGGAGTAAGATCCATTCGCACAGACGACCATATCAAGTTATTAACTTTCGAGGGGATTACTTAATCTGTTTCCTACATATCTTGTGTTAATGAAATTCTTAATCTCCAAACTATTATTACCTCCTTGTTATTTACTCTTAGACATGGTATTTGATCTCCCGCCTTATTTAAAAGTACCTGCATAAAAAATATATAAGCCATGTTTAGATTTTCTTTAATGGTAAAACAAGCCACAATAAAATAAATAATACTTATATAGGTTTTTTAATAAAATGAGTGGTCAAATGACATATCTAAGAGTGAACGGTATTATATATTTAAAATGGACGAAGTACATTCTTCGAAAGGAACTATTAGCGTTAACTGTTTTGTTAAGCATTATTATCTCACTTGCTTTTTTGGAAAATATGTCTTTTGATTGTTTTATATGGTAAACATTGGTCAGTACAAACACTATATATTTTTTTTTGTAGAAACAAGTGCAAACAATCAGGGGGCTACAGAGTAGTTGCACACTTTGTCCCTTGTAGGCTACAAATTGTGCATATCTGATCCAAGCTTTTGGCCGATGTCCATATTGTTGCTAACATTAAGACACTAATAGCTATTTAAAACCAGCCATTTCTAAGATAGGCACAAATGCAAACAACCAAAAAAACCAAAGTGCAAAACATCAGGTATGTAGCAATTTTGAGGTGATTGTGGGCCCGGCAGGAGCGGCATCCAATAAAGCCAAAAACCAGCGTTTGCGGCCCACCCATGACCATATGAGAGAGCGTCTAATTAATTCCATCTCTGTTAAATTAATATTCTTCTTCTTTTCGGCGATTTTATATTCAATTAGTTCAAATATAGGAGTAATGCTTACTAAGAAACATGTATAGAATTAAATAAACTAAAATCTGACTGCTAGCCTGCTAGTACGTACTCGCTGTTATGTTTCTTTAGTACATTGGAACCAAAAGAATTTAAATTAAAAGCTCTTGCAGTGTTCGTGCCATGATTACTGTCGCGCTTGCTCACGATCGATAGATGCTGCTGGTCGTGACACCCCAGGTGAGCTTACCCATCTCGTTTTAAGCTTGTGTGTTTCCCCCTCTCGATGTTAGGACTTCAGAATTTTGTGCTTTAGCTATCAGGCTATTCACAATGCACCTAGGTGACGTACAACTCTAAACTATCATGCAGGATATTCCGCTTCATGTTCAATGAAGTCATGCCCCTGTAAACACATATACATCTCTCGTTGCTTGCATAACCACTTGACACGGGACAGTGTCGCTCTACTGTGCCGTGGAAGTTGTGGGCATGGCTTATGGGCCCGAAGCATGCACAGTCACACACACACACACACACATACAATGTAAAAGGTATGGCTTTAAGACAATAGTTTTTTTAAGTTAACTTAGTTAATTATGTCGAGGTAATACATCTTAAGGGATTATGACATGCGACTCTCGGCGTCTACATATATAGCTAAGATGTATACAACCAAAATTTCTTTGGGTTAGTTAGCCCAACATCAAATAGTACTCTTTTTAGTGATTATGTGGAAGACAACCGCACACCACATTCATACACCACAAGTGTGTTCCTAAACATGCGCTCAAAGACATGAAAACCAACACCACATCCCTAGCTAGCTTCACTCCCATTAAAAGCACATTGGCGTGGAGTAAAAGAAAAGCACATATGGTGCTCTGCGTTCGGTTGAGTTTCAACATTTTGAAAATTTTTATAATTATTAATCCTTTCATTTTATAAAGGCAACAGTTTAAGTAACACAATATATTGAAATATATATAATTCCAACACCTAGAATATGAATACTATGTGCGATAGTAGCATATATATACTACCCTGTCCTAAAAATGTACGTCCCGATACATAATCAGAAATGATATCATTTAGGACGGAGAGAGTAATAATTCCTAGTTACACACTCGTGTGTATTGTAAATTCACAAAGGTAAGAAAATAGAAACGGTATAACTTTGTAATTTGTTCTTTTTACTTAAGAAGGCAAGGATGTACGTTGCCACTTCAGAAGCTACACACATTCCAAGTTTCCAACTAACCACAGTTTCTTGATCCAGCCGCGACAAAATCCCAGAACTGGGTATCGATGCAAACAAATTATAGTTAAGTTAATTGGAGTTTTCCTTCCATTCGATGCATGGTATCAGGCATCGGCAACGCAAAGACGTGTGTAAGATGCTTATATATTGCTGGATCGATTGCTTGAGATCTTCATGTAGCTTTCCCATGTATTTGGAGATCGTATAATATATAGAACTCATATCAACATGTCCAAGTTAAAATATATCATTTTCAACCTTTCACCTACTATACTCCCTCCGATAAAGCATCATTCCTCCTTAAAGAAAAACTTCGAGCTTTATATATATATATATATATATATATATATATATATATATATATATATATATATATATATATATATATATATATATATATATATATATATATATATATAGTAAATTTGTTTGGTGCTCCATGGTGACCGGGCACCATTGTTGAAATTGAGTATATACCCAATTCAAATGAGTATGAAACTTTTTCAATTACTTAGATATTAACATTAACTAATTTACTAACTAGTTCAAAGCAAGTTTGAACTGAATTTGAACTTGTTTTTGTTAGATTTTGATTCTAGGTATATAGCATCCATACATATAATTAGTTAGGTATGTAATCATGGATTGTGAAATAAAGTTAAATTTGAGTTGTTTTGTTGATAGGTATAGGTATGAATCGAATTATTATAATTAAGTATATACTCACAATTTGAAAATTTTGAAAAATTTGAGTGATTTTGTGCATTTGATACCATGGTGCCCGGGCACCATGGTGCCCCATATGAGTGCCCTATATATATATATACTATGTATAAATCCTAGCGAGAAGTTGATTTTTTAAAGGACGGATGTCGCACGAGACTTTTTAAGGCTGTGCAAACATATATTGATATGTTTAAACTTTCATCATTAATTTATTTTTAAATATTTCAATTCAACTTTTGAAAATGTTATAGTAATCTTAAAAAATATTTCAAAATATTATAACTTTGCTATATTTTTTTTATAAGTTTTATACTATTAACTGCTAGTAATAGAACAAATACTTACTTATATTGTGACCAGGGCTAATTTTGAGAGCTAATGTTTAGTCATGAATTGGTAGGCTAAACATTAGCCTAGGGTGGCATGTTTGGATCTATGGGCTAATTCAAGGCTAAAAGGTGGAGAGAGAGTAGAAAGAGAGAGGAGAGAAGGAGAGAGAGAGTGCTGCTTTTTGATGGTCCCCACACAAAATTAGCCCCATTAGCATCCCTTGGAGGGGCTAATGTTTTGAGGGCTAATTTGAGGCTCAAAGGTGAGGGCTAATTTGAGGCTAAAAGGTGAGGGCTAAACATTAGCCCATGGAACCAAACAGGGCCAGAGATAACAGTTCAGATCAAATGTACAGTAATTAACATCAATTGGAGCACATTAATTAGCCAGTAATAGTAGCAACTTTTAACCAATGGGATTTAATTATCTTCCAATACTTGTGGTCGTTAGCGAATGCCTATGTTTGACCATTGTAATTTAGTTCAGGATCAATTACCTATGCATCGTACTACAGCCATTGACCAACATCCTGGTCAGGAGCAAACAGTTAAAGTAACCCAGCAATAATAATGCAATTAATATGACGAAAGATTTGTGTTTAACACAGATGGGAGAGGACGCAGCTGTACAACAAACAGCACGAAGTAGTACATGTTTTATGTACGGATTTATGTCGTGCACAATTGGACATACCAAGCCTGGAATTTTGTTTTATGTACTTATATTTTGAATTCTGTTACTAATAATATCAAACCAACTCCTGTTTTGAATTTTAAGAAGTCGCCGGTTTTTTTACTTAGTTTTCTTCTTTTTGACCATCGAGGCTAGAATTACTCTCTTTTTTTCCTCGATTTAGATAGTATCTTCTAAGCAGCTCCAACTTTCGGTGGCGGAACCACCTCTCGGACTGGTCAGATGGCCACCAAGTTCCCCCACTAGCATTTTCATTCCACTTTACTTTCGTTGAGAACACACGCACAACATTTTTACGATGCTAGCAAACATTCTTTGTCGTCGCCTAGGCTCGACGATTTCGCACGCCACCGTAAACTTCCTTTAGTTTTTTTTGCGGGTATTTAAAAGACGTACCATCAAACATCAAACTTTAGCAGTCACCACACACTGCAAATTTGTCATCAAACACAAAGCTAAACCAAAAGAACAAACGGAAAGCTATAGAAAAAAAAATAAATCCAAAAGGCAAAAAGAGAGAAAATTGTGGTTAGGGCAAGCCACCAATACACTCACCGGCAGGTGAGCAGCCTCCTCCGAGTCCAAACCCCCACCCCACACTTCCATACACCGAGTCCACCAACGCCCCTCTCCGGCTCTCACTGACACCGGGCCCCACCACCCCACAACCCCACCGTGCACCACGCCCACCACGTGTGGCCCCACACGATTAGCGCTTAATCCCCCACTCCCCCACGCTTAATTAGCCCAATAATAGTAAATAAATTAAAACTCGAAGAGGAAAAAAATAATTAATAGAAAAGCGCACCGTTATTTCATTTCCCCCCGTTCTCCTTTCCGCTTTACCTCTCTCCTCTCTCCTCTCGCCTCGCCGAGCCATTCGATTCCTCCGCCGAATCGCCGCCATTACGCCCAATTCCGGCCGCCTCCTAGGGTTTCGCCCGTGCTCCGCCACCGTCGCCCTCCCCCCGGCACTGCGCCGCCTTCCCCACGCCGCCCCGGAGGAGCTGCTCTGACTGCGGGGAGGTGTAGGAGGAGGAGGGCGGAGGAGGTGGTGGTGGTGGTGGTGGTGGTGGTGGAGAGAGAGAGGAGTGCGTCGCCGACGAGGTGGGTGGTGGTGGTGCGAGGAGAGGGCGTTGATGAGGTTGTGGTGGTAGGGAGGCAAAGCAGTGTGGTGGTCGCGGCGGCGGGCGGCGGCGGAGATGTTTTTCACCAGGCTGGATGACTCGCCCATGTTCAGGAAGCAGGTGAGTGAGTGGAGATCTCGGTTCGTGGCGGTTTGGGGGCGCTCGTGCGCCGTGGTTGGGAGGTTGATGTCAGGCGAGTGGAAGCGTAGGGGAAGAAGAAAAAAAGGGATGCAGCTTTTGGTGTAATGCTTGCCGCTGGTGGCTTCTGGGTTGCGCTGAGGGTGGCGGGTTGGATCTATCGAATGTTTTTTGGGCTGTGACGATGGGAATGGCTGGAGAAAGTGTGATCTCCCTCTATCTCGGGGGGGTCTAATTTGTGGATTTGAAATTGAAATGGAGCTGCTCGTATCGTAGGTTTCTTAAAATTTTTTTGTTGCTGTTCTGACGGTTTCATTCCTAGATGGAAGAATTTAGCGTCATTAGTTCTGTATTTTTCGTATGAGCGTGTGAGTAAAGTATCTCCTGTAAGCGTTATTTTTGGCTTGGGTTCCTCACAACTGCAGTAGATTTTGCATTCTGTTAGAATATCTTCTTTTCTCATGTGTGTGTTCGGCACTCTATTATTATCCTGAATTCCTGATGCAAAGGGGACCTTAGGTTATTTCTGTGTGAATTTTGGCGAATAATGTTATATTGGTATGGGTCCTGTTTGAAATTCCAGAATGACAGGGGCATTGTTCAATTCCATCAGGAGATAATCCTGCACCCTAAAACTGAATCATACATTATTTGGGTTCTTTGATTCTTTCGCTGATTGTGAACAAGTGGTTTATAATTATCGTGATTCATAGAGAAAATGGAGGGACTCTTTTATTCAAGGGTTATGGGGAATATATTATAAACGTTTGCAGTTTGGCCAAATGTGGTGTATTGATTTGAATCATGTCTTCTAAAGTTTTTGGTTCATGAACACTGTTTAAATGGTTATCCTTGCAATATGTAGATACAATCCCTTGAAGAAGGTTCTGAATTGCTGAGAGAGAGATGTTTGAGGTTTCATAAAGGTTGCCGCAAATACACGTAAGTGGTAACTTAGTCTGCAGTTTTAGACTTACAAAAACCAAAAGTTTGTTCGCTCATTTATTTGCAAATTCTGTTGGAAAATATGGTCTGGACTCTTAACTCAAGAACCATTGGGCTCTCTATATTCTTCTCTCCTCGTTTTGCTTTTGCTTAGCTATCTAGCATTAAAAACATATATGTTTGCTTATTACAGTGAAGGACTAGGGGAAGCATATGATGGAGATATTGCATTTGCAAGTTCACTGGAAGCATTTGGAGGGGGGCATAATGATCCAATCAGTGTTGCTTTTGGAGGTTAGTAATGCAGTTCTTATTCAGATATATTTATTCAAGTTTTTATAACATGGGATCGAGGAATCCTTTTGTTATTTCCAAACTGGACAATTGGCACGAATCGTTGAGAACTACAAAATAGGTTTCAGTAGATTCCATCTTATTGCCTTTAAAATTAGTGATCCTAGGTTTCAGTAGATTTCATTCTCCAGCTTATTGCCTTCAAAATAGTGATCCTAGGATTCAGTAAATTTCATTCCCCAGCTTGTTGCCTTCAAAATTAGTGATCCTTTAGTAAGTGTGGCATTCACTTTTTTCCAGGACCCGTCATGACCAAATTTACAATTGCCCTGAGAGAAATTGGAACTTACAAGGAAGTATTGCGCTCACAGGTAAACATTCATATATACATTACTATACATGCATTCTCTCTTCTGGAAAATCTGAAATTCTGAATGTTCTTTTCTAAGTTGTCACTCTTTCAGATATTGTCAGCCAGTTGTATGCTTATCTACTTTAATGTGAGATTCTGGATTTACTAGTCATTTGGGAATAGTATGGTTGAAATAATTCATGTTATTGTATCATAGTTCAAGTTCCAGGCTTTCATTACCAAGAATGGAAACAACCCCAGTTTTATTAGAAGCTGTAACCATACTTCCACTTAGTGGTATTACTAATAATATACTCTTTTTTTAGGTTGAGAATATGCTAAATGACAAGTTGCTGCAATTTGTGGACATCGATTTGCATGATGTGAAGGTACTGGCATAATCTTCTATTAACATTGGATAAATATTTGGATCTGCATACAATGTTTTAACTTTGATATTGTTTGTTTAGGATGCCAGGAAGCGTTTTGACAAGGCTAGCCTTCTCTATGACCAGGTGACATAATAATGTTTCTATCATCTCGCTCTCCAATATGATAATCAACTTGCGCTGGAACCTTGAAGGTTCCATTAGCCAATTATACGTAGGTGTAGCTAATTGATAATGAAGGAATTGCACAAAAATACCCAAACTATTTTAGGATAAGGAGAATCACTGCAGTTAAGCACTGGTATTGCCATGTTCACTTGTACTTGGTGCTGCATGTTTAACAAAAAGTTAAAAGTTGATGGCTATCTTTTAGGAAGAGTTTATCTATCACTGACTTCTAGTTGTTTGTCTACTCACTCAGGCTCGTGAGAGGTATTTATCCTTGAAGAAAGGCACACGGACAGATGTAGCAACTGCGGTGGAGGATGTATGTTCCTTCTATCATTTGTCTTCATATTTGTATTTAGAAAGTAGGATCACTGCATCCTTACTAATCTATATGTCACACAACCAGGAGCTCCATAGTGCCAGATCCTCATTTGAGCAAGCTCGTTTCAACCTGGTACATGCACTGTTTCCCTGTATAACTGTTCTGATTTCTGTAGTTGTATGTACCGTGGCTTTGTCTTATCTATTTAATTTTCAGGTGACTGCACTTTCAAATATCGAGGCCAAGAAAAGATTTGAATTTTTAGAGGCTGTCAGTGGGACAATGGATGCACATCTTCACTATTTCAAACAAGTAATCTATTGTCATAATTTGCATTTGACATCCTTAGTAATATATGAATGTGGTTCAAGGTTCTACTGTTGCTGTTTCTTTCAGGGATATGAGCTACTCCATCAGATGGAGCCATATATCAATCAAGTATAAGTCTTTAACCATGACCATTCTTCTCATAATGTTTCTTGTGCTGTATTCCTATACCTGAATGTTTCATGCTAGTTCTTGACTTAATTGAAGCCAATGCACATTTGCTTATTATTGGATACACCAATATTTTATGTCACCGATGGGCCATTAGTCATTCTTGCACTTTATATAAAACATAAATTTCTGCTCATTTCCTTCAAAATGACATGCTCTGCTAAGGCCTAGTAATACCTGTAATTTAAGTGTTGGATGTGTATGCAACATTCGCTTCATTTCTAAAGACCAATTGTTTTCTGTATGTGCATGCATGTTTCTATACCCTCATTTGCGGTTTTTTGTAACACATTATGGATTCTCCTTTTTCAGGTTCTTGCTTATGCACAGCAATCAAGGGAACGGTCTAACTATGAGCAAGCTGCTCTTGTAGAGAGGATGCAAGAGTTTAAAAGGCAAATTGATCGGGAAAGTCGTTGGTCACCAAATGGCATAAACGATTCCCCTAATGGTGATGGAATACAAGCAATTGGTAGAAGTTCACACAAAATGATTGAGGCGGTGATGCAATCAGCTTCAAAGGGCAAGGTAGCACATTCTGGTTGTCCTGGAAGTTAATACTCTTGCTTATGTCTACACTCAGGCTCACATTTCAGCATGGAAATTCATGTCATATTTTAAAGTGAGTACTTATTTCAGGTACAGACCATTCGACAAGGCTATCTCTCAAAGCGATCTTCAAACTTGAGAGGTGACTGGAAAAGAAGGTTCTTTGTTCTTGATAGCCGAGGAATGTTATATTATTATCGCAAGCAGAATAGTAGACCATCTGTAGGTCCTCACTCCCCTGAATAAAATTATTCAAATACTTAATTTGACTTGATATTTTTTACATGCTTGTTTCATTTCAGCTCATAATGTTTTCGTTTTTTTACTTCGTAGAGTGGTTATACTAACCAAAGAAGTAGCGCTCCGTCAGAGCATGGTTCTGGGTTGCTTAGCAGATGGTTCTCTTCTCATTATCATGGTGGAGTACACGATGAGAAATCTGTAGCAAGGCATACCGTGAACTTGCTAACATCAACCATTAAAGCTGATGCTGACCAATCGGATCTGCGGTTCTGCTTCAGAATAATTTCTCCCACAAAAAACTACACTTTGCAGGTACAAATATTTTCCAGAAATCTGTTGCATCTATTTTATTTAGATAGATTTATATTACAGGAATTTTTGAATAGCTGCCAGATTTCTTCCTTCCTAATGACATGCACCTCTATTTGGGCAGGCAGAGAGTGCGATGGATCAGATGGATTGGATTGAAAAAATAACTGGTGTCATCGCTTCTTTGCTGAGCTCCCAATCGCCCGAACGGGTTAGTGAATACTTAGGTGGGGTTAGTTACATAGCCAGATTTTGATTTATCTGACACTAATATTTTGTTTCAGCGTCTTCTGTCGAGCCCAAAGGGTAGCGGCCATAATCGAACTGCCAGCGAAAGTAGTTCCTTTAGTAGCTCGACAGAACTTGACCATTCCATTAGTGAAGACTGCATGCTGGAAAGGAACTCTGGAAGTGGGTATTTTGACCACTCTGGCAGAGCCATCCAGCATCACCGAACCAGCATGAAACCTGACAAGCCAATTGACTTGCTTAGGAAAGTGGTCGGCAATAATATTTGTGCTGATTGTGGTGCAGCAGAGCCTGACTGGGCATCCCTAAACCTTGGAATTCTTCTATGCATCGAATGCTCTGGGGTACACAGAAATCTCGGTGTGCATATATCTAAGGTAAGCAAGCACTATTCTCATCAATTTTCACATGCAAAAAAGTTCATTGCACAATCGAGGCATTGTTGGTTCTATATTCAGATTTTATGTTAGGGTTTAAACTCTGGTCATGTGGTGTGGTTGTGTAGCTGACTATCTGTGAACAACACAATGTTCTTTGTGCAAACAAGTAACTGTAGGTGGTAGTACCTGCATCTTTAATTATAGTAGCATGGTCATTTTTGTGATGCTTTGATGTCTCCCTTTTGCATAGTCATTAACATAGTTTGGTTTCTTGTAGATACATTTATCCTACATCCACGGATAATTTTAACAACTTATAGTAATGCAGATTTGCTGTTTCGTGGATGATATCATGGTTAGGGTGATTAGCACACTTTTTTGCCTAAAAAGGTGAACTTGTATTGACAGGTAAGATCACTGACACTTGATGTCAGGGTCTGGGAGCCATCTGTAATCAATCTCTTCCAGTCATTAGGAAACACATTTGCCAACACTATCTGGGAAGATATGTTACCTTCATCAAGCAGTGTTGATCATGGTGATAATTCAAGGTAACAACCATGTGTATTTTTCCACTAAGTTGTAGAACCACCATCTTTTTACTGTTATGCAGATAACTTATAAGTTGCACCTTTTTGCAGGGCTGATGGACTAGAAAACACATCACATAACTTAATTTTCAGTAAGCCTAAACACTCGGATCATATTGCTGTGAAGGAGAAATTTATTCATGCAAAGGTAATAGGTACTTCATAGTTTCTCTACTGATTCAGTCAATTTTACTTGGGATACAAATTATCAGCCATCAGTAATCAGCAAAAAATATGTCAATTTCAATTTCAAGAATGTATGATTTGATGCTGTAGTCAACGATATTGACTTCAGTCGTCTCAGGAAACTGTGTTGCACACTTGCATTAGCCATAATGTGTAATACCTCATTAACTACCCCTAAAAATAAGTCGGCCTACCAAGTGTGTACTGTCATTTGGAATATTTGAAATGATTTATAGCATTTGACAGTTGTTTTATTTAATATTTCAGTATGCCGAGCGAGATTATGTGCGAAAGCTTAATATGGATGATAGCCTGGTAGCTCAACAGATGTGGGAAAATGTTAGTTCAAACAACAAGAAGGGGGTTTACAGTCTGATTGTGGGGTCAAATGCCGATGTAAATTTAACTTATGGGCAGACATCATTTAATTCGGCCCTAACCCTTGGAAAAGCTCTACTTTTACAAGAGCAGCCAACTTCACCATCAGATGGAAGTTCCAGATGTTTTGATCGTAGTTCACTTGAAAGGATTTCTCCCAGGGACTCTCTTTCTCTTGCCAGCACAAGTGCACGTATAGATGAATTGGATGATTGTGTCGAGGGATTGTCATTGCTTCATCTAGCATGCCGTGTTGCAGATGTGGGTATGGTCGAACTTCTCTTGCAATATGGTGCCAACGTAAATTCTGCAGACCCTAGAGGTCGAACGCCTCTTCATCACAGCATCTTGAAAGGACGACATATGTTTGCAAAGTTGTTGCTATCCAGGTATGCAAAAATCAACAATACTATGTAATTTGGATTTTGTTGTATGCTTAGGTTTTGAAAGTTATCATTCTGGGTTTAATATTGATGTAAAGGGAATGTGTCAATATTATCAAATTAGGAATTGTACCTGGAGAGATGATCAGTGGTAGTTGGTTCCTACAATGTGGTTCTTGGTAAGCATAGGACCTTAGGCCTTTGGGTACAGTACCCATGCTTGCTTCCTGAAGCAGATTTGAACCCATATTTCCATAAACAAGCATTAATGAAACAAGTAACGTGATATCGATGAGGGCACTGCTTAGTGGTCAAAATGAAATGCTTTATTTACATAGATGTTACTGTTATGGATTATAGCTTGCAGCAAAACATGGTGATGTTAAAAAAAACCTAAAAACACTTGGACATCCTAATTTACTTGCTCAACTTTTCATGCAGGGGCGCTGATTCACAAGCCACGGACCGAGATGGTAGAACAGCATTACAGTATGCTATTGACAGTGGAACTATTGACGACGAAGAGATTCTTGTTTTGTTAGAAGACCCAAGTAGATAATCCATTAGCTACCAATACCCCTTCAGTTCAGCAGAGCAAAGCTTTGTGTGCTCAGTTGCCTCCATGACAGAGTCAACCGGCACAGCAAGCTCCAAGTTTGTGTCGCCGATGATCACAATCTGTGACGAGAACAGTATTGGTGTTCTGGAGCTGCATTGTGCCCTCCTCGTTTTCCGGGTCTCGTCTTAGCGTGACGAATGACCAGACCCCAATTTCCTTCTGGTTGCAGTTTGCAAAGCTCTTTTGGTCTTTCTTTTTCCCCTGTTTGCTGATGATGCACTGTGAGTTTTGTACATTGCAATTGGCCCCAACTCCCCAACATGAAGTTGCTGCCCTTCTGATGACAGATGATGATGTACATATAGTGATCCCATGTACCACTATGATTTTTCCTGCAAGCATTACTAGTTTGGTGAAAATGAAAACTATGCACTTCCCTCCTGCCGACACGTGGCGCCCCCAGTTGTCCATGTGACTGCCCAAGCTCTGAACTGCTACAAGGATCTGAATGCCTGCAGCTTCAGAACACAGTGTCATCTGATGGACTTTACTCTCACGTTTCTGTTGCTGAGCAGTGTGAGTTTTGCTCGAGTAAAGTGTGACATCTACTTGGACAGTGACACTCTCCCTTACACTGTGTTACACCCAATATACCCACATGCAGTCACATCCAATCATGCTTTGTATATTTTCAAAGTTTTCCCAAGTTTCAGCTGGGCTTGGAGATGAATATGCTTCAGTTTCAGAGGACAATATATATATCAAGCTACATTCCACTGCCTGCCCGCTGCTCATGACGAGAGAAAATTCAAAATCATTCGGCAACGTCGTTTTCAGCTTCACCAGGCAGGGTGTCACGTTGTCAATGCCAAGATTGAATAATTAGCTATGCTGATTAATTAAGCTCTGCCAAGAACTGCACCGTCACACTGCAAAGGTCAATTAATTGTGCTTAGGTGTTTTCTCAAGTCAAGAGTCTACTTATCTGTTATCTGTTATCATTTTCGTGTACAAGTCGGAAAACGAAAGAATTTCCTCCCCATTAATTCCTACAGAAAATGAACCTCATCCACCAAATCCCTAGAAATTTAATCCCCTGACAAATAAATCCGAATTAGCAAAGTGCCATTTTTTTCTTCGTTCTTGGCTGTAACGAGTTGATGGCGCAGAGTACAATACTGCACGTACATATATACGTGTGCGTGCGTGCGTGCGTGCATGCATGTATAATGATGTGGCATGCAAGAGGCAAACGCACGTAATACATCCGTCCCAAAATATAAGCATTTTTAGCACAATAACAAGTCAAGCATTTTTAACTTTAACTATTAATAGCAAAAAAAATAAAAAAAAAGATCAATGTTACTAGATTTATCATTAAACAAACAATTATAATATGTAACTCTTTTTATTAATAACATCTTACTTTTATAGATATTTGTTGGTCAAATAGCATCTCGGAGACCGTGTCAGAGTCTAAAAATACTTATATTTTAGGACGGATGGGGTACGTATATACGTATCCGTCGGAGAAGAATACGATGCAACTACGGCAGTATCGTACGTATACGAGCAGAGCAGGCATGAATTGCCAAGCCTAGTATAATATAGTATCCTTGACCTTTTAGCTTGTTTGTGCATGCATGAACAGTTGATCCAGTACGAAATTAATTAGCTGCAAGTATACATACATGTCATCTCGAGGTACGTACGTGAGTAGAATTTATGTGGCAGGTCAATGGAAGTGCAAATGTTGAAAAATGTACGCTTTGGATACAGTGAATATATATATAATCATACAGAAAAAAATAAAAAAAAATCAAGAACTTGTACAGAGAATAAACAATTATGAGCAAATTAAAGCTAGGCAGTGATCTGTACAGTGACACATGAAGGCTAGGTCTAAAAGGCTCAAGTACTATTCCATCTACTACAATGGATGCACGGTCAGTGATGAGCTCTCTTCTTACACGCCTCCAAAGTACATGAAGAATTTGTCAGTACGGCACAAGGTGATAATTAATGAATAGTGATCGAACATCAAAAGATATATACGTGTATATAATTATACATGTTTAGAGAAAATCGACCTATTTTACGTCACTGATTTTCACCGGTTCCATGATTTGTCACTGATAATATTCCTTTCTGTAATATAACATTAATGAATCAATGATATTGTTACTTTCTCTGATATATATTACATTGAGTTTATAGTTTCTATAATATGCGATTAATAAGTTGGGCCGGATACTTCTTTTAAAAAATACCAAAGACCCTTATAGATGTTAAAGATTGATAGCTAATTTATCCGAGTGAAGTTTGAAATTATGATATTTTTATAGCATCCTTATACGACATAGAAGTATATGTATAAGTTTCAAGATTTTTGCATTATTATTATTATTATTATTATTATTATTATTATTATTATTATTATATAAAATATGATTTTTTTGTTATATGTTTTTTTTGCGGGGGAAGGGAGATCTATTACTCAGATAAAGCATCCACATCAACAAGATGTGTAATGAAATTACAGCTCTCATCCATCCAAAACTTGGACAAAGTTTCAGCACGGGCCTTATTAGCTAGAAAATGACTAATAGAATTCTAAGAACGCTGAATTTTCTTGAGGACAATCTCTCGGTCTCCAGACATCAGAATCCCGATGTCTTTAACAACGTGAGCAAGCGTCGACATTTCCTTTTGCGCATCTTGAATCATATTAACAGTCGTCAGGCAATCAGTCTCTACAATTATCGGCAGTAAGGTCCATTGAAGCGCCATATTGAGCCCCTCTTTGCAGGCCAGAAGTTCAGACTCCAGGGGGCTGGTACAACGCTCAATAAAACCACAGGCAGAGAAAATAACCTAGCCGCTGGTATTCCTGAGCACCACACCCACACCTCCTGTGCCTGTTACATAGTCGAAGGAACCATCAACATTTAGCTTCATCCATCGCTCCTGCGGTTTCTCCCACCTGGGTAGAGCCTCTGAACAATCCTGATGAATTTTCAGGCCCTGTCTTGGTCTGCATTGAACCACATGTTTCCCTGTAACAACGTTTGCTTGCGGATATTGTTTGATCTCTAAGAGCGAGGTGATATAGCTCTGTAGAAACCTTTGCGATACATCCACTGGAGGTGGCACTTTGTCGTGAACAATCTCATTACGCACAAACCAAATGTGCCATAACAACATAAACAACATAGGTCTTTCCTCTTTTGGTGTTAGCTCAACTTGTTCAAATAGCCAGGAGGATCCTGTAGAATTTCCGACAATGCCGACTGACAAGTTGCCTGAATATAGCAAGGCAGACCATAGTCGCTTTGCATGTGGGCACCTTCCCAGTGCATGGCCAACATCTTCTCTTACAGTACCACAAATGCAACATATTTCTGATTGTTCTAGTTTCCTTCTCTTTTTATTCTCCATAGTGGCTAGGCTGTTTGTAGCAGCTTTCCACATGAAAATTTTAACCTTTTGTGGCACTTCACACTTCCAGATTAAATCCCACATCTTCCTGGACTTGTCATCTGACGAGCTGGAGCTTTCATCCATATTGGCCAGAGACATTGCCAATTTATAAGCACTTCTGACAGAGAAACGTCCCATCTTGTCCGGATGCCAAGCTAAAAAATCCTCATCCTGCCTCATTGAAGTCCGAATCCTCAGTATTTCTTCAGCATCACAGGGAAGGAAAACCCGGTTATCTTTCTGAACGTCCCACACACCGTCAAGTCCCAAGAGCTCGGACACCCATTTCATCCTGCAATTACCTTTCCTTGTTATTGGCCGTCGAGAATGGTCCCTTGGAATCCAGGGATCACGCCATATGCAAACTGACAGACCATTTCCAACTCTCCATATACAACCCTTCTTAATCAATTCCAAACCGTATTCAATTGCTCTCCAGCCAGGTGAAGCATTCCCACTAAAGCAAGTATCAACAAGAGTTCCATTTGGAAAGTACTTTGCTTTCAGCACTCTCGCACACAAACTATCCGGGTTCACAATAAGGTGCCAGGCTTGTCTAGCTAGCAGTGCTTGATTGAACAATTTAAAAATCCTTGAATCCCAAGCCTCCATACTGTTTGGCCTTCGTCAAATACTTCCATGCCCTCCAATGTGTTTTCCTTTTTCCCTGTTCCGCACCCCACCAGAAATTCCGAGCCAACTTGTTTAAATCTTCACAAGTCGAGTCCGGTAACTTGAAGATACTCATAACATACACCGGGATAGCTTGTATGACTACTTTTAGCATGATTTCTTTGCCTCCACTAGAGAGATAGTTTTCTCCCCACATAATTATTCTCTTCCAAATCTTCTCCTGAAGACTTTGGAACTTGCCTTTGTTCATTCTCCCCTCCGGGGTTGGAAAACCCAAATATTTATCTTCAAAACCATTGCTGACGATTTGGAGTGTACTTCTGATTTCAGCTTGGACACTAGCGGGAGTAATATCATCAATCAGCATGGAGCACTTTGCTGGATTAATAAACTGGCTAGTTCCTACAGCATAGTCGTCAAGGACTTCTCGGATCACATTAGCCTGGCCATTATCAGCCTTGAAAAAGAGTAGAGTATCATTCACAAACAGAAGGTGGGAGATTCCAGGCGCCCGCCGACAAACTTGCACCGGGGTGATTGCCCCTTGAAGTACCTTTTCATCCAGCAGGAGTGATAGCCCATCAGCAACAAAAAGAAACAAGAACGGAGAAAGCGGATCACCCTGGCGAAGGCCGCGAGAAGGAGCAAATGTACTCAGTAAGGTTCCATTGAGTTTGACTGAATATCTCACCGAGGTCAAGCACGTCATTATCCAACTGACCCACCGATGAGTGAAACCTAACTTATACATTGCTTGCTCCAAAAACGACCAGTCAACCCGATCATACGCTTTAGAGAGATCAAGCTTGTAGGCACAAGCAGCTTTTCCAGGGCTCTTGTTCCTTTGGATGGAATGAAAGCATTCAAAAGCTAACAGGGCATTGTCTGTAATCATCCTTCCTGGCACGAAAGCACTTTGATTCTGAGAAATCAAATCATCCAGGATAGGCCTAAGCCTATTTACTAAGCATTTGGAGACAATCTTGTAAATCACGTTACATAGGCTTATAGGCCTGAACTCTTTCAACTCCATTGGTTGATTAACCTTCGGAATAAGCACAATTGCAGTCGCATTGATACCATCTGGCATGATCCCAGTGTGGAAGAATTCCTTGACAGCCCTAACCACATCACTCTTGATCAGGCCCCAATTTCGTTGGTAGAAGCGAGCCGGAAAACCATCTGGCCCAGGCGCCTTAAGTGGACCAATCTGAAACAAAGCATTTGCGATTTCTTCATCAGAGAAATTCCTGCAGAGGGAATCATTCATTTCGGCAGTTACTTTCTGCTGGAACAGCCTTGTGACTCTAGAATGATCAACAGTAGGGTCTGCTGTGAACATATCCTTGAAATAATCCGTGGAAAGATTCTCAAGGTCTTTTGTCGCAATGTAAACAGTGCCATCCGGGCCTCTTAACTTGGAGATTTTATTTTTCTTCGCTCTCCATCTTGCTCTGTTATGAAAAAAGCGAGTATTCCGATCACCCTCTTTCAGCCAGCTAATTCACGAGCGTTGTAACCAAAGCATCTCCTCTCTATACAACAATTCATTCATATGGTCTTACGCAATGCGAATTTCTCTACGGTCTGCATCCCTTTCTACTAATTCAGCAAGCTTCTTTCTGGCCTTCTCTAGACATCTACCAACATTTCTGAATTTTGTTCTACTCCAAGTTTGCAAGGCCGACATTACCTTCCTCAAAGCACAATTGATATCACCCAAATGTTGTTTCTCCCCAGCTTCTAGCCATGAATCACCAATCACTTCCGTTGATGCAGGTTCACGTTCCCAACATATTTCATAATGCAGACACTTCTTGCGATTTGCATGAGAAGTATCCCTAGTAAACCTGACAAGAATGGGACAATGATCCGAGCATGGAGAGGTCATATGGACAACCTGTGAATATGTTACATATAACACTTTTATTCAATTAATGTGTTGTTCTTTTTCTAATGTAAATCATTTTTCATATGCTACACAAAATAATTTATACTATTGTCTTAAAGCGTTTCCCCTCTCACGCCATATAAAAAATATCTTGAAACAAAAACATGAAAAAAAAACTTAAAACATATGCAAACTTAATTTAGTGTCATGTAAGGAGGCTAAAAATTGATAATGTTTTTAAAACTTCTACTGAGATAAATCAATTGTGAACCCTTATATGTATATAAAGGTGTTTTTGAAAAGAAAAATCCAGCACAACGACATATTGTACAAACATAGAAGCTAGGGGCGATAAAGCCAGATGTAAATTATTGAACCAACGCAAGCTTAATGGCATATACTATCTTATGCAATTGCTTGCTACTAGGTGACACCAGCTTGCAACAAAAACTACCAAAGCTAGATATATCAAAATGATACAGTCTTATATATATGCAGCATGTATGCATATATACCCGGGCCCCTACGGCCAGCTTATATCCATTCCATTGCTACTTTATTAGTGCATGCATTCATGTATGCATGCTACAGCACTATATATGCATTCATGTATGCATGCTACAGCACTATATATGCATCCATGCCTTTGTCAGCTTCTTCACTGTGTACTTCAGTTAACTCGATCGTGCCCCATGTATACTTATATACACATCGAATTGCATCTGCTTTTGCCCTTATGGGTCCATGTATGCATTGACATCTAGCTCATTGCTTTTTCCCTTTCTTCTTTTTTTAAGAGCACATCTAACACATCTCCTTGCTGGAAATGTATGCAATATGCATCTAGAATTGATGTACTTTGCATCGAGTGGCATATGACTCTTAAAAAAAATATTAAGTTATATGCAGCAAACAGTTCAACCTAAAACTTAGGATGATGAAAAAATATAGGCAATTCACTTGTATTTGCATAAAATAGAAATGTGATGCATTTTTTTAATAATTATGTGTTAATCAAGATTTAAATTCCAGATCTCTGTCTTTAATAGCATATTGAGTTATATATATCAATCAACATAAAACTTAAGCTGGCGAGAGAAGAAGACAGGAAATTCTCTTGCATCCCAACCCTTTGCTGGCCAGGCATGATGTATTACAGTGGTGGAGCCAAATATTTTTAAAGCCCAGGACTCAATTAATGTAATTACTATAGGGTTTATATTTGTTCTTCTCATTTTTTAAAATTTGGAGTGATTTTAATAGGTATTTAGAGTGAGGAGTAAGGTTTTAGCCCTAACTATCCTATTCCTGGTTTCGCCCTATATTGTTTCAGTTCGTATATATATATGTAGGTGAACTACTTATTGGGTGTGTTATTTTCTCTTCTTTCCTAACTTTTACACTCATTCTTTGCAAAAAAAAACTTTACACTTGTTTTTCGTGTGCATATTTTTTTTAATAAAAATAATTTTATATGGAAGTTGCTTTAAAAATTATATCAATCCATTTTTTAATTTTTTATAATACTTAATTAATTATATGCTAATTCGTTATTCCGTTTTATGTGCAAATGGAAAAGATTCCCAACCCTTTCATAGGAACATAGTAGCTAGGTGTGACAATCATAGAGAGTGACGCACAGGAATATCAATCTCCTTACAAAACTACCCGTGTTTTTTTAATCTTAAAAACTACCAGTGTTAATTGCACTGTACTAGTGCACTTGCTGTGTGAGAGCTAGTTAAGTATGGTAGAGTACTAAACTGCTAGTCCAGTTCCAGGCTATCTCTGAACGTACCGCAGCCGTATACAGTTAGCTTAGCGAGCTAGCTCAGCTTAACCTTAGCCCTTAGGTACTCGTAACTAAATTCCTGAAAAATCATATCCACTATGGATTCAAAACTAAATATTTTCAAAACACTGAACTCCTAAAAGCCATCGTCGCATGTTAATTTTAAATATCCCGCAATAACACGCGAGGTAGTGCTTAATTAGATCTCTCCGATCCAAACCCTCTCTTACAATCACCAAATTAAATCAAAGATTAGTCAACATTAGGGAGATGTTCAACTAATTAATCGATTGATGGCATATATGCAGTGTTAAATTAAATTGTGTTGCCGACCAAAAACGGATGAAAACGATAAACGGGGCCACGAACTGGCACTGTATCGTAGGACTGCGTTTTTGCAGTTCACCACCCAGAAGAAAGCAGCCTCCTTTGACTGCTGTCAGGAAATCGGTTACTCCAACACTCCAGCATAGTTAATGTTTACTGCTAGGAGGATTCAATTTGCAGTTAATGATTCACAGGCTTTATGTTTTTGTTAGGTCTGCACATCTGAAAGCTTTCTCCTTCACAGACTGAAGATTTGCAACATGTACAGGAAATGAAGGATCTCTGCATATTATATCCTAGCAGAAAATGTATACAAAATTCTGTTGAAAGCTATGAACTTAAGTAAAGAAGTCTTGTTGGATATCTTGAGCTATTTTTTTCCTGCAAACACCAGGAAATATGATATTTTCAATTAACTCAAGCAATTGCAACTGCTTAAATAGATTATTTACCAGATTATATATCTACTTGATTATAGAGATAAATTAAATATATTTAAAAATAAACTTAACAAATAACTTAGAATAAGTTATCTAAGCAACACAGTAAAATAAAGTTTCTTGAGAAAATGTATTTTTAGAGACGTGGAGCAAATAATAATTCAATGTACCATTTTATAATTTATATATGGTCAACACACGAAATTGAATGTGTGTTCTTATTACATATTAGCTGCTGCCATTTTTTTTTAAAAAGGTCCTTACACACACAATGAGACAACTAATTGACTAGCAAATACTCCTAGTAAAGAGAAGAAAAGAAAGAGGAGCCAACCTACCTATCAGTATATACAAAATAAAATGATGGGCATTTTCTTCAGTTACAATTTCATCCTACAGCAAAGGGACACAGGGGCCCTTTCCTAACACTGCCCATTGCCAACCTATCCATCAATTAATTGATTTATAATGATTTGGTCTTATCAATCCCCCCTCTCCCCAACTTTTATATAAACCAATAGCAGGGTCACCAAGGAGCCAACTTGTTGCAATCTAGAGAGCTTCATCTTTCAGTTCAGACACCAAGAACAAGAAGCAACTCCACCACCATATAGGTATCTCTAGCTCTAGCTAGGTAGTAGCATCTAGGACACCAAGGGCATTGGCAATGGCAGGCTTCTCACACCTCCCACAGCAGATGGAGCATGGCCTCATCACCAACAATGGCTTCCTCTTCTGCCATGGCAGCCATGGAGGAGCAGCAACCACCACAGCTCCAGCCATCCCTGAAGATGCCTCAATGGAGACCTCATCTGTGGTTCTTGACACCTCTCCACAGGACAAGAAGAGGAAGCCCAGGGAAGAAGACACTGCCAGCCTCAACTCTGCTCACTCCAAGGTAGAAAAGCACATGAGCATGACAGTGAAAAAACAGTTTCTGAATCTCTTTTTTTTTTCCTTTCAAGAATACAGCTTCAGATAACTTTCGAAGATGAATTTCTTGGCTCATGTTTCTTTGTTTTATCATATGATGTTGTGTTGAACAATCAGGAGGCAAAGGAGAATGGCAGGAAGAGGGGAGGGAAGAAACACAGCAGGGATCAGATGGAGGAGGAGGCACCTCAGGGGTTCATCCATGTCAGGGCAAGGAGAGGGCAAGCAACAGATAGCCACAGCCTTGCAGAGAGGGTAAATTTCTTCCTCAACTTTGATCTTTTGCTTGTGGTTTGTGCAGCTATTAGCTTTGGTTGTTTGGGACTCATTTTTTGCTATCTGCTCTGGCATTTTCTTCAGGTGAGGAGAGAAAGGATCAGTGAGAGGATGAGGATGCTGCAGGCTCTGGTCCCTGGTTGTGACAAGGTTAGATCACTAGTTAACTACTAACTAAACTAGTGGTATTTTCAGTGACAATTTTTTTTTTGTATATGTTAATATGTTTGATACTATCTTTGAAAGTGAAAAAAAAATCATTTATCTGTGTAGGTCACTGGAAAGGCTCTCATTTTGGATGAGATCATCAACTATGTGCAGTCCTTACAGAACCAAGTTGAGGTAATTAACATGACTAGAATACAAAAAAAAAATTAAAGGTACAAGAGTTTTTGCTTAGCTATAACATATTTTACCTCTGATTGTGACACAGTTCCTTTCCATGAGGATTGCATCTCTGAGCCCTGTGCTGTATGGGTTTGGCATAGACAGTGATGCTTTCAGTGACCACTCTCAGGTCAGAAACAACTCAAACAAATGTTCTGGAGTACTATTAACTACATAATTTTTCATGTTAATGTGCTCACAATTTAATCAGTGTGACTCTTTTCTCTTTCATCAGAAGATGGAAGGAATGTTCCATGAGGCAGTTGCAATACCAGCTTCTGTCCTGAACAGAGGTAGTAGCCCAGCTCAATCTCATGCCATCATGGACACATCAAACACCTCTCCTACACCCTACACACTTCAAGTCCAGGGAGGCAGCAACAACAACTCTCTCTCCCAGGTTGGTTTGTTTCTTTGGTCCTCTGTTCATTTCTTCCCTATGAGATATGATCCATTCAGGTTCTCAATTCCAAATCACTGTTCATAGCTGAGGCTGCATACTTAACCTTTTCAGGACAATGGCAGCTACATCATGCAAACAGTAGGGGAGCCAAGGCAAGAACTGTTCAATCAAGTGGTGCTCAATAATTACATGTGCTCTTTCCAGTAGGGAGGAGAGGGTGAGAGACAAAAGGCTAGGAGAAGGGACCCTACATTGACAATAGGTAATGTAGCAAAACGTTAAGTGGAAGTCCTTTTGCTATCTTCAGTTCAGGATTGTGTAATCTAACATCATTATGAAAAAAAATAGTAGTACCATGTAAGATACACACTTAGATACTCAAATTTCATAAGACTGCAGCTTGAGTTCCAAAATTTCTCAGGTTTGTGTAATCTAACATCATTATGAAAAAATCAATGCCATGTGAAATACAATGTTGGGATACTCAAATTTCACGAGACTGCATATTATTTAGAAAACGGATAACAATCCGGCCTTTGCTTCAAAGAAGATACAACCACCTAGTTACGATGTTTCAGTCCAGACAACTCCAACTGCATATGACAATCTTGAGTTTCAAGTTCAAGATTAGTAGTAGTTCTTTTTTTGTTTTTATCAATTCTAATATGTTCTTGTTTGTGTGTGTCCAGCAGGAGGGAATAATAATATGATTCGATGGTTTGTGGAAGCACCAGATGAGTTTGAGATGTTGGATCGAGTCCATCCCCTTGTCTGGTGGCATGCATGCAGTAATTAAAGAGTTGTACTAGAGCTAGGATCAATTTAATTAGAAGTAGTAGTCTCTTCTTTGTCATTGCCATTGTACTCTACTTAGACAAAAACAAGCGACCATTTGTTCATATGAAAGGGTCAATGAATTTGCTGCTGTCTCAAGGGCGATGCAACAATCTCTGAATCTTTGCAACTTTTTCGTCAGAAAAGTCTCTGGATCTTTACGCAGTAAATTAACCACACATACCACCTACCTTACATGTTACTAAAGATGAAAATTAATCTTAAGGAGGAGGAGTAAATGTTGCTGTGTAGTTAGGTACTGGTCCCTGCATGAACATTTATCAGCTAGCCTTGGATCAGATTCTTCTTCAGATTGGGCGCTGTACCTAGCCCAACTGATTGTCTGACGCTAAATGCAACATCACACACACCGTTTATTCTGACCACCCATTGTTGCCGGCCTCTAATTCAGGATATAAGTCAGGTTCAATATTTCGGAACGAAATTTTGGATCCCAAGCACAGGAAGCTACTTCTCACGATATTTTTTGAATTTAGCAAATTTTATTTAAATTTTAATACTTTTTTCCGGACCAAAGTTTCCAAATTCTTTTTCAGGAATTCGGGACCCAAAAGAAATGTATAAATATAGAACCCTGGATATAATTACTCTCTTCGTAGAGAAGAAGTTAGCCACAACTATATAGGAAAGAAGCCACCTCTCAGACAGGTCGGGCGATTGCCTAGGCTCCACCGTCAACGGTTTCACTGTACTTTCCTCGGCATCAAATGTAAAAAGTTCTCGATCACTAACAAACACTCTTTGTAATTCAAGCTTGACGGTGCCACTGGCTTCGCCTTTGCAACTATCATGACGGACGGTTATTATACTATCTACTCCTAAATTACTGATGACGACGAAAACGAAACGAGTAGTACTTACCACTATTCCATCTGTTCTAAAATATAACAACCTAGTACTCTTAGTATTAGGTTGTGTCGAATAGAATTGTCTAAATTTATAGTAATAGGTTGTCTCTACTTGAGTACTAGATTAGTATGATTTGAGATGGAGAGACTAGTGCATTAGTAGAGTACTGGTTGTTTTGACAGCTTGAGATGATGAAAGAGATTATACGTAGTACAAGCAAAGAATCGAATCTGAAGCTCATCGATAGACAATGCAGGGTTCAGAGTTTCAGAGGCTGGCGCTGGACATGACGTTCATGCAAGCATCCAAGCACGGGTGGCACGGATGGTAGCCTCCTTGGTTTGCTGCCTGCAGAGCCATACATAGACAGCTAAGGAAAGGTCAGAATCAGATCAGCGACGCACCATGCCGGTTTCAGGTTGGATGCTGGAGCCTTGTAGTACGTTGAATACTTGATACATGTCAAGTCTGCTTGGTTGGATTGCTAGCTAGATGCTGCTCGGTTAGCCATTGGCCAAGGGACAATTTTGGGATGCAATATAATGCAAATTAGCAAAGTGATCGTGCTTGATAACAAGAAAAATTGAAGTTAGCGTATATAATACTCCCTCCGTCCCATATAAAACCAATTTAGCATTGGATGGACCGTTTCTATGATAACGAATACTAGAATGATTTTTTTGGGACGGAAGGAGTATATTAGAGGATTGCTTTGGTTCAACGTTGGTCTCCAACGGTGATGCAGACAAAATTCGATATGCATAATAATTGGAAGCTGTTTTCGAAGATATTATTTTTTGGTTGGGAAAGATAAGGATTACATACAATTTTCAAATCTCTAGAGAGACAATGGCTATGTAGTTTCTCGCCAACTATAGGTAGAAGTTTTACCAAAGCTTTTGCCTTCCTTCAAAAAAAATACATTATTATTGAGTTGTATGCACCAACCAATTTAACACAAAAGCTAAGACTGATAAGGAAAATCGGGTAATTCACTTATACTCTAAACATAATTATCTATATGAAGATTTGTAATTCACAGTCGTTAGATTTGTAACCTCTGTACCCCGCAAAAAAAAGATTTGTAACCTCTATAATAATTAGTTATTAACTAAAGATGAGAATAAATTCCACTATCTTTTTATTAAAAAAAATAGAGCCTTTATCACGATCTGGCACACTAACAACGACAACAAAATAACGCTACAACAAAATCGATCATACGAACACTTCTCTATTTATCGATACAAAAAGTGACAATACTTTTGCCCTTCTTAAAAAAAATCATACGAACAAATGTAAAAGAAACAACAAAAAACAGAGATACATTATGCGAGCTACTAATTAATCTCGTACTATATGACTATTTACATCCTAGCTAGGTTTAGAAACCGGGTGCATAATCAATCGGCTGCGATTTAGCGGTTTTCATGGATCCATTGATCAACCCATCTCGAGGTACAGCCTGATTAAAACGCGTAAGCCCCACGGCTATCTAATCAACCTTCTCAATCACAATCAGCTGCAAACCAAACACAAACCCCGCGTCACATCGATCGATCAAAATCATCTCCAAGAATCAAAATTATTTCCCGGCCTGACCTGTCGATCTCCAGCAAGGCACAGAGCCAAATCAACTAATCATCCCATCCAACCAACGTGTATCGATCGATCAAACAAAACCCCATCATAATAACCAAATGATTAATTGTCTTTCATCGTAGATACTTCCCCCGTTTCGTTTTGACGTTTTTCCAAACCAACCTTTATTTATATTTGATCAAGTTTATAAAAATATTTAACAACAACTACAACATCAAATTAGTTTTATTAAATATAGCACTAAATGTATATTGACAATATATTTATTTTGTGTTGAAAACTCTGTTATATTTTTCTATAAACTTAAACAAACTTTGGAAAAAAATAAAATGACTCGTAATATGAAATGGAGGAAATAATTATTCATAACCAAATAAATGAAAAAAATTAAGTGATTTATAATATGAAACGGAAGGAACAATTAAGTATTCATGACCAAATGAATGAATGAATTATCTGTGGCAGCGACGGCGACGCGATGACGACAGCCGTGGCGGCGACATGGGCGCCGGGGCCGGGGGGCGGCGGCCGGCCGGCCGGCCGGCAAGGCTGCATGGGCCGACGGGGGGCGATGTCTGAAAAGAGTTTAATTAGCGGGTGATCAGCGGTGGGCTCGGACTGATCAATGGCCAGGAACATGCACTGCCGCGCGATAATGACGCTGTCTACTGTCATCTCGGTTCATCGCTAGCTGTGTCTTTTGATTACAACATGTCCGCTAGAAATGAGTTTCTAGCGTCCACCAAACTATAGGGTGATAGGCCGCAATTATTTCTTTCACTAACGCGCAAACGATTGCATAATAATACTCCCTCCATCCCTAAATGTTTGACGCCGTTGACTTTTTTAAACATATTTGACCGTTCGTTTTATTTAAAAAATTTAAGCAATTATTAATTTTTTTCCTATCATTTGATTCATTGTTAAATATACTTTTATGTATACATATAATTTTACATATTTCACAAAAATTTTTGAATAAGACGAACGGTCAAACATGTTTAAAAAAGTCAACGGCGTCAAACATTTAAGGAAGGATGGAGTATATTAGAAGAAAGCATATCTAAAATTTTAAGTTACACAATGCAATCCATCAGACGGCCATTTCCTTGAGGCAAGAAAACAAAGGAAAAACAAAGAACTGCTAAAGTAAAAGGAAAAACTACTGTTGAAACGCTGCTCTCCTGTAAAGAGAGAAGGTGGAGGCTGAGCCCCTAATATGCCGCAATTAATCGATCGCGTAGCATTCACATGCTAATAAGCCTATGGAAGTGTTAATCGTGTAGCATTGTCACGGTTCTACTCTCTCCGTTGTAAATTACATGTCATTTTTATCCTTTTTCTAGAGTATTATACTTTTTATCTTTGATCTGTTGGAAATTTAGTAATAATAATTCGACATGTTTTAATCCAAAAATATAGCATAATAAACATGACATGTGAAAAGATGAGTGATTCTAACATAGTGATAAACATAAATATGCTATCAAGAATAATAGCATCAAACATGTTTAACACTGAGATGACAAATACATACTCGGAGAACGCTCTGGATCCAGTGGCGATGTTGTTGGTATTGTCGCCGCCGTTACCGTTCTCTCCTCCATTACCGTTGTTTCCTTCCATTGCCAGTACTGATCGACATGATCCGAGGGATTGTCAATATAGAGGAAGCAGAGCGTGATGTAGAGGGCAGTGCCTAGAGCAGTCGCGTGAAGAATGCGCTCCCCAAAAATTTGATCACCCACCTACCCGTGCAGGTACTCAGGTGGACGGAGTTTCGGAGATCTGCTCGCTCTGAGTATCTGTGCGCCAAGGTACTCAAAACCAGGGAGATCAAACTGAAACTGCGTAGGAACAGAAAGTAGAGAATTGTGCCGAGAGGAAGAACCAGAGGGATTGAACCGAGAAAGAGACAACTCTCTGTCTACCCGAAGGTGGAAAATAGTGTCGCACGCAAGAGGAACGTTACAGAGTTGATGACGCATTATGGTCTCATCCTTTACCGGTGTAACATCACCATTGATGCCGTCGGTTACGCTTTTGCTCATAGAAACACAAACGTTCGGAAAAATGAGCAGCTAGCCCTACCCTGTCTCCGTGGCGCCACGCACACCATGCCACACCTCGCCTTGGCGCGCGCATATTTGACATTCCCACCACGGTGACATATGGCCACCACCTCAATCGCTCAACAGGTGCTCTCAGTTAGCAGCCTATTTGAGTTGAAGTCCTTTCTTGTTGGTTTCCAATGTGATAATAAAATCTTAACATTAATTGTGGGCCTCTATAATTACTAGGATTAATTTGGACCTAGCCTGTGAATTACTATTTCATCCGGTATATTCACGTAGCCAGAAATGTAATTTCTCACGATGAATCTAAAAATCATAAATCCTTTTAAAACTAATAATCAAACATAGAAATAATTAACTTAATTAGTACTCCTACTACAAGACCAGAACGACAAAAACAGGATGTGTCATGGTATGGATTTTCCTTTTTAATTCCTTTTGACAGCTTCTGGGCTTTCACACACATTTCTTGGGTCAAAATACATTTCTGACTCCACTGTCCTGAGATCAGCTCCACCGTCACTGTACCCACTAACTTTTTTGCGTATATCTCGTGTACAGTCAGAGTATCTCATGTCCATATAGACACATGCAATGCATTGCATTTATCTGCACATATATGCAGTGACAAAATAACGTACGCCACCGAGCTGATCAGAATTCAGAAGCAGCGATACGCACTATGCACATATTCAGACGACGACGACGACGAACACCCCATGCCTCGCTGCCTGCCTCTCATCGATCGATCGATCTCGCCGGATCAACGCAGCATTCCACGGCGGCCGGCCGGCCGGCGAAAGCCGCATTACCCGCTGCGGCGAGGCCGGCCGGCCGCCGGCGGCAAAGCAGGTGGCGGTAGGTGGAAGCTAAGCAGCAGACGAAGCTAGCTGCAGCTAGCTTAATTTGCTCGAACGCAGCATGCAGTACAGTGGCGCTAGCTGGCATTTATGCAAAAGGCTGTCGTTAAAGCCCACACACTCGCTCGATCGATCGACTCATCGACATGCATGTGTCTGATAGCTAGCTTCAACCCCCCTCCCCCCCCCCCCCCCCCCCTCTGCCAATTCAATGCGAAATTAGCGCGCCTACACCAATGTAATTAATTAGAAAAGAAAAGAGAGAAATCTAGAGGAAACAAGTAAGAGAGATTTGCTCAGATCCAACAAAAAGTAGCTTAAGGTACCGGTACTTCACGGCACCAAATTATTTTCGATCGTTGAATCTAACCGGACAGGATGGACATTGTTAAATCCAACGATAAAAAATGATTTGGTACCGTGAGATGTCGGTATCTAAAAAAGTACTTTTTGTTGGACCGAAGCTTAGATAACATGATTATTATACTACTAATTAACTAGGGCATGGACAACGGTTTCACATGGTTGATGTTCATATAATCTTTTTCATGTCGACCATATATAAACAAGTCATATATATAGCAGGCCCTCTATAATATAGCTAATGATTTAGTTTAGTATATATATGCAAAATATAAATTATATTAAACTGCCGATTACACACCTTTCTCTCTTTTATCTCACTTGCTATACATCATGAATAATGCTATGTCACACCATTGTACATGCATGTCTTAATAACCATGTCTAAAGTGATCAATAATGGACTATTTGGTGCATCCTAAACATCCATAAAGTTGTTAATTATATCCCTCTGATATATATCTCTATTTCTCTGAAGATCAAGAGATGATGCATGAGTAGCTTTTAGCTAGAGATGTCAGATGCTCCATTCCATTCTGCCGCCGGTCAAACCTGCAACGATCGGTCTCTCGATATATCATCGATCAACGCCAAAGCTGAGCTGCTGATCTAGCTAGAGCTAGCTACCTTCCAACTACACGCACTGCGTCTCCATCTCTATCTGCTTTCAGATCAGTGCAGCGTGAACTGCAGCTAGCTAATGCCCCCACCCAGCAGCAGCATATATATAGGCCTTGTTTAGTTCGCGAAAAAAAAATTAGGTGTCACATAGAACGTTTGACTGGATGTCAGAAAGGGTTTTCAGATACGAATAAAAAAAACTAATTTTATAACTCGCCTGGAAACCACGAGACGAATCTTTTGAGCCTAATTAATCCGTCATTAGCACATGTGAGTTACTATAGCACTTATGGCTAATCATGGACTAATTAGACTCAAAAGATTCGTCTCGTGATTTCCCCTCTAATTATGCAATTAGTTTTTTAATTTATCTATATTAATACTCCATGCATATATTAAAGATTTGATGTGATGTTTTTGGAAAAAGTTTTTGGGAATTAAACATGGTCATACAGCCACAGCCAGCCAGCCAGCTACTCTCACTAGTCGCAAATGCGTTGATCGATCAGATCTCCGATCCGATTCGATCGATGGCGGCAACAGTTGCGTCGTCAAAAGCGATCGAGAGATCGATCGATTGATCAATCAGTCGCACACAGGGATGATTATGAGGATATGATGCGTCATGCTACTAAAAATTCTTGTATACTCTGAACCTGGCGAAAGATACACATTCCGCGTTCCATCGTGGGGTGTGGGTATGCGTACTGTGCATGGGCATACGGTACTAGCAGCCGGCGATGGGTGCGTCACTCGTGTATGTAGAGATTGGACGTGCGCAAGCGCACGTAGTTTATTGGTCGAAGTGATTTGAGGAGCACTCCAAAATCATTTTAAATTTAAATCTTCATACGATCGAATTTTAGATTGAGTTAATCGATAGGTTAAGTTTTCAATTTAAAATAATGCGTATATCCGTTTAGATGTATAGGCTGGATAAAAAGTACGCATTCTCTAGAAAATAAAAAAATAAAATAGAGATTGAACGTGGCAGATCTCTATTCTATTCTAAAGTTGGCAGTAACCGTTGGTCCAGTTTATGGAACCATACATAAATTATCAAAGCCTTAAAGGTTTAAGTAGGACATAAAGAATATTTTTTTAGGAAATGCATGGTGATTTAAGATGTATTAAGCTTGATTATGGAGGAAACCCTAAGGCTTAAGCCCAAGCTATCATAGGTTTGCCTCCGCTCCTACATTGACCTACGTACAATAGTTAAATATAATATAAGTCAGATATAAAATGTCCCGACTTTCTTAAAAAAATAAAACTGGATCAAACACAGAGATGTGACTAACTCACTCCAGTATTTGTTGATTTACTCTAGTCTAATGAATATGAATCCTTTACAGTATTACTCATGCGTGCACGGTGGCAGCCACTGGATCCGCATGCCGGCCACTTCCTCTGATTTTTAATGGACGTGCGTACATTTGATCTTTGTCTTATTAAATAACTGTAGAAAAATATAAGTCATGTTCATGTTTAAAGTACCTTTACTATTATAAGCCAAGTTACAATAAAATAAACAATAATTATGTAATTTGTTAATTAAATAACGTAGTCTATTAAAATACTACTTCATCCATTTCACATTATAAGACTTTCTAGCGTTACTCATATTTATATAAATAGTTAATAAATCTAGATATCTATATATGTCTAACATCTATATAAATATGGGCAATACTAAAATGTTTTATAATATAAAACGGAGAAAGTACTGTAAAATAGAAAAAAATCTCTATGGAACGACGTTTAGCAACCCGATCGGTCAATATTATTACTCCCATTCCTTACACGTATGGCACGTAGGGACGCCGCGGCCGGTGAGTAGTAGTGCCACGCATGGATGCACGCATGGCCGGATATAACCGCCGGTGCATGCGCGTGGTGCCAGATGCACACACCAATTAACCAGCAATGGCCCCATAGATGCCCGGACCCCGGCGGCGGCGAGCTGTTTGCTAAATGGCGATCGATCGCGGTTGGTTGGCAGCGTGAGCTAGCGTACGTACGTGAGATGTGACATTCCGATCGAATTCGATCTCGATCGATCGATTGCATTGCACTGTACGTGGCAATGATCAGGAATGACGCGATAAATGGGCAATTGCTTTTGGAAAAGTTCTGGGGGATTTAATTTGGAGCAGGGATGCACATGTGGGGTTGGGAGCCAAGATTAATTGGTGCCGCGACACGTTGACACGGCTGGGGGTTTTGGTGGAGAGTTCTGTAGATGCCTAGATGGGGTTAGGTCCGGTTTACTTCCTAATTTTTTTTTCTCAAAAACATCACACCGAATCTTTGAGCACATACATGGAAGCATAAAACATAGATTAATTCTAAAACTAATTGCACAGTTAGGGGGGAAATCGCGAGACGAATCTTTTGAGCCTAATTAGTCCATGATTAACCATAAGTGCTACAGTAACCCATATGTGCTGATGATAGATTAATTAGGCTTAAAAGATTTGTCTCGCAGTTTTCAGACGAGTTATGAAATTAGTTTTTTTATTCGTAACCAAAAACCCCCTCCGATATCTGGTCAAATGTTCGATGTGACATTCAAAAATTTTCTTTTCGCGAACTAAACAGGAATATAGATGTTTGTTTTGGTTTTGTATGTCAAGGGGTGCTTATTCTAGCTAGTGAGTACGTGTCGTCACCATAGTAGGCGGAGCAAGTCGGTGATGAAACTTGTGTCCCCAAAGGAATTGCTTTTTTATTGAAAATATTTCAAGTGTAACTATATAAGCATTTATTTAATTTGTTCTGCACGTACAAAATTATTAAATGGTATAATTTTTTTATAAAAAATAATAAGAAATTTTCTTTAAAAAGTTTATTAATCTATATTTTAAAATTTATAAAAATTAATACTCAAGTAATTATATGCTCTCATTTCGTTCCCCATATCTTCTTACTCTCCTTCTTTCCCGTCTCAAACATGTATAGAGCTATACAAATAAATTAGGAGACGTTTTGCATCAGGCGCATTCATGCAGTACCACGTTGTAAATGAACGCGTACCAGTACATGCCACCAGTGAAGTCGCGGAAATTTCTCCTACGATCGCCTGAAAGCTTGTCGGAAGACGGTGCCTGAGAGGAGACCGGCAAGCAAACACGAACACGGGATAGCCACGAACGAAGAAGGATCTCGCACCGCATGGTCCATCTGCATGCGTGTGGGCCGGCCTAGCCGAGATGGCCCACCACACCAATTTATTCTATTCATCCGGACCCACGGCCCACACAACTCGCCCTCTCCCGCCCCACCCGCCTCGCGCGTAACTACCGCCCACAACGCCAAATCATCCAAACCGCCCCACGCCCACACCCGCGCTGCCGCCCCCGTACGCCGCGGCCGCGTGGTCCGCGCAGCGCGGCGCCCTGGCATCCACCACCGCCGCCCGCGCGCCTTGGTCCCCGCCGCCGCCGCGCGCCTCACCTAACGATTACTACCACGACGCCGACGACGCAGAGTGAAAAAAAGAAAAAACTCCACTGTTCCGGCCTTCCATTTCTCCGTCAACCCGGCATCCATAGACGAAACAACGGGAGCAACGCCCATCAGTGTTAGGTCTAGAGCTTCTGACAGCTATAGCTTCTCTTATAATCTCCAATTACGAAGCTTCCTCTCGCAATTCAGAATTTTACTTAGATTGTAGGAAGCTGTAGTAATAGAATCCAAAAAATAAACTAGAATCCAAAAGTTTGGAAACTTCTCTAGATTCTCACCGGTCACTTCTTAGAATTTTAAGTTCCCCAAACATGGCCTTAGTACTAGAACAAAACAAAACTTATTGCCCATGTGAGATGCTGTTGATAGCAGTGAAGAAAAAAAAAGGAAGGGGGGGGGGGGGGGGCAGAATTCGAGGCCATGTCCAAACAATCCTCAGACACCATTGCCAACACCATATGCTGAAGAAGAGAGAGCAGGGATGTGCATGCATGGAGTAAGATTTTATGGCGCCCGCGCCGGCCTGACAATGACATATGCCCATCCAAAACGAGCCCGCACAAGTGGTCACATACTATGGCAAAAGCGCTGCAAATTGAATGGCCAAACACAACGGTAGGTGCTACTGGGTTTGCAAACATGGGAGTTGGACCATCCGGTACAGTTGTAGGGGAGGATGCAACACCGAGTAACAGTGCATTAGATGAGGGTCAGTGGGTACCCCGGCAACTCATTCAGGCTACGACTAACTACTCTCCTACAATTATCAAACAACCAGGAAGATCCCTGAGGTTTCGTGCAGGCTTGCGCGTGAATAGCTTCGCGTTAAACGAGTCATCACGAGGGCGCGCAGTGGTATCTCCTGGGGCTGGCTACTTTCGTGATCAAGAACCCGTCTCCATGATTGCTCCAAGGTCTATGCTTTCTGAAGTTCAAATAAAAGGTTACAACTTAGAACAGATGGATCAGAAACAAGCAAATGTTTCATAACAGAGTAGAGAAGGTATGGTGTTCTCACCTGAATAGGAAGGTAGAGCTTGAACTCAGGTGGCAGCTCCTCCTCTGAGTAGAGGCGGTCGGCAAAGTAAATTCTACGAAGTCTGCAATTCGCGTGAACTTGCACTCGGAGTGTCTCAACATAATTTGTGCCATAGGCTCTTTTTGTCAGATCAGAGAGATTCAACTGAATGTTGTTCCAGCCGTCTTCTAGCTTCAATGGCATTGTGCATATATATGGCTTCACTCTAGTGACAGACTGGAAAATAGTAACGGTTACAAGTCAATATGCATTACATGTAGAAACAAAAAAGTAGAAACCCAACTTTAGACCTTTCAAATTCCAAGAAGCGCAGAAACAAAAGATGCCATAAAACTACCTTTAATAAGAAGGCCATGTCAAACATTACATATGCTATTGCACCTGATGCGGTACAAAAATATAAAAATGGGAACTGAAACATGGCAAATTGCGTACAAGACTACAACCACATCATAAGACTAGTGAAAAACAATGCAAGCATGACACATGTTCATGAGACTCATGTGCTGATTGCTGACTGGGCGAAGCAAGAAACTGATATCTATCTCAGTATGAGCCTGACAAATTCAAATCTAGAAAATGTATTATTTTTCTTATTTCCGAGTGGTTAAATAAACAACTCTTCTAATATGAATTCCACTGTTCAAATGAATAAACAGAGTATAAAACATTAACTTCAAGTCTGAACTAGAATGTTGCAGGTAAAGTATCACTTCTAGTCAACCTACGTCTCACTAAGCTCTTTTAAATACCATGAGAGGACAATTAACAAATTTGAACAAAAGCATTTCATACTTTCAAGTTATGAAGCAGAACAACATGATGAAAGTTTTAGACTTTCAGTGCTTGTAGATACGCAATGCCTACAGAGAAAAATGAATTCCAGATTATACATACTTGAAAATTTGATGCTCTAAATCGGCGGCGGACATTCTTATCGTCCAAAACTTGGATCTCAAATGTGAAGTACTTCTTAAGATTCTTCACGATTAAAGCAAGAAATGGAAGTTTAATTCCGAGAGTAGCAGCAGGATCAGCCGGGCAGGTAATGTAAGTCGATTGCACATTTGTTCCAATAATTTCAAGTACATTAGACTGGATATCCTCATCCTGAGGCCTTTTGATGTGCCCATCTACAACTGCATAATAGACAAGGCGTTAAACAAGTAAACATAGAATAGAATTCTTCACTGAAAGGTAAATAACCAGATCAGCATGTTTGACAAACAAGATTATAGTAAAGCTTTTAATAATCAATTTTGGTGGCATAGACTACAGCTGAAGCACACTTAGTTTATGTTTTCCACCCTTACTTGGATAAATAAACAGTGTATCAATAACTACCCCTACTAAAATTCCCACAGAGACCATGTGAAGTTAAGCTATGCACGTGAATGGTTTTGAGAAAGGGTCAACAGTAGTCCCAAATGTGATAATGGAAACACATTTTCGTTTCTGAACAAGGTTCAATAAAAGAGGAGGGGGGGGGGGGGGGGGCAAGCAACTCAGATTTAGTTAAACAGTTAAGCTGGCTCTGTAGATTATACAACACATATTCAATGCATATGTCACAAACCAAATATAGAGTCAAGGGAATTGCCCATGTGCAGATCTGGCTCTGGCAACAATCAGAAGCAGATATCTTTAGATCGTGACAGATAAGTCCTGAATATCAGACAATGCTCTGTCTACAGTATAGCATGAGTAAAAGACTGAAGTTAAGGAGAATCCAAGTATAAACAATAATGCACCTTCCTTATCCCATATCTGCAAAGGTTTGGTCCTGACCAAATGACAACAGTAAAGCATGAGATATCCAACAGTTCAGAAAATGTATGATATAAAAAATGCGAGTAGATCACCGCACTGCATACCCAAGGCTGTAAAGAATTGATAGAAACCCAGACTGAAATGTATTCTTGAACATTTTCCCAGAGTTTCCAAGTCCAAACAAATGAGAACACCTCTCTGCAATTCAAAGTTTGTCTGTGTCAGCTAGGAACATCCAAATGCATGAACACTATAAATCGCAGCAGTACAGTGGAGCACTTTCGTTCTGCTCATCCCCTAGCATTTTCTATCTTTCATAAATTAACAGGCAGGCAATTCATTGCATCAAACAATCCAAATTTTGAATAAAATAATATAATCGCAGCCCCTCTTCTATTTAGCATCTCTCCTCTAATTCCCCATCAAACAATCAGAAAAGCTCTCAAACATACAACTATCATCGGCTCACATTAAAAACGTCACGAAAATCTAAATTCAGAAAACATGACCTAACCATTGCACCTAACTTAAAATTCTAGGGGCTGTGCATCTCCCTGAACTGTCCCCCCAACCCCAAGCCCTAGTTGCGCTCAAAACCCCACGGAGAATCGCTAACCCAATCAAATCGGGTGAAATTTTCTCCAAAAACGTAAAAGAGTGCCGTATACGCGGATTCATCTCGAGTTTCATCAGCTCGCGAAAGTAGAACAAAAAAAAGAGAGTAGAGGATCGCACCCTCGATCCGGAGGTAGCTCGTCAACTGCGAGGAGGAACTGGCCGACCCGAGGTGGGGGAGGCAAGGGAAGTGGCGGAGGGGAGCCGGAGATCGAAGCGGCGGCGCGGGGGGGCGGGGTTTTCCGGCAGCGGCAGGTCGGCCTTCCAGTCTTCCAATTCTCCAGATGCTTCGGGAGGCAACAGAAGTAAGAGTTTTTTGGGTTGGGCCGGCTTATATCAACCCGTGGGCCGAGTAGGTCACCGGTGAACCACGCAACATACGATACTGGGCTTTCAGTAGGACGGCCGGCCGGCCCATGATTTTTTTAAAAGCTACTGGGCTTAAAATGGACGGTCCATGAGAGTAAAAAATAAAAATATGGCTTCGCCCGGACTCGAACCGGAGACCTTCAGTGTGTTAGACTGACGTGATAACCAACTACACCACGAAACCATTGCTGATTGTGAATTAAAAAACATAAATTTTGTCATATGCTGAGTTTTGTCTAAAAACTTCCTACAAAAATATATTTTTTTCTAAATTTTTTCGTTTTAAAATCAGTGTTTGTCAATTTGTAATGAACATCCTTAATCTGATCATGGGTTTATTTTGATTCTCGAATAGCACAAAAGTTTAGAACTAAAACCATCCCCAAATTCTTTAGACAAACTGTACACTATCTCAGCAATCCACTACTACTGAGAAAACTTCCGATAGCCTTTTTTTTTTCCTTTTGGGATGGGGGATTACGTTCTAGTTCGGGACATGGACAGACAGAATAGCACAATCAGCTTATTGACTCTGAAACAAACTGAACACCTTTCATATTTGAGCGGGGCATATACAGATAACAGAGTCCACTTATTGACAAATAATAACAAGATGCACACTACGTACTGTCCATCAATCACAGAAAATCAAATTCACACTTAAAATTTTCCATTCAAGAATAGTTGATAACAAGGAGCTTCAAAGCATTCAGGCCATCAGCAGCAGCAGCAGCAACATTCCTCCAGCACGCAGCAGCAGCAAAGAATGGCCAACCTAATAAAAAGAAAACAGAGATTAAGCAATTTTAAGCTAGGAACCCTACTCACAGCAGTCTTCTCAATATAAAATGCCTCATCTATTAATTATCATTCTGTTAAAACCCTTTATCAAACATAAAAAAGTATCAACTTAAACAGGTACATTTGGTTAAAAGAAAACTACACATGTATATCAAAAACGAATTCTGGAACCTTACAAATGGCATCTTTTGGTGCGCGGAAGTGATTGATACAAAATGAATACTCCCACCGTCGCAGAATATATGACGGAACATGTATGACCTGTTTGTCTTCTTGGGATGGGTGAGGTGTAGGCCCAGACTATAATAGGGCTAAGGGATAATAGTGGTAGTCCATATAGTTTAGTGGCAAAAGCTACCTTTTACATGTCATATGGCAAAAGCTACCTTTTGGGACGGAGGGAGTATTAGCTAATTGTATGTTTCATGTATACATTATTATTCCTATAATCATACAAAAATATTCACCATACCGGGAGAGCAGGGCAGAGCCTTTTTAGGGCCAAGCTTGGCCATGGCAAGTTGCTAAATAAGTGATTAGTTTTACCATGTAGATTAATCAATGGAATCAATGTAAATACTAATTGGCCTTCTCTTCTCAAGTTATCTAAGCATGTTTATTAGATAGCCCTTTGCAACAACCTGCAAGCTCCACCAATGCAAGAGAGGACATGGAGAAGAGTTATCCTGTTCAGTGGGAAGTCACGGTGATTCTTCTGAGGTGGGTTTTGGAAGGCGGTTTTTATCTAGTTGGAGGGTTAGATGGATGAATATCCCTCTTAAAAAAATAGAGATAGAGACGGAAGATAAAAATAAACCAGCTTCATGAAATTGTCACAGTCCAAGGTCAACTATTGTCTGCATCATGAAGGAGTATGTACAACTTCGAAGGACATACAAGAAGTATTTCAGATCATATGTGATCCAATCAGCTCAGCATTCAGCAATACATTTTTTATGGTGCAGAACCTCAGTACTCAAGAAAGCAATTTATTAATCTTGTGATCCTGCCCATGACACCATATACTGAATATTCTTTTGGCCTATAATTAACACTTCATCAAAGTACAGTACAGCTGAGCTAGCATGATTTTATTTATATTGCACAGTTTTCATCGAAAAGTTATCTTTGAGGAGAAATTTTAATTGATTCCGATGTTTAAAGTATTAACTATCCAAAGATGCACAAGCAATATATAATTCTATAATGGATATACCATGGTAGAGATGTTGTTGTTTGGAGATTTTACATGGTCATCAAGGAGGTACCAGCCGATATCGTAAAATCAGTCATTCATTTAAGTTTTTTTTTAATATAAGTCTATTCATAATCAGATTGCTGAGCTAAGTCTATGTTTTACATTTGTTCCAGATCTTCATTCTTTGAAACATTTTTTTTTTAGAAATTTGATTCTGTGAAACAAATTTACCAAAGACAGCAACACACAATGAACTTGTAGTTCACAGAGCAATAGAGCATCCATGATTAACAACGCATACGAGCACCGAAAGTATAAAGTATTCACACGAAATTGGCAAGAAATGAAAAGGAGTAAAGCTTTGAATTACCATCCTCTGAGGAAGCCAAGGCAGCAGTCATCGTGGTGGCCATGGTGGTGGTGGCCGTGGTGGTGATGGTCCTCGTGGTGGTGGTGGTGACCATGGTGGTGGTGGGGATCATGCGGGGGCGGGTAGTAGTATGGCGGCTGCTGCCCCTCGCTGAAGTAGCCCTGGTACCCCGGAGGAGGCTGGTTCGGCGGCGGGTAGTACTGCGTAGGTGGGTACTGCCCGCCGGACGGTGGCGGCGGGTATGGCTGCGAGTACCCTGCATCCACAGAAACAAACAGCCCAAGAATCGATCAGAGAAATCACGGAAGAACGACCCTAAAAATCGATCAGATAATCGGGCACGAATTCGGCGACACCCGATGCTGCGCCGTCACAGATTCAGATTTCGGACACGCATCCAAATCAACCCAGAACAGAATGGGGATCCTGAACAGGGGGAGGCTGAGATCAAGAAAGCCCCTGCCGCCGCCGCAGTGTGATTATCCCGGTCCGGCGAGGGATGGATCCGGGGGAGGAGGGAAGGGGGGAATTGCCTGGAGGAGGGTAGCCGTCCTGAGGAGGCGGCACTTTCTGGTAGCTCATCGTCTCCTCGTCGCCGTCAACGTCGTCGTCGTCGGCGGCTGCGGTTGCTTGCCTTGCAGGCTCCGATCTCCCCGTGGACTCCGGCGAGCGGATTCGTATCTGTAGTATTATACGACGACGACGCATCGCGATGTCAACGAGTATTCCGGGATGGTTGGGCCGGACCGGCGGTGGTGGAGGCCCAACAAGTGGGCTGCTCCGCTCGGGGCAGCGAGAAAGGAATAAGTTCACCAAAGATCCCTCAATCACTTGAGTGCGAGTTTAAAAACCATCCTTGAACCACAATAGTACAACACTTCTTCCGTTTCACAATATAAGACTTTCTAGCATTATCTATATTCATATAGATATTAATGAATCTAAATATATATATATATATGTCTAATATATATGAATGTGGACAATACTTCCTCCGTTTCACAATGCAAGACTTTCTAGCATTATCCACATTCATATATATTAGACATATATATATTTTAGATTCATTAATATCTATATGTCTATATATATTAGACATATATATATTTAGATTTATTAATATCTATATGAATATGGATAATGCTAGAAAGTCTTGCATTGTGAAACGGAGGGACCGTATATAACCCATCAAAAATCTTGTGTCGGCTACGAGAAGAAACACAATAAGGTGTCGGGTGGCTGCATCGAGGGCAACAGCGACGTGCGACGCGAGGCCAAGTCCTACGTTCACATCCGTAGCCGTTGCTTCACCGAGAACGCCTTCTACTTGAGGAAGCGACACCCCGCCAAGGAAAACCAGGTTAACACCTCCACCTACGTCGGGCTGGAGTGATTGCTTGCGCGGGAGTGGGAGGACGCGTTGCTGCTCGGCAAGTGTGTCGCTGGCCACATCGCACTGCAGGATTATGCCGATGCTCACCACGCACCGCCCTTCTCTCCGTTGGTCGTCGCTCTAGAGATGGGGAGAGAGAGAGAGGAAGAGAGGAGGAAGAAAGAACCGGTCGCTGGCATGTTAGACCCGTGTGGTCCCACACTAATTCAGCTCACCATGTCAGCCAAACTAGATATAATATTACCCTAAGAACTTGGTTAATACGGTTTTGTAAGTTAACGGATACATTATATCTGGCATTATGGTTAAGGAAGTAATTCAAACTCGACGTCAAGATGAGGGATATAAAGCGAACTTATTTCAGCGAGAAAGGAGCCCATGCGTACGCGTGCGCCCATGTCTGGCCCAATATGAAGAAACCAGAGGAGAAATAGGGCCGATGTGGTTTAGAGGACAAAAGCTGGAATAGCTCAGTTGGTTAGAGCGTGTGGCTGTTAACCACAAGGTCGGAGGTTCAAGCCCTCCTTCTAGCGCATATGTTTTTTAATAATTTGTTTTTTGATTTATGGGAGGGCTTAGGTTCAAGCCCTTTTTGATTTATGGGGTTTTTTAATAATTTGTTTTTTGATTTATGGGAGGGCTTAGGTTTAATAATTTGTTTTTTGATTTATGTTTTTTAATAATTTGTTTTTTGATTTATGGGAGGGCTTAGGTTCAAGCCCTTTTTGATTTATGGGGATTTATGGGAGGGCTTAGGTTTAATAATTTGTTTTTTTATTTATGTTTTTTAATAATTTGTTTTTTGATTTATGGGAGGGCTTAGGTTCAAGCCCTTTTTGATTTATGGGAGGGCTAAGCCCTCCTTCTAGCGCATTTGTTTTTTAATAATTTGTTTTTTGATTTATGGGAGGGCTTAGGTTCAAGCCCTCCTTCTAGCGTTTTTTGATTTATGGGAGGGCTAAGCCCTCCTTCTAGCGCATTTGTTTTTTAATGATTTGTTTTTTGATTTATGGGAGGGCTTAGGTTCAAGCCCTCCTTCTAGCGCATTTGTTTTTTAATGATTTATGGGAGGGCTAAGCCCTCCTTCTAGCGCATTTGTTTTTTAAGCATTTGTTTTTTAATGTTCAAGCCCTCCTTCTAGCGCATTTGTTTTTTGATTTATGGGAGGGCTAAGCCCTCCTTCTAGCGCATTTGTTTTTTAATGTTCAAGCCCTCCTTCTAGCGCATTTGTTTTTTAATTTATGCTTGACTTTAAAATATTTTTTTTAAAAAAAATCTGTAGTGCAATGCTTGAATAAAATCAAATTTATGCTTGAATTTAAATCAGAGTTTTTTAATGTTCAAGCCCTCCTTCTAGCGCATTTGTTTTTTAATTTATGCTTGACTTTAAAATATTTTTTTTTAAAAAAATCTGTAGTGCAATGCTTGAATAAAATCAAATTTATGCTTGAATTTAAATTAGAGTTTTTTAATGTTCAAGCCCTCCTTCTAGCGCATTTGTTTTTTAATTTATGCTTGACTTTAAAATATTTTTTTTAAAAAAAATCTGTAGTGCAATGCTTGAATAAAATCAAATTTATGCTTGAATTTAAATCAGATTTTATTTTTTTTAATTTATGCTTGAATTTAAATTATTTTTTTTAAAAAAAATCTGTAGTGCAATGTTTGAATAAAATCAAATTCATGCTTGAATGTAAATTATATTTTTTTTTAAAAAAATTATGCTTTATGCTTGAATTAAAATTAGTTTTTTAAGAAATTTATGCTTTATGCTTGAATTTAAATTAGCTTTTTAAAAAAATCTTAGTGCAATGCTTGAATAAAATCAAAGATTCTTGTATCTGAAGTTTATATCCGCTGCTTGAATTTAAACTCAAAGTTTTTTTAAACTGCAGTGCTTTTAATTTATGCTTTATGCTTGAATTTAAATTAGCTTTTTTTAAAAATCTGTAGTGCAATGCTTGAATAAAATCAAAGATCCTTGTATCTGAAGTTTATATCCGCTGCTTGAATTTAAACTCAAAGTTTTTTTTAACTGCAGTGCTTGTAGTGCAATGCTTGAATAAAATTCAAAGATTCTTGTATCTGTAGTTTATATCCACTGCTTGAATTTAAACTCAAAATTTTTTTTAACTGCAGTGCTTGTAGTGCAATGCTTGAATAAAATTCAAAGATTCTTGTATCTGAAGTTTATATCCACTGCTTGAATTTAAACTCAAAGTTTTTTTTAACTGCAGTGCTTGAATTTAAATTCAAAGATTTATTTCTTTATTTATCTGCAGTGCTTGAATTTAAATTCAAAGGTTTTTTTTATCTGTAGTGATTGCATTTAAATTCAAAGCTTTTTTTTTATCTGCAGTGCAATGCTTGAATAAAATTCAAAGTTTTTTTTAACTGCAGTGCTTGAATTTAAATGCAAAGATTTATTTTTTTATTTATCTGCAGTGCTTGAATTTAAATTCAAAGTTTTTTTTATCTGTAGTGATTGCATTTAAATTCAAAGCTTTTTTTTATCTACAGCGCAATGCTTGAATAAAATTCAAAGATTCTTGTATATGTAGCATGTGTTTTTTATCTGCAGTGCCAGAATTTAAATTCAAAGCTTTTTTTATCTGTAGTGCAATGCTTGAAAAAAATTCAAAGATTCTTGTATCTGCAAGTTTTTACCCGTGTTAATTTAAACTAGTGTAGTTTCTCTACTTTATTTATAGATGGTTCCTCTGTCTTCTCTACTCTATCATGTTTGTGCGATAGTAAAAATGTGTGCCTATATGCACATAAAGCATCAAAATGTAAAGGAAAATACTACATGCTACACTTAAGAGCATTCCTAGAAGATACTTCATCCCATCCTCCATCATGAAAATAGCTTACTTGAGAAGAAAACCAGGCTCCAGCAAATACTCCACCCGATGGTCCAAAAATAGCATGTGCACCATCTTGCAAGCTCCCGCTCCCACCTTCCTTTCCAACGTTTTTTTTTTATGAAGACTACGTTGGAGGTGGGGATAGATTATGTGTTGGCCCTGATTCCGTGCTCGTGCCAACTCCTGCCGTCAGCCACCGCCTGCTCCCACCCTTGCCCAATGCGCCATGTGGCTCCCGTCGTCGGCCGTCTGCACCTGCCAACGCCCAGCCACTCGCCTCTCCTCCTCGGCTATATGCAATATGCCGTTACAACTTAGTCTTTGAAAAAATACCAATCCGTTGGAAATATAGCAATTAAAAAATTACCTATCAAAAATATATCCATTCAAATGGAGTCATTTATTTAAAACAATCCACTACAAATAACACTGTTAAATTTTAGTCATTCAAAATTTAGCTATTACGAAAAAAATAGTACAAATGTATGGGTAGTTGAAAGATGTTAATATAAGAGAGTGTGATATGGAGGATGTAGTATGGATGATCGGTTGGAGTGAAAAGGGATACAGAGTGAGAATCTTTTTTAGATGACCATCCAAATAAGTATATGGAGGATTAGATTTGGATGAACCGCTAAGGATGCTCTAAATTAGATCTTCACCTAGAGTTGATAACACATATTGACGTCGTAATACCCATACCCCCATAATTATTGCCCTACAACCCTAGGGTTTGTGATATCACGGGTGTTTGTGTAACCCTCTCGATTTTATAGGTAACCTTAACCTCTTGGTTTTCACAGCAAGTGCCATACCGCCGGGGTAACCTCTTTCCTAAATGTTGAACAAACCCTCGTTTTGAGTCAATTCTATAACACATAAATCTCTAGAATTGCTTGGTATAGGTTTGCATATCATCAACAGAAGTTCAAAAAACATAAATGCAAGGAAATTTTACGGTCCTTGAGAGGAACATTTTCTTTTTTGCGAAAATATGGTAATATAACCTCGGACCATAAGAAAATCACTACTACTAATAAATATAACTTATGATATGTGACAGTTTCGTCTCCCAAATAATTTAACGACTATAATTAACCATATAAACCATGAGAAAATTTCTAAATTTATATGTGGCATTGCTTCAACACTGCAAAGGTGACTGCTGTTCGCACTTTGCAAGGCTGCAATGCTCCCTAATGCCTATGTTGTACTAGAACGGATAAGAGCCGCCCAGACTAGCCAAGGAGACTGCCTGTAAGATCTCATGCAGAGCAAGCGAAGCGATCAACCGATCAAGCAATGCTCAAACCATGCTGCTAATTAAGCTACACCTCTCTCTCCAAGAGGCCACAGGCAAGTCATCCTTGGCTATCTAGACAGACTCTTATCATATTTCATCTCTCTCCTCTTGTGTGTGTTTGGGCTCTGTTTGTGTGAAAAAAACACTGCAAGTTCATGGCCAATTTATAGCAATCTGAAGCAGGAGAGACAGCCATGAATGGAAGAAGCTAACGGAGCTATCTATCTATCTATCTCGACAGGGAGAGAAGGGTCCATGCAGCATCGAATAATTTGATCCACTCTCCTGATCTCCTTTACAAATTACAAGGATTGGATTCGGTTCAAGCCCTGAAGGCGCCTTTTCAATCTTGCCCAATTTGGAAAGCGGGGAATATATGCACGGTCCGTGCCTATCCTGGCAAGGATCATTCGTTGACATTTTGCAACGAATATAATGTTCAGGATTGGCACTCGAAATGCCCTTCAAGATCTGAATAAGATCAGGTTTTGTTGACATGCTTGTAGAAGTAGTGTGGATGGTTGTTATTGAGAACAGATTCTCTATGTTCTGACTTTTGGTGGTCTAAGTGCAGAGGATGAGCATTCAAGAGGTTCTTTCGAACCGTTTGATTGAAATCCAATGGTTGTGTTCAAGTGATGCCGTACTTTAGCTGCTGTTTCTTGCAGTAAACTGCTGCTTCAGAGCTCAGACAAAAAAAAACAGTAGTCATTTCTGCTGTGATGCAGAATTTTTTTTTAACTAACAATTTTGGTACCTCGACACCTCGTGATATCTCTCAATGACTGTAAAATCTCTCCAACCATGAGAGTGACCCGTATCCGACCTCCTTGAATTGCCCGCTGTCAATGTTCAATCCAATGTTCAGGGACCATTTCTTGGTATGTGAAGGAAACGCAAAGACATCGAGATGAAAGTTTTGAGTTTTGAGTTAAAAGTTGTTTAAATTTGAGATGAAAGTTTTGACAATTGGGCTGAAAGTTTTAAGTTTGAGTTAAAAGTTTTTGACTAAAAAAATAACTAGTTGCACATATTGCGACTAATTTGCGAGACCAATCTTTAGCCTAATTGCTCCATGTTTTGACAATGTGGTGCTACAGTAAATATTTGCTAACGATGGATTAATTAGGTTTAATATATTCATATTGCGGTTTACTGACAGATTCTGTAATTAGTTTTTTCATTAGTGCCCAAACACCCCATACGACACCCTATATAATACCTGATGTGACACGTCAAAACTTTGCACCATGGATCTAAACGCCCCCATAGTTGATTCTCACTACTTCATGGTTAGAGATCTTCTTTTGTGCTTCGAATTAATTGTCGAGGGAGCCCCCATAGTTGATTCTCACTACTTCATGGTTAGAGATCTTCTCTTGTGCGTGGAATTAATTGTCGAGGGAACATACCTTTTACAACGTAAGTGTGTATGTGCCCTATATTTGGATGCATTTGATGAATTATTGAAATTCGTGATGTACTAAAAGGAGGAATATAATATTGTGATTTGTTGAAATCTATGCTACATACACAAATCTCAAAGCAAACATGACAATAGGGGTATAGGTGTACATGCATTTACATTGTAAGGGCCTATTTAGTTTCCAAATTTTTTTTTCCAAAAACATCATATCGAATCTTTGGAGATATGTATGGAGCATTAAATGTAGATGAAAAAAAAACTAATTGTACATTTATGATGGAAATCGCGAGACGAATCTTTTGAGTCTAATTAGTCCATGATTAGCCATAAGTGTTACAGTAACCCATATGTGCTAATAGTGGATTAATTAGGCTCAAAAGATTTGTCTCGCAGTTTCCAGGCGAGTTATGAAATTAGTTTTTTCATTCGTATCCGAAAACCCCTTCCAACATCTGGTCAAATATTCGATGTGACATCATAAAATTTTCATTTCACCAACTGCCCTAAATTGACTTCTCCATGATCGAGGCGTACTAAGGTGTTCTTTATAAATCTTTTGATAGTTTTGCTTTGGCGTAACACAAGTTTCAGTGTCTATGAGATGACACAGTAGGACTAACTGACTAAGGCCCGATTTAGTTTCCAAATTTTTTTCTCAGAAACATCACATTGAATCTTTGGACACATGCATGTATGGAACATTAAATATAGATAAAAACAAAAACTAATTGACAGTTTACATGGAAATCGCGAAATGAATCTTTTGAGCCTAATTAGTCCATGATTAGCCATAAGTGCTACAATAACCTACATGTGCTAATGACGGATTAATTAGGCTCAAAAGATTCGTCTCGCGGTTTCCAGGCGAGTTATGAAATTAGTTTTTTCATTCGTGTTCAAAAACCCCTTCCGACATCTGGTCAAACATCCGATGTGACACTCTCGGGAACTAAACAGGCCCTAAAAGTTTCAAAATTTGATGCAGTACTAGGAACAAACTAAGGCCTAGTTTAGTTCCCAACTTTTTCTTTAAACTTCTAACTTTTCCATCACATCGTTCTAATTTCAATCAAACTTTTAATTTTAGCGTTAACTAAACACACCCTAAACGAAGTTTCCCATTGAACAGAGGAATTAAACAGTGTGGTAACTAACAAATTAAGCAGAGAACAACACATTCTGTCTCTCTGTAAGTGCATCCTCCTACTCTCCTAGGCTCTATCTAGCAGATGCACCAGTGCATAAGCTGCAGCCTGCAGGAGTGGCTGTCGTCAGAGCATCGATCGATCACTAGCTTTGTCTGTTCGTCTTCGTCCACAGGCACTTCAGGAAGCACGCACCGCTGTAGTCTTGATCTTGCCTGCCTGCACACATCAAGTAAGAACCAAAGCAATTCAGCAAAGTATATTAGTATTATACGTAGTTACGTACAGAGAGAGCATCTGAATTTTAATTATGAAATTAACGAGAATGTCCCGATCATGCAAAGTGCAATGCAATTCAGATATTCTCCCTGGATACGTTTGTTGGTTAATCTCGCGCGGTTTGTCAGAAGTTGTCATGCTCTCTGAATTCTGTCAGGCTGGACTGATCAGTGATCACGGCCGCTATGTTTATGTGTGGCACTGAAGTGACAAGCATCAAACATCAACTAATCTCTACAGGATCTGTGACTAATAAGAGATCATTAAGAAGAGATGAGCCAGGCATGAAGGATGAGAGCCACTCAGGCTAGCCAAGGAGACTGCCTATGAGATCACATGTGCAGAAAGCAGCTAGAAATGCATCTTCTTCTACTGCACATGAGCAGAGACACAGGCAAGTCATCCTTGGCTACCAGATGCGAGCTCTCATCGCCATGCGAGGCCTCTCTTCTTCTTCTTCTACCTCTCGATCGATCTCCAGCTAAGCTATAGCTGCTAGCTCGCTGAGAAACTTTCCTGATTTGGGCTGGCAAGATCTCCGTCCGTTGCCCGATTTATACCCTGCAAAAGTTGACACTGAAAGCGATCGCAGTTGCAGAATTAAAGAGAAATTGGATTGGATGAGCTGACCACCGACCGATCTGCTATCCGATCCGATCCTGCAAGCCCATTTCGGTCTCTTTTTTTCCATTATCGGAAAGGGCGCAGGATATGTTCCTCGTTATCTTTCCCGCCATTTCCTGCGGCCCATCATGCTACCATTGCTAAGCTACCCCCACCTTTGATTCGAAATGTTGGAGTTGTTGTAAATCAACGCGTTCATTAGCGGATCACCGGATCCGTTTCCTGTCCCTCGGCTCCTATAGCAGTAGATGTGTGAGATGATATAGAACATCCGTGCCCTTCCCTTTGCCCTCAAAAAACATTGTAGAAGTAGACAATGAACACATATGTAGGGTGGAGCTCTCTTTTCATTATAAATCTTATCTGGAGTACAAATCAACCTTAGATGTATATATAGAGGTCTTAGGAGGAAATAGATCTTATCTATATTCCGGTTTAGATTGTAATACAAGAAAGGATATTATCTCCAGGGAGATAATATTCCATAACAGGAGCAACGTATGTGGATAGTTGTGTTTTCAAATTTCAAATGGCAAGGAAGGGTGATTACATGTCGACATTTTTGAAAAAAGTAGGGTGAATAGCCAAAGTGATCCTCTAAGTTTTATGCGAGGCTCGGTTTAGTCCTTGATGTTCCAATCTGTCCATATTAATCTTTCATGTTTTTATTTTAATTCAAACATATCCTTGAACTCACATAACCAACAACTCTCTTGATAAATGACAATTATACTCCCTCATTCACATATATATAAGAGAAAAAATTATGTGCAATGAATTCTTTTTATAGATAATGGATAGCAATTTATGTAAAACAAAAATAAATTATGTACTTGCAAGTGTATACGATAGCCATTAGGCTAAGTTTCATATGCACATGTTAAAATAAAGGGAAGAAAATGTTGTTTATTCATCTTGGTTTTCACTTTTCAGTGTATAGTTGCATACAAATTACGGGCAAAAGAGACATTTTCTAACAGAATTGTTGACTAGAAATAGCCATATGGCATATTAACTATTAAGTGAGCCCAAGGATGATTTTAAGCTAAAACAAATACTTAGAGGATATATGTGGACAAAATAAAACCTGAAGAACCAAATTGAGACTTCGGTGAAACTTGAGAGGTTAAATTAGCTATTCACCCAAAAAAGTATACTTAATTTTCCTTATATTTTGTAAAAGTAATCAAAATAGAAGCCGAGATCTTGGCTTTCTAAAAGTGAGTGAAATTTGTAGGTATTTTGAGGAGACTGGAAGCTACAGAGTCCCAAACTTTTATAAACGAAATTTCTTCCCATTATTTTGCTTTGGCAAAAACAGGGGAATTTTTTTTCAAAAATGAGATTTGGATGTCACCAGTGACCTCAATTGATCATTCCCTCATCCTTTTAGTCAAGCCCATAATCCCTTGTCGCTGCCACTGCTAGATCTTGTTCAGTCATTGGAATCTAATCTTTTCTTTCTTTTCCCAAAGCATTTCCGTGCGGACCTTTCGCTGGGCCGTTTGTGTTTGTATTTTTCTTTATTTTCTTTATACTTTTTATAATTTCTCTTCTTATTATGAAGACCTGGGCTGTTCGTAATCTTCTTAACTGGGCTCCAGGGCCGTTAATCCGGGGAATAAGTTCATCCGAGGTCCGTCAACGAATCCGATTTTCGTCCTTCAACCGGAAAACCAGATATAACGGGTCCCTCAACTATCAAAACCAGTGCAGATGAGGTCCCTCGACGGTTTTGACGGCGGTTTTGGCTAACGTGGCACCTATGTGGCTAGTTTGACTTGGTCTTCATCTGATGTGGCATTGACGTGACGTTTACATCGGAATTTGACTCCGAAAAAAATAAACCTCATAGGACCCACATGTCAGTTTCACACATAAATTAATAAAAAATGGTGGGTCATTCTCAGCCCCCTCTTCCCTCTCTCCCCATCTCCCTCTCTTCACTCTCTCTCCCCTCTCATCTCCCAATGCCTGGTGCCTCGCTGTCGCCGCCGGCATCGTCGCTGCTTCCGCCGACGCAGCCGGAGCCGCCCATCCGCGCCGACTGCCTCGCGTTCTCTTCTCCCTCGAGGTGCCCGACCCCTTCCGCCGGGAGCCCGACCCGTCGGCCGCGTCACGTTCTCCTTCTCCTCAGTCCAGCCCTCGTCGTCCATTATTCTCCGGCCCTTCTCCCAACGAGTCTCGACGTCGCCGGCCGCACGCGAGACTACCACCGCCGCCGCCATGCTTGCCGTTATCGCCGGCCACACGTGATGACCGTCGCCAGTTGCATCGCCTCCATGCGTGCAGCGTGCCGGCCCACGCGCTCCCGCCGGCCGCGCACGCGACAATCGCCGCCGCCCAGTGCAGCAAAGAACCGGACAGCAAATCAATCAAACAAGGAATTCTTTGTAAGAAGATATAGTCATCACCATGCATATGATTAATTAAGGGGGTAACAATAGAAGAAGAAAAAAAAGAAAGAACTGATCAAAACATCTGACGAACATAATCATCATGATGATAATGCGTGAGCGCCGCCTTGCTCTCCTTCTTTCTCACCGCCGTCTCCAGCAGCAGCAGGAACGGGTAGGTGTCGAGCACGAGCTGCTCGACGGAGAGCACCGGCTCCTTCCCGACGATGACCATCACCGCCGGCGACGATGAGCTGACCGCCTCGCCGTCGTCGTCGAGGGAGCGGTAGCGGAGGCGGGATGGGGAGGTCGACGGCCATCGGAGGACACGCAGCAGCAAGCCATCTCGCCGCCGGCCGTCGAGCTTCCTCCCTCGGCTCTTCTGGCCGCCGCCATGTCCACCGATGCTTTGATTCCGACGTTGCCGACGACACCGCCAATACCGCGGCGACCTTGCTCACCTCCGCCGGCCACGTCGTCAGCGTCTTCTTCCGCCTCGAAGCGCCCCCGGCGACGTCGCGCCTATGCTTCGGTTGCTTCGCAACTGCCTACACGATATGTCGCCGGCCTCCCCGCCTCGTCCCTCCCTGCGTGCCTGCGTGCGCTCGCCGGCGGAGAGACAAGAGACAAGGTAGAGAGAGAGGGGGGGATAGAGAGAAGAGGGAGGCTGACATGCGGGATCACATGGGCCCCACCTTTTTTATTATTTTTATATGTAGCTGACATGTGGGTCCCATGATTTTTATTATTTTTTTATCCAATTACAACATAAGCGCTACGTCAATGCCACATGGGATGAGGACCTAGTCAAAGGGAGCCACGTAGGTGCCACATCATTCAAAACCGGGCACAATACTGTCGAGGGACCTCTTCTGCACGGTTTTGTAAGTTGAAGGATGTGTTGTATCTGTTTTCTAGACCGAGGATGAAAATCAGACTGGACGACAAATTGAGGGACCTAAAGTGAACTTATTCCTTAATCCGGCAGGGCCAAAAACTGATATGGGCCGACATATATCGGCCCAAGAGAACCTACTGGGCCCCGCCTCAGCCAGCTCGGCGGAAGAAAAAAAAAAGCGCGAGATATTTTGCGCCACCGGGGGCGACGTGGCGCCATCCGGAGCGCGCCACGACGCCCTCGAGCTCCACGCGTTCGCTTAAACAAATCGAAGCCGCCATGGCGCCACCTCCACGCACCCACCCACCCACCCACCGCGCCGGCGGCGAGGCCATCACCTCCTCCTCCTGCACGTGCGCTGTGGGCGTGGTCGCCGGAGGGGATGACGACGTGGCGGTGCTGCGACTACTGCGGGGAGGCGGCGGCGGCGCTGCACTGCAGGGCGGACGCGGCGAGGCTGTGCGTGGCGTGCGACCGCCACGTGCACGGCGCGAACGCGCTGTCGCGGCGCCACGTGCGGGCGCCGCTCTGCGCCGGGTGCGAGGCGCGCCCCGCGGCGGCGCGTGTCGCCGCCGTCGCTGGAGCTGGAGGATGCGGCGGCGCGTGCGGGGAGGCCAGGTTCCTCTGCGCCGGGTGCGCCGACGACGACGGTGCGGAGGCGGCGAGGGTGCCCGTGGTGGGTTTCTCCGGATGCCCCGCGGCCGCCGAGCTCGCCGCGTCGTGGGGGCTCGACCTCGGCGGCGGAAGAGACGATGAATTCGAGGAGGATCCGTTCTTCCCCGAGGCCGGTTACCCAATGCTGGCGGCGGATCGCGTGCTGCGGGACATGTACGTGCCCTGCGACCCGCCGCCGGAGGCCGCCGCCGGCGGACGCGGACGGCGGCTCAAAGGGGAGTCGCTCCGCCACCAGCTCGCGGAGCTGGCGCGGCGTGAGGTGGAATCCGCGCCGAAGCAGGCGAACTCGGGATCGATCTCCCCATCAGCTCGCCGGAGCTCTGCCGCTGCAATCCGCCATGAGGCGGCGGCGCAAAGGGCCACATTGCCGTACAAGTCCGCGCCGGCGGCGAACGCGGCGGGCTGCGGCGATGTCGGCAACGGCGAGCAGTTCACCGATGGCAACGAACTCGTGTGGCAGCGCACCGCGCCCTCCGATCCGCCATGCCAGGTAGTGACACACTGCGACTTCTACTCGATGAAATATGTTTGTTTCCATTATTTCCACAGTTTATTTCAAGTGATAGCATGGCCTCATTCTCGTACTCTGATTGTCCAATTCTCAACATGGTTACAACTTCTTCTAATCATTTGATAACCAAGTTCCTCCTTGATTACCCTCAAATTTCTTTTCTCCGATTGTTCTGTGGTGTGGTGTCAAAAAGCTGTGTTTTCTGATTTTTCTCTGCAATAAGTTAGCATTAGTTTTAGTAGTAAACTTGTAACCCACAAAATAAAAATGGGATATGTGATCAGAGGATGAACTGAAAACTTGGCATGGAGGCAAAATAATGTGTTCATGCTGATCCATAGTTTGTGCTCCGACCATTTTCTCAAGCCCAAATGTGCCTGTTGCCTGTTGATATTACTGCATTAGTATTACCTAAGAGCGATTCATTTTTCTTTTTTTTTTTGGTAAGATCACTTCTAGCCTGGAAATTTTATTTCATATGACTATTATGTTATAGTCATGGGTCTAATGACCAGACAGCCAGAGAAAGCAGATTCTTCTTGTGTCAATTACTATGTGCTTATTTTCATGGGAAAAAAGAGGAGTTAGACAACTTGAAATCAGAGTTTGTTATTGGCATGACAGATATGGGATTTTAATCTAGGAAAATCAAGGGACCATGATGAGCACTCTGCACTTGAACTTCATTTCGGCTCAAAAGATGGAGGCTTTATGATCAAAAGTTATAATGACATGATTGAGGAAGTTTCCTCTAGCTCAAGGAAAGATCTTCAATATATTTATGACTCGACATACTCTTTTGCCCCTGAAGATATTGTGTCTGCTAATATCTACCAGTTGACTCCCAAACAGGTAATCCACATTTCGATCTTTCTGCTATTCACAGATGAAATTTCTGTATATTTTCATGCTTGTGTGATATTTACATACTCTAAAATTATACTGAAATATAAGTGAAATGCTGTTCGTTCAGGGATGTATCACTGTCCCATTCATGTGCAGTGCTCTTGTTCATATGTTTAGAGGTTCAGTGCTCTTGGTCTTAGATATATAATAATATATATACACCTTTGCTGTCTGATTATATATAGCTGCTCATTGATGTTGAAGCACAGTCCATAAATGTTTCAGACTTTTTTGTCAATCAACCTTATCGTCTAAAGGATTGATATTGACAGAGTAGACCATGTGCTCCGATCTAATCTAAGATATTATCTGGATGCTGTCACCACTATGGGCCATCATGCACATACTCATCATATCCTTTGCTCTTGGTCCGTTTAGCAATGTAAACCTCATGCTCTTCAATGTGACACTGACAGCCAACTTAATCTTGAAAAGTTTACACCGTTGAGTAACCCATCGATTGATCCTGATGTTGACAGTGGCAATTGAGTTACTCAAGTCACCATTCTTACACCTATTTTCAGCTGAGCACTGCCACATCCGGCAACAAGCGACACAAGAACGAGCCACACGGATTGACAAATGACGGGCCATCATCTTCGAGGATCGTTGACGTCGATAGAACTCTGAACTCTTCTCCTGAAGAAGTTGCAGCAGTTCTTGCCGGGGAGAACTTTATCACTGATCAAACTGTAACTGGAGCTGATCAGAGGAATTCCCTGAAGATCGACAGCAAAACGATCGCCATGAACAGGGACAACGCGATGCAACGGTATAGAGAAAAGAGAAAGACTCGCAGGCATGGTTTTCACTAGCCTTTTTTTCTGACCATGTTTGGACAGAAGCTGCTTAACCTGCCATTGATCATCTCCTTTCTCACTGTTTCGTGGTGAATTTGGTGATTTGTTGATGCAGGTATGACAAGCACATCCGGTACGAGTCGAGGAAGATGAGAGCCGACACGAGGACGCGGGTGAAAGGGCGCTTCGTCAGGGCCACTAACATCTTCAACGTCGGTGGCGGCGACGGCGGCTGAAAATGTGCTTGCGATGTCTGAAATCCAGCGACATCCTCAACAACGTCAGTTCAGTGGGGATTATTGCTGGGGGAATGGAGATGCTGCATCACCAACACTTTTTGTGAATAGCCTGAACTGAAACTTGTTTCCTGGAGTAGTAGAATACATACGATATCACATCCATGATCTTGTATTGTTGTATTTTTTTTTTGAGGGATTGTTTTTTTTAATGAAAAATTTTTTTTGAATGACTTTTTGAGGGATTGTTGTATGGTTATTATTCCACTCAGAAGTTTTTGCAGCCCCTGAAAATGTGGCAAGTTATGTAGGACCTGTTTGTAATTTTGTTGCCACTTTCAACCCCACTAAACTTTAGTAGGGTAGAAAACTAAACATTATCTTATAAATACAATTGTATTAATATTTGGTAGTTACGGAACTTTTCTCTCACAAATTGTTTATGTCAGTTAGAATTGGCGACAAAGCGAAGAAGCCCGTAGTATGGGCCTCCCTAAGTGTGCAAGCGGCTACCCGCGAAAATCCACTTATAGGCAAAACTAACCTACGAACTTGCTTATTTTTATCAAAATCCATTTATAGGCAAAACTAACCTACGAACTTGCTTATTTTTACCTATAAGTAGGTTCGCAGGTAACGCACTTGCACCCCCCTCGTCGTTTTGAGTTCTGACAGGTGGGTCCTAGGCTCCTAACGCCCTTCAGCGATGCTGCTGACCGTTGGATCCAACTGATCGGCCCAGGATTGAGATGCGAGCGTAGCTGGACTATGCTTGTAGGCAAGTACCAGCCCAAATAAGAAATTGCGACGTTCCGACCCAACTAGAACGTACGTGGCAATCTCGTTCCGGCCCAATCGTAATGGGCCTCACGCACGTAATGTTACTGTTCAGGCCCAACAAGATATCCGGCTCAGGTCGTTCGGCCAACTCATCGAACGGATAGAAATTGCAGAGAGGGTGACATCTTCTTCAGAGTTTGGTTCAGACTCCCATCGCAATCACAAAGTGTTTCTGACGTCTCCAGCTTTGTTGATTGTGATCAGTTCATGGGTTATACGCTTTTGCTGTAAAACGACTATGTGTGTTGATCAATAGTAATATTGTTCTGTTTGAAAATAAAAATAAAAAACAATTTTGGGAGAAGAAGATGCCAATTCATCTGTCAGGTTAACTCAACTTCATTACTTCACTCAATCGGCAACTGCTTGATTACCCATCTCTCTACGTTGACTCTGCCACCAAAATCCAAAAAAAGAAAGAGAGAGATCGGTTTATGTGGCTTGCGTGCATCCTGCAAACAGTGATGCACGTACTTGCTCACTTTCACAATTTTTTTGGGAGCAATTATTTGATATTTTTTCCCTTTGATTTTCAATGAATTTCTGTACAGAAAACCTACACCATGGCATCCCGTGGAGACGGGATCCCCTCCTCCTACCTCACTCCTCTCCTCCTACCTCACTCTCCTCTCCCAATTCACACGGCGTTGCAGGCCTCCCCGTCGCCTCCTCTTACCTCACTCTTCTCCCCTAAATTAGACGGCACTGCAACCCTCCCTGTCGCCGTCGCCCACTGCTCACTGGAGCCGGCGGCCGCCGCCGCGAGGGAGGCCGCAACGGCGAGGAGCTCGGCAGCGAGCGCGATGAGCGAGAGGGAGAGCGGGAGCGGGGTGTGGTGGAGCCAGAACGGGGTGTGGTTGCGGCGACATCCTCCATGGCCGGCAGCAAGCGGATCTGCTACAGCGTCGGTGATGAAGACCTCCATGGCCGGCGGCAGGGGTGCGCCGAGCACGTCGTCGTCCACAGCCGGCTGAGGAGGCTGGGGAGGCATAGTACAAGGTAGGCACCAGATCTGTCGCCTCCTCTTCCTCCGCCGCCGCCCCGCCCCGCTGCTCGACCTCCTCGACCCCGCGACTCCTCCTCCTCCTCCTCCTCCTCCTCCTCCTCCTCCTCTCTCTTAGGGTATCACGCTGATACCCAGGTACCAAGGTCTGATACCTAGGTACCAGCTCGATACCCAGGGTACCAGGTATCAGTCAATACCAAGGTATAGGACCTCCCGACCCCGCGACTCCTCCTTCCTCTTGGGGTATCACGCTGATACCTAGGTACCAAGGTCTGATATCTAGGTACCAGCTCGATACCCAGAGTACCAGGTACCAGTCGATACCAAGGTACCAGGGGTACTAGGTACCAGCTGATACCAGTGTACCAGGTACCACCTCGGTACCTTACTCAAGGTACCAGGAGGATTTGGCGGTGAGGTAGCTGCTACTCTGGGTGCTCAGGGGCGACGACGCCGGCGAGGTATCACCCGAGCGTGCGATACCGAGGAGAATTTTTGGCGGTGAGGTAGCTGCTACTTCGGCGATGACGCCGGTGAGGTAAGGTAGCCACTGCTCCGGCGACGATACCGAGCAGGCAGTGGCTAGGTATCGAGACAAATCACGTGTTCTGTGGGGTGCTCCTTTATGCTGACGTTGCTTTTTTAATTATCCCGTGAGTACACTATTTCCACGGTATTCCGTGAGGTAGCAGCCCCATGCAGACATTTCGCACCTAATACAGTCTAGTTCTAGTTGAGATGTTCAAGTCAGTATTTCTATATACTCTTAACTGTTTGATTGATTCATCGTTCTCTCATTTGACTTCATTGCTAGCGTGCGTCCATATTCTATATACTTAGTATATAGTTATTATCCCACTAAATATAGTTTCATATATAATACTATTTATCTCTTCTCTCATTAATTCACATCATCTCAATTATTTATAGTTTTTGATAATAGATTTATGCTTCAAATTGTCTCTTATTTCTTCTTTCTTAATTATTTTTAGATCAAAATTGATAAGTGTTAATTAGACATAAAATATATTCATCTCACACTATATTTGCAACCATATACAAATTATGTAAAACATACGAAGCATCCTTTTGGTTTCAATAAACATATTATGTCAATCTGTATATACCGTGTAACTTAATTTTTTCGTAGCAACGTGACGAGGTATTTACCTAGTTATATATATACGGCATATACTCCCTCCATACTCATAAAGGAAGTCATTTAGAACAATGTTTAAATTAAATCTTGGGAATATAAATTATGAATAACTCTTAAGTTGTTAAGTTTGAAAATATAAAAATTATATGTATAGATTAATCTTGAAAAATACTTTTATAAAAGTATACATATATCACTTTTTAATAAATATTTTTATAGAAATAAAAAATCAAAGTTGTGTTTTGAATACCGTGTCGCTGTCCTGAATGGTTTCGTTTACGAGTATTTACTAGTATGGCGGGAGTACTAGTACAGCACAGTGCTGTCAGTGCACTAGGCCGGTTTACTTTTCTCTAATCTTCTTCCTCTTCTCCAGCCACACGGCGACACGACACGTACGTTGCAAGCGAGTGCGCGCGCGCGCGAGTGATCAAGGAGAAGACCAGAGGCGCCCGCCGTCACCGTACGTCGAGCCAGCCGCGCAACCACCCATGCCGATGCCGGCGACGGTGGCGGCAGCGCCGCGGCCCCTCCTGCCCGGCCTGCCACGCCGCGGGACGGCGCCGCCGCGGGGGCGGTGGAGCGCGTCCGCGGCGTCGGCGGCGTCGCGGGGCGTGGCCGCGAAGGCGGCGAGGAGAGGGGTGAGGGAGTACGTGGAGGCGGCGCGGGAGATGGTGCGGCGGCCGGACGGCGGCCCGGCGAGGTGGTTCTCGCCGCTGGAGTGCGGCGGCGGCGGAGGGCGGCTGCCCGGCGCGCCCACGATGCTCTACTTGCCCGGTATGAGCCTCTCTCTGAAAAAAAAAAGAAAAATAATTTCCTTTTTTTAATCATGTGTGTCTGCATATTCCTCTTTTTTGTCAAATAAATAAGTAAAACATGTGTTTGAATACTGTTTATCTTGTGAAACTCTGACAAAGCATGATATTGAATAGTACCAAGTGGGTGTGTTGAAAATGAAAATTTGTTTGAACAGTACCCCCTTTTTTTTTCCCTGAATTTTTATTTCAATTTTGACACCATTTAATCATGCAAGATTTTCTAGTCTGAAACCAGAGGGTTGTAGGGTAGGCCTGAAAGCAGGACCAACCACCTTTGGCAATTGGCAATATTTAAGCTCATCAAGATCAGTGCAGCAGCACTAATTTAGACAACATGTCGGCGATTCGGTGACTCACCCAGATCATGCCAAACAAAATTTTCTAATTGCTCGCATGAAGATCTGCAATGCTGAAACCATAAACAATAAAAGCAGTTTGACAAGCCACTACGAAAACTCCCAGTAGGCCAATATTAGTAGAATGGGGAAAGGGACTGGCTTTCTTGACCAGCTCAGTTGTTTACTGGTGGTTGATGGCCATTGGAAGTGGCTGGATTAGATGGATGGACAGATAATTAGAGACTCACTGTTAATCTGACTGTTTGATGCAGCAGACATGCTTGCAAAGTCTGAATTCAGGCTTAGGATCATTGGGTTAGAGATTTGGTTTTTAAAGTATTCAAGTATAGTACTGAAAATTTGTGTTTTAAAAAAGGTATAGTACTGAAAGTCTTATCCCAGTGGAAATGCAACCTACTGCATTATGGGTTGGATTGTCAGAATATATGTTCATACCTTTCATTACTTTGGTTCCAACCATTTGAGAAACACAAGAAAAATTAAAAATGGGTAACCGTTTTTCGGTCTTTGGTCTTGCAGGAATTGATGGAGTTGGCTTAGGACTGATCCGGCATCATGAGAGATTAGCAAAGTAATGACAATTTTATGTATAATGTATGGCTGTTTTATCTTCACTACCGCTGGTAATTAATTCTGCTTTGCAGGATGTTTGATATGTGGTGCTTACATATACCTGTTGAAGATCGTACGTCCTTTGAAGGTACACTTTCTTGATGTCTACTTCTCATAAATGAAGTAGTGTTATCCTCATGCCATATGCTCCTAATTATAATTCAAAGAATGGACAGAAATGCTCATGTGCTTGTAGTTTAAGAAGTATAAGTATATAAACCTTAATGATCTTGAACTTATCGTAATTTCCTGTAAGAATATGATGCATAAGAAACCATGTTTTTAGCTCATTTTTTGGACTAAACTTATATAGTTTGTAAAAACTCTGAAACTGTAGTAATGAATACAGGACTAGTTGAGTATGTGGAGAGTGCAGTGAAATCAGAGGGCCAGAGAGCAAGAGACAGACCAGTCTATCTAGTCGGAGAATCCGTTGGAGCATGCATTGCTCTTGCCGTGGCGGCGCGAAATCCAGATATCGATTTGGTATTGATCCTAGTCAACTCAGGTCTTGCTGCCATTAGCCATAGTTTTCTGTTCTTTCTCTGTTTATCTTCTTTCAGTGACAAGTGATTACTGACTTATCTTCTGTTGTATGGTTTTCTTGCAGGAACATCTTTCCATAAGTCTCAGCTGCAGTCTCTCTCAGTCTTCTTGGATTTGGTCCCTGAACCGTTCCATTTAACCACACCGCAGTTGCTGAATTTCCTGACAGGTTCGGTTAACTTCTCTATGAGAATATTTATGACTTGTTTGATGGATAAATGATTTTACTTTACTCAACTGAGGAAGAAGTATAATTGCATGTTTAGCTCACTTTTCTGCACTTTGAGCCTTTATGAAATTAATGAGTAGACTCATTTGAAGCCAAGCTCACCCATCGCTTCGCCTATAGCTGATTATAAGATGTAATGCTTATTAGTGACCAAAAAATGTTTTTAGGCAACTTCATGAAGATACCGTCGACTATTGTTGGGCGTGGTTTTTCATTTCAAGAAGCTGGTCAAGCACTATCAGAGATCACCACTAGTCTATTGCCTTCTCTTATGGTGAGACTCGAATCTAACCATTGCTCCAATTTCTTTGTCAGTTCATGTCTGAATCATCATAATACTAATTTTATGCCCTTGTTTATGCAGTCTTTGCTTGATGTTCTGCCAAAGGAATCTATTGTTTGGAAGTTGAAAATGATGAGAACAGCGTCATCATTTGTCAATTCCCGTTTGCATGCAGTTAAAGCGCAGACTTTGGTGCTTGCTAGGTATGTTTAGCTCCTGATAACTTTTATCATGTCCTTGCAATTAGCAATGTGCACATTGCTCTTGATGCTGTCTTTCCATGGATTATATGATATTAAGTAATACTGAAACTTATGGTCCTCCTTCGGACTGGATCTGAAGATTCTATTCTCCTTTTCTTTTCCAGTTGGAATGATGAACTGCTACCAAGCCGAGAAGAAGCTGAAAGGCTACGTGACGCTCTAGAGAAATGCAGAATCCGTAATTTCAAAGACAACGGTCACAAAATATTGCTGGTATGAAAGCTCATGTTTCTCTGCATTACATATTCCAGGCGTCTTAGAAAATGTATTTATGTTAAGATCTCACTGGTCCAAGGAAGAGAAAAAAGTGTTTTTTATTTGTCAATTCAATTTTCAAGTCTGTTCTTGTCCTACACATCGAGCAAATTCCATCCGTAGTCCAAATTGCTTAGATAACTATGTCCATCCTTGCCATGTCCATGTTAAGCTTAAGCCTACTTTGACACTATTTTCATCTTTGGCATGTCCATGTTAACTCCTTAAAATATTGGATAGGAAGCTGAATTTGATCTGGCAACGGCCATCAAAGGAGCTGGGTACTATCGCCGCTCGTTGGAGACGGACTTTGTTTCGGACTATCTGCCACTGACTCCTGATGAGTTTCAGAAGGCAACTGATCACATCAGGTACCATCTCTCAAAACAACTTAAGCTTGGTCAATTCAGAATCCATGCAATTCCCCTTTACAGGGAGCAAATTTCCTACTGTTGGAGTAATAACTAACAAATTGTCACATGAAACTGAACATTTTCTACTGGATTTCTGAAACTTTCAGGATGTTGCAGTACATAGCAAACCCAGTGATGCTATCAACACTGCCTGATGGAAAGATTGTGAGGGGTTTGTCAGGCCTACCCAAGCAAGGTCCTGCAGTGATTGTTGGGTACCACATGCTGTTGGGGTTTGAGCTCGGACCTCTGGTGACCGGAGTGCTGAGAAGCTCTGGGATCCACATCAGAGGCTTGGCTCATCCCTTCATGTTTGACAAGAAGAAGGAGAAGATCATGCCGGATCCGTCCTACTACGATATGCATCGGATCATGGGCGCCGTGCCTGTCGCCGCAGGCAATTTTTACAAGCTTCTCGCGGAGAAGCACTTCGTGTTGCTGTACCCGGGAGGCGCGCGAGAAGCGCTTCATAGAAAGGTAGCAACAGTTTTGGCAGATGGATCATAGAGCCAGTGTTATCATGAAATCAGTTTGAATTTGGCAGATAGATCATAGAGTCAGTGATACCATGAAATCAATCTGAATTTGGCATATAGAACCTGTGAGATCATGAAATCAATCTACTGACTAGAGGATTGGCTGTTCTTCAGGGAGAGGAGTATAAGTTGTTTTGGCCAGAGCAGTCTGAATTTGTGAGGATGGCATCAAGGTTTGGAGCAACAATAATACCATTTGGAGTAGTTGGAGAAGATGATATATGTGATGTGAGTGCATTCTTACTATTAACTACCAATTATTAATAGATGCAAATCTCCTTTGCTGTCTACATTTTTTTTGCGAGGAACCTTTGCTGTCTACATGTTTGGTCTAAGGATAGATAATTATGCTTTACACTATATATTCTAACTGTAATCACTAGGATTGACAAGATTTGGCAGGAAATTTTCCCTTCCATGGGAATTTAGTTCCTATAGGTGCTCAGAGTAAAAAAGTTGGCACCTTTTTGCCTTGTTTTCTGGTTATTCTATTGTCTAATGACAGATGTACCACCTCAGATGTTGTTAGACTACGACGATCTTATGAAGATTCCATTCTATGACATCCTTGACAGGATGCTAAATGAAGATGGTGTGAAACTAAGGTATATATGCTGCCCATACGCCCATACACAAAAGTCAAAAGAGTTTGGATTTAATTTAATTGTAGTGTTTGTTTTTATGATGTCTCCAGAATTCTTTGGAAGAAAAAATGATCTGATCTCAGTTTACCTCTTGGTTTCATAGGACTGATTCTACCGGAGAATTAAAATATCAAAGAATCCATCCAGTAGTGGCTGCCCCAAAGATACCAGGGAGGTTTTATTTCATCTTTGGGAAGCCAATTGAAACAAGAGGTACATCTCTAAAGAACTACGCAAGTAAATCTCCAATTAATATACCTGTCGCACGCACTGTCTCATGACAAGTTAAACACGCTTACTTTCTTTTGGCAATCTGAAGATAAGCTACTAGGCTAGAACACATGAAGTGATGAAGATGTTTTTCCGAGACCTGATTTTTGCTTGTTTTCATAGGGAGAGAAAAGGAACTAAGAGACAAAGAGAACGCCCAACACCTCTACCTGAATGTTAAGTCCGAAGTTGAGAGCTGCATGAAGTATCTAAAGGAGAAAAGAGAGAAGGACCCTTACAGGAATATACTCGCCAGGCTTCTCTATCAGATGGTTCATGGTCTTGATGCAGAAGTTCCCACATTTGAACCGTGAGAACTAAGATGGTCACTTGCAGAATTAGATAGGAGTACATTCAAGTCAATTGTTTATATTGTTTCATGCATTTTTGTTTCACATAGTTATCAGTTTTTTTTTCTCAGCAATTCTGCTTGTCAATTTGACGGCAATATTCAGACCATAGAGGTTAATAAAATTCAGTTTACAATCTTTGTTCCATTTTGTGAGTTTTTGCTGGGGAAAAAACTATGAGGAATTTTACAATTCTTGAGAAAGTACCTTGAGATACCTAAATTTTATATTAAAATTTTTGGTACCTCGAGGTACTTAATACCTAGAGGTATCAAATTTACCTCTTGGTACCTTCTCAAGGATGGTAAAATTACCAAAAAAAACTATACATTCATGACAGAGATGACAACATCACCATGTATGGTGAAAACATTATTTAGAGACTATGCACAAGATTCTGAACGAAATGAGGTATTTCATTGGAAGATTTTAGTCCTATACAAATGGGTGAATGTTTATGAACACAAGGGATTGATGGACGGGTTAATGAGGGTATGATATATACAGATTTCATGTGAAGTGCGCGAGTAAATATCAGTTGCTTATGTCGAAGTACTTGGGATCAGCAGGGAAGTCGTGCTCGACCCGCAGCTGCAGGGAAAAAAAATGTCCTTTAGAGAAAACAGAGTTGAGGGAAAAAAATATATAAATAAATAAACAAATAAACTAACTCTCCTCTAGAAAGGGCACAAGAAAGTCTTTTTTTTCTTGGGAACATGCGAAAGAGTTATGCATCATAGTATTAGGATAAGGAAAACAGTTCTGAGAAACTTTATCTATATGAAATACTGAAACCTACATGCTATCTATGTTATTGGTCAGAATTACTGAAACCTACATGCTAGCAATGCTATTGGTCAGAATTACTTAAGCCTACTGATGTAGAAAGAAACAAGAACAGGGTAGCTGCTGTAGGGCTGCATACCTCGCCTTCATCTGCATCTGAGTGTCTTTGAGGAAAGACAACTCTAACATCATTGTAGAGATAGAATCGTCTGTGTTCCTCAGGCCCTGAACTATGGTTGTATGGTTCTGATGATACATCAGATTTGCTACGCTGCATAGATCTTGACGGTTTCTTGGCAAATGGGCTCAGAAACCGTAGGTGCAAAGCATAACGAAGAGCACCTCCAGCTGGATCATTGATCTTGGACGATCTACAGCAGTATTTCTTTTCACCTAAGGGAAATGTGTCTGATTGACAACAGCAAACATTGGTACTACTGCCATTTTCTGAAGTTTCTAGAGAGCTAGAGTCATTTGATTCTCTAATGTCACACTCCATAGAGCAACATGTCATGTTCTTGCGGCCGCCCTTTTCCGAGTCATCGTTCAAGTTGCAGTTCTGCCCTGGTCTACAGCCTGCATAGTCAACAACAATTTGTCAGTATCTATAAACTCTAAAATTTGGATTTAGCTATCACAGGTAATGGCTACATTACATTCAGAAAATAGAGTGCCGCATTCTCTAAGTTCACTCCCAAACTGGACTGACTCGACCTTTGTTTCATTGGCCTTGCTTCCTTCTTTCTTTTGATTAGAGGGAGAAACAGGGAACAGAGTGACCTTTTGCCGCATGAAAGTCTGTCCCATTTTACAATAACAGAAATAAGATGACCTCAGGAGAAAAAAAATAAAGAAATAAAACGATAAAATCTGAACCGTAAACGTAGACATCTTATGTTTGTTCCTTCTAAACAGACAATACCGTACGTGCATCTGGCATTACTTTTGAATGGCATCTTTCATGCACGATGAGATAGTTCTCATCCTGCCAAGTGAAGCAGTACTGTTCCAAGCAGGGTTCAAGAAACCATTTAGGACAAATAAGTGTTAGAGTATATGGTAGTTACTAGTTAGAGTCATATTATGATAGGATTGATTTGTGTAGACTCCTTCCATATCTGTAATCCTTCCTTATCTCCTCCCCATGTACTCCTATATATACCGGCCCCTTGAGGCTCAATACTATCGTCCCATGTTACGCAGTATTCCCCTCTCCTATACTATCCAACAATAAGAACCATTCCACTGTCCGTTCTCCTTTTTTTTTTTTGCTGGTAACTGCTTAAGAACACCAGAAATCCCTCCAAACTTTGCAAACCAGTCAAAAAATATATTGCGAATAGCAAAATTGTGCGGCTAGAAAAATCACATGTACCCGGTGGTGTGGCTACAAACAGGATCATTAATTACTAAATGCTTAGTGTTGTTTCAGTACAAACTAATAGATGACTTCTATTTTTCCACTTCTATTATCATCTCCAGGTAAGACCAATGGCATGAAATGGTCAGACCTTTACAACCAGAAATAAGAAGTTCATGGATGGTGTAAAGCACATCTATGTGTCCAGCATGAATTAGATGGCTGGCAGCATTGTCCATATAGGCAATTATAAATATGCCATCATAGGAACTCAAGACAATGCAGAAACATTTGCAGTTACCTCCAGCGTATAAGTCTATGAGGCAAAAAGAAAAGTAATATAACAATTCTCAATTTCTCATACCTTGGTTCCAGCAGGCATGTCACTCAAATCATAGTTGCAGAAGAAGGTATGTAGCGGTGTCTTCTCTGGGTTACTGACAACCTGTCAAAGTCAAGAGTTATGCTTCTGGTGAAATAGACACATCATCGAAGCATATGACAATTCAACAAATCTTTTAAAAGACTAAATAATGGAAGAACCATTTGAGAATAAGCAATTAAGTCCAAAGAAAGCTATCCATGACAGGAGGGCATAAAATGAGACATGATGCAGAGTAGTAAAAGTATCATTACAAATATAGCTTCCCCAGTACCCATAATGGTATGAGAGTAAATATCCCATGATAAATAACTAGACTTGTGGTGCATAATTGGTACATGCATATGCATGTCGCCCACATGCATATGCACTAACATATATACACACCAATGCATCATGAACAATCGAGCAAAATACAGTGAATTAATGCAAATCTCAAAGTCAAGAATATGGTACCAGCTGCACACGCCCTTTAACTGGGATACGTAACCGACTCTTCGCTGATCGTGAATCATGATTACTCAGGCTTCTTTTGAGCTTTGGGCTTTTGCTACTGCTCATAGGCAGCCTCCCCACAAGATCGATCGATGAATAGTAGAGTAAGGAGCTGTTCTCATCAATGCTGGTAGCTGAAAATGGAAGCTTCTGAGTTGAGGGAGAGAAGTTACCACCAGTCACATTCAGGACAGCAAGGAAACCGTCAATATTCTGCACTTTAGGAGAAATATCAACTGGCATCACTCGAAAAATATCAACTTATGGTACACCACTAAAAGCTAAATTAGGAGCGTATAAATTCTACGGACCTGATTCTCTTTTCCACAGGAATAGCGACCAGATAAAAGAGATTCCTCAAAAGAGCCAATTAACGACCTTCGTACAGGAAGGAGACCAATACTCCGAATACATCCAATGCGTGGGGATACAGAGGCAGATTCCAGGCCCCAGTTTTGAGATTTTCTATCTGAACTCTTCTTAGGGATCCTCATATCAAAGTCATCATGTAAGATATTAGTTTTTTCAAACGCATCTCTTATCCTTGACCTACCATGACCTTCTGAATACCCTTCACAGGTTGAACCTTCAGTTTCTCTCAATGATTCTCCATGAGATCCTACAGTATTTGTTCCATGCATCCATGTTGGGCCAAGAGGAGACAGATTAAGCAGAGGAGGATGTGCCAATTTTGCAAGTGGAACAGCAACACTTTCAAGAGCTTCCAGGTGATCTGAACAAGGAAATGACTCCCTGCTCTCAAGCAAAGGACCATCAGTGAATGTACTACCACTAAATTTATCGACACCCTGCTCTGTACTCCAGTTGGAGTATCTCGAAGCTGGCCATGTAGGTGCCTCAAAAGAATCAAGAATTGCAGTATTTGCCTTTTTACGATCTTGAAAGCCAGAAGTATAAAGTCTCCTAGCACAATCAGAATGCTGAATTTTGGCATCACCAGAACCAATATTCAGGGCATCACCTCGGAAATGTCCAGGAAGCGCATTGTTCAAAGGCGACAACACCCTTTTCCTCGCATGAGGCCCATGCTGTTCAATCAATGAATGGCAATTATCAATAACTAAAGGTGAATCCGTATTGTCAGCTACCATCGTATCAGGACCTCCAGTGGAATTAGCAAAACCTGATTCAAAGCCAACAATCCTCATTGCAGGCATCTGAACATTTGATCCCAATTTAGGGCCTGATCTGGAACCTACATCCCCTGTATCAGGTTTTAGACCTTGGAAGCCTGCAGGCCCATAAGCAGCATGGCTGGCTCTAAAATTGCCATCAAATCCATTCAAAGAATCTAAAACATCATTTCTCTTGAAATCACTGATGGATGAGCATGGAGATGCCCTGTTACTTGAGCTTTCTGCAGGAAGCTTACCCAAATGACAGGTGCTATTCCCCGCAAAATGAGGACGAACAATAAGAGATGCACTCATTGTAGGAAGCACTTCCTCCTTGATTGCAGGAACCTGAGGCAAACCCATCTCACTAGAGTTACTCCAGCAAAAGGAAACCAATTTTCCTCTTGCCCACACTTTGTTCCTATTCAGATTTTACCATGATCCATTTCAGCCTCTTATTTTCAGCAACAAAGTCTCTAGTAATTGTTCCAGTAATAATCAGCTAAACTATGATGACACAAGAAGGCTAAAACTAAAATGTGGCTTCTGAATCGAACCCCATCAGCACTAATGATTTCACCATCCCACCACCAATCATGTTCCAATAGTTACTGCAACAATTGGAGATGAAGCACAATTTGGAGCCTGAACAAGCAACAAGGAACCTGGGATGAACCATTCCAATAGATCAGATCAGAGTCCTGCAAGCACAAATCGGAGGATGTCACCGCACACTGTTAAATAAGCTTTTCAATAATTTCTCTAGCACAATGAACATGACAGCATTAACTATCAACCACAAAAGAGCAAACAGGCTATCAGCATATCAACATGATGCAATGCAGAGCAAAAAATAAGACATCCATTTCACATCAACATTGAGTTGGGGCGCAATGAAGATTTGATAAATGAGGCATCAATGCGCTAACCATAAAGTTATCCCAAGCTCCTAAGAAGTGCTACAGAACTACATTGTCTGAAATCTACCGCTGTTCATACAAAATCCCTTGGCAGCTATCACCCGACGCGCCCCAAATCGGACAAATCAACCGCAATCCCAGAGCGATCGCGGCGTCGATGATCAGAACACACGAAGAAACAGAATCGCATCTACACACCCCCCCCCCCCCCCCCCCCCCCCCCGAGATCCCCTACCCCCCAACCATCTCAAAACAAAAACAGAAAAGCGCAAACGAATGGCCATCGCGAACCAAAATCACGAAATCGGGCGCAAAAAAACAACAATCGTGGCTCCCAATAACCGCCAAATCGCGCGGTTTGCCATCTCTACAATCTGAGGGGGGCGAGCTCGATCCGATCATCTCCACACAAAAAAAAAATCACGCGGGGGTCTCATCTCATCTCATCTGCCTAGAGAGGCAAAATTACCAGCAGCAAGCGGAATGGGCCATTTCCTGCCGCGAGAATCTCTCTCTCTCGCTCGCCCTCCTCCCCTGGATTTCGCTTGCGCGTCTTCTCTTCTCCTCCTCGTGATGGTGGATTGGTGGTGGTGTTCTTCTCTCTCCTATCTTCGCTTCTCCCTTCTAATGGTTAAATAGGCGGATTCCATGGATTTTCTCTCCCCTCCGGCAATTTTTCTTTTTTTTTTTTAACTGAAGGTCTCCTTTTGAAGCAGTATTTTTGTTTTTGTTTTTTTTTTTGCGATCCTGACCGTAGATAAAGAGAGATGGAGGGCCCTGATTTTTGATATTTGTGAAGGTTAGGTCTGATTGAAGTTATCATGAATTTATAGATATAGGGGGCACCTAATGGTAATTTTTTGATGTAGAAGTTGAACCAATGAGCGATAGATATCTCACTGTTGGATTGAGTTATTAAGAGGATTTAGATCGGATCGTGTGAAATTGAGATATTAGACCGACGATTTGCGACGTAGCAATGTAGCAACAATACCGGTAATATATACTACCTCCTGAAATATAGCTATCAGTAATCCAAGATTCGTAGTTCTAGATGGTGTCAAATCCACTCCTAGATAGCTAGTATATTTTTTTATAAAGGTATATTAGTATCTACTAAACTTATTTGTTTGTGTAATTACAACTAGACAACCAAGCATCATCATCCTTTAATCACAAAAAATTGAAGCAGAGTTCAAATTGGAGCTAGTTTGCGACGCATGAATTTTATAGTTTTTTCAATAAACATCCCGAGGAAGTGTTCATATTCTCTTTGTTTTTGGACGAACAGAGAACAACCGTGTATTTCAAGTGGATTTGGTATACTATACATAGATGCCGGGTTTTTTAATTCATTATTATATAAAAAAAAAGTACTCCCTCCGTACTCGTAAAGAAAGTCGTTTTGGACAGCGACATGGTCTTCAAAACATAACTTTGACTTCTTATTTCTATAAAAATATTTATTGAAAAGTGATACATGTATACTTTTATAAAAGTATTTTTCAAGACAAATCTATTCATATATTTTTTACATTTTCAAACTCAACAACTTGAGAGTTATTCATGATTTATATTCCCAATGTTTGTCTTCAACCTTGTCCTAAACGACTTCATTTACGAGTACGGAGGGAGTATTCCAAACTGTGGCAGAGCTACATTAGGTTAGGAGGTGCTCATGAATTCGGTCTAATTTTTTTTACAACTTATAGTTTATCTATTTTCATCGTATATGTGCATCCAATTGGGTTCAAATTCAAACACACGTATCAACCTAAACTCAGTTCAAACTAGAGTAAAATACGTGAGTCCCACTTTGCTGTTTCATTCTAGCTCTATCCCGATTTCAAATGGACATGCTAGGCAGCCTAACCTGATGCACAAGTCTCAGTATGCAATGTAGTACCAAACTTATAAGAGAAAATCAAGCAGGATGGAATCCCGTACAGTTCTTTAGAAGCATACATACATAAAAAAAAAAAAAGAAAGAAAGAAGCACGGCTAATCTCCCCAGTCTAAAAAAATCTAACATAGATAAAAATGTGACTTCATTTAAAACAACAAATCTGAATAAAAGATTATCCAATTCGTTATTTTAGGTGGATTAACGAATTATTTTTTAAGACGGAGGGATTACGTCGCTGCTGCCGCTGCCGCATCATTCATACAGTACGTTGTTGGGTGGCTGCTCAATGCTTCTGGTCCTCCCCAACCCAACTTTTGGCATGAAAGAAAAAGGGAGAGCAGCCGTACTGGCTGCACAGGGAAAACCAATGGAAAAGGAACGTCAAAGATGTGCAGGCGCAGCCAATGCAAGGCCACCGACCAGGCACGTGAAAACCAAAGGCTTTTCTTTTGTGTTTGCGTTGCGTGCCTCGGCAGCTACGTCTCTCCGGTCTCTCCCTGCCGCTGACGCCGTCGGTTCAGGGTTGTTGTTCAGATTGGCAAAAGAAGGCAAAGATATGCTTCACTCTTTCTTTTTTACTCGGCATCAAAGACATCATCAATTGATGAGATTGCAGTGACCAGTTGAACATCTTCAATTCAGTTCACATTAATATCACCAACCCTGTTAAGACTGTGTTCTTTGGTTTGGTTAAAGATTGAGAGAAGATTTAACTTATTTTCCACGTGTACAATTCTCGAACTACTAAACAGTTCGTTTTTAAAAAAACTTTATATATAAAAGTCAGTTTAAAAAATCATACAAATCCATTTTCCCAAATTTAAAATAATTAGTACTAAATTAATTATGTACTAATGGTTCGTCTGATTTTACGTATTTTCACAATCTTCTTCTTTCCTCCCCTCTCAATTTAAACCAATATTATAAGAATTTCATATATAATATATTTCTAAATCATACCGTTTAAGTGTTTAACAGATCAGGAAGCGTGATGCCATTCCATTCTCCTAAAACGAACAACCCAAGCTGCCAAGCTTGGTCTTGGACAGCTTCATGTAATTCAGTTTTGCTCTGAATAATAATCTTTTTGATCAATTCAGTCAGTCCACTCCTCCTGCCAGATCCAAGATTGTCAGGTAGTTCCAGCTTCTGATCTAGCATTGTCCTTGGCGTTCATGATTGAGGCATGTGACAAAGCTACACAATTGCTTGCTGGTCCATGTACTGACCGCACCTGTTAGACTTTACAATTAATTGATCGTTTCTTCAAATACGACCCAGTTGAAGAAACTACACCTTTCGTACTTCTGAAGCTATTCATCGGTACAACCTGGTACGTCCCATGTCGTAATGTGATCAATCTAACTGACAGTACAGAATTATGGAGTTAACTTCAGCTTAGAAAAAGTACTGCACATGGTAAATGTTGATTTTGTTCAGGTTCTACGCTATTGATTTTGCAACCAGAAATGTTGGTGCAGAATACACTCAAAATACACTCAAAAGTATTACAAACTGCCTGTATATTTGGACAGAAGTAGATTAACTCTCATGAAACATCTTCATTCTCTTGCCACAGCCAATTATTGCCCAGCAGTTCACACAGATGGTAAAGATTGTCATAAGGTGATAAATGATACATGCAGATTCCATGAATAACAGCACTAGTGTTTTTCTTTTTTGGCAAAATTGAGTCCCTCATGTTAAAAATTAAGATGGAGGATGCTTACATGAGCAGTGGAAAACAGGTGGCATTCAAGTCATCTCAAGGGCACAACAAACAAATCTTACATCAATTAATCGGAGAGAAAAATGGAGATTTTATTCCACAACTCGTTATTTGCACAATTACATCTTAACCATGGGGGATACAAACGAAACACCAACTAATTTGCAATATTGGCCGAGTTCACATACTAATATGTACAATATTCTTCCATGGCGAGATAGCTGAGCCCCTTGATAAATAAACTTTCACCTCAACACCAAATATTCTGCCAAGGGAAGGTAATTGAGAAAAAGGATTAGTCTGATATAGAGCCATTGTATTACATGTCACAACAATAAAATGAAGGTGCTTGACAAACTACCTTCTACTTGGACCTGTTCTAGTTCATCTTAACTCTCAAAAGGAACTAAAATCACTTGAAATAATGCCATAATACATTTGTATCCACATCTATTAATGTATGTGTGCATATACATCCATATTGTGTTATGCGGCCAGTAGTGATGGCAACCAAATAAATGCAAATGAAAAAACTTCTATAGTCCAAACAGCATCACTGATGTTTTCGCCTTCACGTATGATAGTAAGCTCCGAACTAACACAGAAAAAAAAAATCTTCAAGGGGTAACCCAAACTTGATGTTCTTACATGAACTATTAAGGATGGACTAAAAACAATAAATTGCTTATAAGGAAGTTTCTACCAAAATTGGCGTTGTATTACAGAAAACTAGACTCACCCTATGTTTTGCTAACTGACTCGGTAGCTCCTGACAATGGCCGATGATCCTCCAACGATGTTTGTGCTGAAGGAAGACCAGAAAGGCTCATTCTGGCAGGCCCTTTATCCTGAAGATCTTCTGTCTCTTTACCATCTGAAATACCTGATGTTCTCATGCCCCTAGAAGGTATCGAAAAACTGCGGGATATAGGCCCAGGTGGTGTCGGTAAAGGTGATGCAGTTTGGGGAGCACTTGGTGGTGTTTGCCTCGGCCTAAAATGATCCTGGCCTCTGGGTGCCAAAGGAGCAGAATTTGGCACCAACGGTGCAGAGTGGGCGACTAAACTGGGAAATGTTGTATGTTTTGATGCATTAGCAGGTGGCCGAGGAAGCTCATGAAGCTCCTTGATTTTAGGTGAGGACAACAGTGGTGGCGAGGTATTGGGAGAAACTCTGACATGTATTGACGGCTGATGTGAAGAGCTGTGCCTAGGCGGTACAGAAACAACATCAATATTCTCTGTTGACCTTGACCTGGGAACAATAGGACCAGAAAAGGATCCTCTCTTCACCTTTTTGTTGTCAGAAGCCTTCGAGTCATGATAACCAGGTAAAGAGAGATCACCCAAAGGGAGCACAAGCATTGTCCTGGTGTCTGTAGTATTGGTATTGCTCTCTTTCAAAACTGAATGTGCATTAGATAATCTGGTAGGACTTGGTAGCTTATTGTCTCTCAAATCTCCCACATTTGTACTTGGCTGGAGTGGAGATGAATAGAATGCACCTTTGTTTCCAAGAGGAGATCCACTAGTAGGATTTGCTGTAACTGTCTGAGAGGTGTCTCTAACATCATTTGGAGTAGGCAAAACATAAGTATTTAGCTTCCTCGTAGCAGAACGCCGCAACTCTTTTATTCTCTCTGCTGCCTCAAGTTTTTTTTCAGGAAAAAGTGGGGCTGACTGACTTCCAGATCTCTGCCTTTCACCAGGAAAAGAGGAATACTCTGCTTTGCTTCTGTCAAGAAGTTCCTGCAAATCCAGAAAATTAGAAGGCCTCCAAAGACATGAAAAGAAAAACATGATTGTAAAGAAACAGGTATATTTTGGGACAAGAAAAGGAAGCCAACTAAAAAAGGAAAAGAAATGCGTAGTCGTATACAAATTCAACTTAACAAATTGCGTACATGGAAGCACAATGTCTTGTAATTGAACATATGGAATGCCATTTATCTGCTTAGATCTTTCTTTCCTAACAGATGGAATAACGATATACCATTCTTACTGGTTATGTCATCATAATTATTCAGTTTGTACTTTGTAGTAGCTATGGAATTTTGAAAATGTAACATCATTTCTTAAAAAGGTGAGAAATACAAAGTCATGCATTAAACTCATTAAAGCAATGCAACTTTACACCTGCGCGGTGAACTATGATTGCTAATAGTAAGAGACCATGCAAAATTCTAGAGTATCCTTCTGTAGGATAGTTAATTATGCTCAAATTAAAATCCACATTGTTACCTCTGTAGGGCTCCTGGAAGCATGACCAGCTTCTGTGCCTTCCTTATTTTCTCCATAATCAAAGGATAAATCTTCATGACTGTCATTGTAATCATCCTCATTTTCTTCATCCACAGAGTAATCCTCCTCGTCAAGTGCACTGAACTGATGGTCAATGTGTTGCTGCTCAGCAGCAAGCCTAACATGTGGCTCTACAGCCTCAAGAGATTTGAGCCCCTTTCTGAATAAATTTAGCTGGTTGGAGTAAAATATAAACAAATTTACACAAAATTAGCTTTTGTACAGATTGCCACAGAAAAAAAAAAAGGAAGTGGGGTATTTCCAAATGACAGAATGTGCACCTGAGCAGCATGGTGCCGAGCAGCTTGTGTGAAAAGACTTCTGAACTGTCCTTGCTTCAATGACTTTAACCGGAATAGAAAAAGAGTTGCTTCTTCTTGATAATCGTCCTGAGCTTGTTTCAATTGCTCTGACGCGCCAATGTCACTTTTGGCATTCTTAGATCTTCCCTTTTCTTTCTGCGCATTCAGCAGAAATTCGAACAACTCTCTGAAAGAAGCATTTGGAAACTCAAAAATTGTGTCAACAGGGAAAAATATAAGCCATATTCTGTACAGTCAGCATACCTTTTTTCATCACACTGGTGCTTCATTTCCTGTAATAAAAAAACACTATTGCTTAATTGCAGTTCTGAGTGGAATAAATCATAGTTATCTATTGAACAGTTCACTACGATTAGGTAATCAAGCATCAAATACATAATAAATACTCAAAAAATAAGAACAAATGCAACAAGAAGAACATGACAAAACAAAGCTGTGAAGTGTTAATCTGCATAGGAGTAGACAAAACAAAAAAAAAATATGTATACTATATTTTAAGTAAATGAATGCTCCCTTTAAACAGGGATTGTACTGAATGGCAAAAGGAAAAAAACACACACGCACACACACAATTTCAGATTATCATGTATATCCATTGGAGTTGCAATGAGTTTATGTAAAACCACATTTGAATGATCAGCAATACACTTTATAATAAAATGTAACCCAAATTAATGAAGTGGACTACAGAGTTGATTTGAGTTCCTTCATGCCACAGACCAGTGTTTACTAGCCAAACTTTTGTTTTTAGCGAGTTCATGTATTGTACATATGATCAGCAGGGTAAAAAGGGCAGGGGGGGAAATAGTAAAACGACATAGAACAAGGAAGGAATAGGCCCCAGAGAAAAGAGCATGAGCATAAGAGGGAATATGCACAAAAAATTGTACATAATGGCTAAAATTATTAGAATGGGAGAACATACCTCTACAGTTTGAAGTTCATTGAGAAGGGACTGTGATGGAGTGGTGATGGTATTAAGAACATGCACACGCTGGGAAAAATATAGTGACTTGATTAGCAGTAGAAGATTATGGTAAATAAGTGACTCCACCGATAAACAACTTAAAACTTACATAACTATCTACAAGCTTCCGCAGTTCAAACTGGGCCTTTCCAAGCAACAGCAAAACTTTATCTGGGGGATACTGTTCAATGTAAGCATTAAGCAGCAAAGTGTATAATAGGCAAAAGTTACATGGAATGATCAATAACATTAAGATGGCCTCATTATCCTATTTTTATTCATTTTCCTCACAATTTGAGATAGTGACTATCAACTAGCAGATGAGAATGGGCACAAACAACTTCCCTTGGCTCAATTTGTCGTTTTCATGAAGAGCTTAATTTGCAAGATATGTGTTTATGCAAGGGAGTGAGAACCATTAATCACAACAGAACATAATTACCATTAATCCCGTCCTTGTTTGGTGTGACTCTTTTAAGTAAACAAGTCCCCATTTCCTGCAGTGCTTCTGAGAACTCTGCATGCATGAAAGGATAAAATGATCATTGATATGCAAAAAAGAGTCAAGACACCTATATTTCTAGCTGCTATAACCTTATAAACAATTAGCATAAGAACTAATAAAGCTGCTAGCATATGAAAAAAGAGCAAATGAACTGAGGCTATACACGAGAAGAATTGGTGAACAACTCATAAAACACCTAAGTTTCTGCACCCTCTGTAGTCTGTACTTTAGATTAAAACTATGAAATATTCGTCTTAAATGCTTTCTCGATTAACCAAGAAACATTGAGGTTTTTTATCCATTTGAAAATGGGCAGTTGTTAGTTCTATTGCAGGGCATGTGTAAAATGAAATGGCAACAATACACAAAAAAATATTTTTACAGGATTGAACACATACTTAACTTATCTCAAAAGACAAAATGTACTATTGGGGAATAAACATACCATATGCACTATTTGCAATCGCTGCTGCAACAGAAAGCAGATTGTCATAACAGCTCCTCATATCTGCCATATCCTGTTGAAAGTGAATTTGCAGTTTAAAACAAATTTAGTAAGAACCTAACAAGGGAAAGTTTTAATAGAGGAAACTTGGTGGAATCTGGATTAAGCTCTACTGTTGGTTAAAAAAAAAAGCATGCTTCTCATATGTCACCACTGTTTGCACCTATTCCAAAAACCACCCTCCTCCAGCATTTTGATTTTCAACAATTAGAAAAGGACACTAGGTAATGGTGAGCAGCGACTCCCTTGTCATATCCAATTAGATTTTATAAGACCTAAACTGTAGTAAAAAAAAATGTACCACATGCTTTCTCATATGTCATCAATGTTTCCACCTATTCAGACAACCTCCCTCATTCAGCATTTTGGTTTTCAACTAGTATCAAACACTAATGAAGCAATCGCCACTAGGTAATGGGGCACTACCTTGTCAGATCCAACTAGAATTGACAAGGCCATCATTACTACAAGGCATTCGGCTTAGCCGTGAATTATGTCGGCGGCTACGATGGTAGTGCAACTAAACTTCTAAATTGTTTTGATCTTTCTTTTTTTTTTGCTAACTCCATACTCAAGAGTAGAAGATCAAAGGAATGTTTCTCTCAAATTACATGAAACTCTGCTCGTTAAGGCAAATGTGAGCAGATAAGACTGCGAAATTCGAGTGTTCCCAGTGTCTACCCAGGAAACAAACAGTTCAAGCACACCGCGCCAGGGAACTTACTCCATACGTCTGCCTCCTCAACAATCTCCCTACAGAACATGGAGCACAGATCCGAACACATCATCCCATAGTACTCCATCGGCAACGAAAATTCCCAAAAACAATTTGCACAAACAAACAACCAATCGGGATTCGGGAACCGATTTCGTGGACTCCCCAGAGCCAGCCAACCACACGCACAGAGAAGCGGAGAACCGCTCCCTCAGAGAGAGATCTCCACACGCCAAGTCTCACTCACTCACACGCACGCTCACCCACGCGCCCACACGGAGAACGGGAGGTACGGAGCAGGTGCCCCCTCACCTGCGAGGCGGCGAGGAGCTCGTTCGCGGCGGCGGCGGCGGCCGGGGAGTGGCCCCCGCGGCGGTCCACCCGCTGCTCGTGGCGCTGCAGCGCGAAGCCCCGCAGCTTCCGCAGCGACGACTTCATCTCCTCCCTCCCTCCCTCACCTACCCGAGCGTCCGGATCACGCCGCGCGCCGCCGTGCCGAGCTCCAGATCGCCGCCAATTCCGGTGGAGGAAACCGAACCCTGATTCCGAGCGAAACCCTAGCTTAGCTACACCACCACTCCTCACTGAGAGAGATGAGAGAGAGAGAGAGAGAAGGAAATGGGGAATTCTTTTTTTTTTTTGCCTCTTTCTTTCCGGGCTCGAGTGCGAGTGGCGTACTGTTGCGCTTTCTTTAATCCCCTAATGGCGCGCCGTGTTTAAGGTGACTTAATTAAGGAGTAATTGTAGGCAAGACTGCCAAACCATGCTTGGCACAGCTTTAGATTTTAGATTCACGCTGAATTTGAATTTGAAGTTTGTTTGTTTAATTATAGTGATTTAAATATGTATTTTATTTAAAATAGAAATAAAATGATTGATACAAATGTTATCAAGTGATTGCAAATTTTATATTCATGAATTTGTGAAGCGAGGAATATCTAGCTTTGGAAATTCTTAGATGTGAACAGGACATTAATTAGTGCCTCGTTTTTTTTATTTTAGTATTTTCGATTGCTTTGTCTGTTTATTTAAGCTGCCCCGGTCTTTGTTTGGTCAAAGAGAGCAATCGGTGGACAAAAGGAAAGCGGTTGGTTTTGGTTATGCCTTGCTTGCACACATTCCTGCTCGGTTTGGTAGTACAAATAATAATATTTCTAATCCTTTTTATATATAATAATAGGGATGATTTGGCTTTGGTGTTTGCACTTTAATCTTTTTTCTAATTGGACTGTTCTTTTCTTTGCTGCTTTATTAATGTCTTTTCTTTCTTTAGTTGTTGCTTGTTGCAGTCCATGGTCCAGTCAAAGGGAGAGATTTGGAAAAAAAAAAAGGGCAAAAAAGATGAGATAGTACTACTAAGAAAAATACATTTTCTGCACGACCGCAAGTGTGCGTGGATCAACCAAGTACCTTTTTCCAGCTGAATTTTATTGCTGTTTTCTTATTTAATACACCCTCCGTTTTTAAATATTTGACGCCGTTGACTTTTTAAAATATATTTGACCGTTCGTCTTATTAAAAAAATAAGTAATTATTAATTATTTTCTTATCATTTGATTCATTGTTAAATATACTTATATGTATACATATAGTTTTACATATTTCACAAATAAGATGAACAGTTAAAAATGTGCTAAAAAGTCAACATTGCCAAATATTTAAAAACGGAGGGAGTATAATGTAATGGAACGTGATTTTCTGTTAGGTGATGGGAGATGTAACAATAATTGTTATAGCGATTGATGGTTACGTGCACCAGATCCGTGATCAATTAGCACGGACCGTTTGACCAAATCATTTAGGTCTTCCTAGTTAGCTGTACCGTTGTACTAAAAAGAAAAGGTTGTCACTATTATACCAGCAATTCGGTGGGGATCACATCGTTAGTAATTGCGGCGATACAAGATTGGATTGGAGATAACGGCTAATTAAGTCGATTTTGGGAAAAGATTAAAAAAAAACCTTGAAAACGAATTGATCAGAGAGAGGCATCGACATCAACAGCGAGAGGTTTTAGACAGTTCAGAATGTTGACTATCGTGAGAGTTTAGACCCCGGATTTTGGGCGAATAGCAACATGCGACATGCGCAATCGTTGTCTTAAGTTGGGATTATTCATTGACCTCGTTGTCTTTTGCAACAAATGTGTCCATCAAGAGCTCAGATTTTTCTTTCATTTATGTAACTAGCGCCAGTGTGTACTGTGAACCAATCACCATAAGCTGCATAATTCTCGCATACACACCAAAAAAAAAAGGGAAATTTGGGTCACCACCAACGAACGCAGTGATGCAACTGCAGCTAAAAGAATAGGTGGGGGTCATGGAAATATCTTGCAAAATTAGCTCGCTTTGAGTTTGGGCAATTGTTGGACACCATTATGAATCATATGTTGGCCGGACGGGAAAAGAAAGATGATGTAAAAGAGGTCTCTCCTATCAGGCAGTTGCTGCCATGGGCACCGCTCTGTAGCACGCACGCTTCGCTGCACGGACAATATCGTCAACCTGCAGGCACAACAATAACGTCGTTAATATAAATGAAGATAAAGAAATGATCAGCATAGTTAATCCATATAAGGGATAATAAATGATGCAGGTCCATGCATTTCACAATTGCATAGCCTCGTAGATCCAGTTTAAAACTGTAGGTACAGCTAAAAACAAAAAAAAACATGCAAGCGGAGTTTAGACTTCACATTTCATTTACATTAAAGGTATATTTAATAATATTGCTAGTGCAGAAATCAAATGTGATTCTGAACCAGTGTCTAAAGAGTACCGCAAGTACTTCCACCATTCTGCAAACCATAAAGAGTCGAAGAAATGCTGATGACCACCCTGATCACAGTGGTCACCCGGAACACGCAAACCGACAATAGGACAGAATCACCAACTTCTTAATAGTGAGCACCTCCAGGGATAACTGGGTGGCAGACAACATCCACCAGAAAGTCTTAACTAGAAGCCATAGTACAGTTAGGTAATATCCCATGACAAGTGTGCCATATGCTTTCCAGCTTATGATCAAATATCTATTGCTCAAGTTGTTGAGTGGAAAGGGCAATCAAGGAAATACTTCTATTTATGAGTGTGTATGCACGTATAGCAACCTCTACATTATACACTATAAAAACTACAATAGGTCAATAGCCCCACACTTTTTTCCTTACTCTACTGAAACATTGCTCCTGCAAATATTTTTGTAATCCAGACACATAGGATGGCCCACACAAATCGATTTATTTTAACAAATAAGGTTATGACAATGATGGTAACTGTTTATTAAAAAAAGGTTCCATCTTCATAATTCAGAGTCTCCTGGATCGGAATGACCCTCAAGGTCAGCCAGTAATCAACACTATATGCACACTATCCTGTTCAACACCGCCACTACAACTACGAAATAGAACTGATATTTCTTTATTCCCTGCTAATATCAGATTCACTATATTCATTCCCTTCAGAAGCACCAATCAAATGGCTTTAGACATAAATAAAAACAGAGCAACTTGAAGAAAACAAATCATCACTCCCATTAAATTCAGCACAACTTCACGAAATAGGAGCACATGTCCACCCCACAATGTAAAGGTTGAATGGAAGTAACTACTACTCAATTATGTCAACAGAAATAAATATATGCAACCAATAAAACTAGGAATTCCACCCAAACAGTGCTACTCTGTGCAAGTCCTCGGCACAAAATGCATCGGTGGAGAAAAGAATCATAAACAAAACATGTGTACAAGACAACATAAAATTTTGGATAGAAACAGAAAAGGACCTGTGGGACAGCCATCCTCTCGAGATTGGCAGCATAGGGCATGGGTACATCAGCTCCAGCAATTCTCTCAACTGGTGCATCAAGATATTCAAAGCTTTCCTCAACAACAGACATGCTGCAAAGAAAACGAGTGTCAGAACTAAAAGTCCTTATCCACACACAGGTGTGCCAATGCATGTGGAGAGAGAGCGTACCATATCTCAGCACCAATCCCATGCTGTGGGAAGCTTTCCTCAATGGTCACCAATCTATTTGTTTTTCTAACAGATGCATTGATAGTAGCTCTATCAAGTGGTCTAATTGAACGAAGGTTTATCACCTATTGGCAAATAGCAGTAAAAAATAAGGAAACTTTTGCAGTATGTGGTTGAAAAGATTGATGCATTATAGATTATTATACTGAACATAAATTGTTTAACAAGTGATCACCTCAGCACTGATTCCTTCTTTGGACAATATATCTGCGGCCTGAAAAAAATTGAGCATAAGAACATAGAAAAGTAATATTGCAATCATAAATATGTGAAAGATTTTAAGTACCGCTGGTACTACTTAAAACCTCAAATAGCATAAACTGAAAGAAACATACACTTTCTGAGGAACAATATGGCAGATCAATTTAACTATCAGACTTATGGACGTACCAACCATCTGTTTGATAAACGATCCCTCTATCCGCACAAAATGAAAAATAAATTGCTATTCCCAAAAGGCATAGCTCACAAGTGCCGCTACAGACATACAGTAATCAGAATTTACAGAGATATGATATGCCACACCATAGAAAACTGCGCAAATGATGAGCCAAAACATATAAAGTTATCGACGTAACATACTCATCATCCATATTGTTTACCAATTACAAAATGACGCACCTGAAGAGCATATCCAACCATCTTGGAGTATGCAGTAATTGTAACATCTTTACCCTCACGCTCTATCTACAGAGAGAAGACCCACAGGTAAGTACATCAAACTTCACTGACTGTATAACAGAAATATATATCAGCATGTATCTGGTATACACTTATCTAGAAAACAAGGTGTTCATTAAAAGGAACTCCTGTGAAATAATCAAGGTAATTCTATGCAAGTATGTTTCTTTCCCAAACATGTGTACACAGCTAGTACAACATACCTTTGCTTTGCCAATTGGCAGAGCGAAACTAGAATCAAGCACTTCAGCAGAAATAGGGAATGATTCTCCATAGCTGCAGAAAATAGTATATCAGCATCTTGGGGAAATGACGGCTAGTCAGTATAGCATAACAAGATCATGTTCCATACAGCAGTTCATTTTCCAAGAAAACAACAGGGTCCGGATCCCTAATCGCAGCTTTGAGCAAGCCACGAGCATCTTCTGCAGAATATGGAGCCAGAACCTTAAGACCCGGAACATGTGCATACCAAGCCGCATAACACTGCAAACCAATTCAGTTTGTAAATGAATAATTGCAATTATAATGACATATTTAAGTGGCAAAATAATTCTACCATGATTTATCAAAAACAAGTGATGCCTAAAAAGCCATAATATAAAAGCTAGTGGCAAACTGATCTTAAACAGTCAAACTTCCTGCTCAGCTCACTGCAGCTTCACATGCTGTAAAGAACTCTCATAATTAATCTTTGGTTTCTTTTCTACACCTAAAGACCAGCATTTTGGGGAGAGGGGGATATTAAGTATTTCAGCATTAGCAAAGAGGTTGCCAGATCATCCAGGACAGTTTCTGGCTAGAACAACACAACAAAAGGAAACAATGAACTTTTACAAAGTTCAATGGGGTCCTAGGATGATAAACTAATTCATAAGCCATTCCCTGATCACAAACCTGCGAGTGTTGAGCGCCAACTCCAGCAGCAGCTCCATTAGGTCCTCTGAAAACAATAGGGACAGATATCTGACCCGCTGACATGTAGTTTGACTTGGCAGCTGAATTGATGATATGATCAATTGCCTGAATGTGTAATATAAATAATTAAAACGAAATCACAGCATACAAAAACTGAAATATGTCATTGGTACAAATAATGCAGAAGTAAACACTAATGAGGTACACCTGATAAATATATGTCAATTATTAAGCTTCAGAAAAAAAAAAGAGGGTTTCTTATCAAAGAAGGTGGACCTCCGAACACTAGATCCTGAGTGACGAACACTTTATCAAGCATGTGTACAATATGGATTAGAGTATGGTTTAACTAAAATGCAGGAAAGATAATCTATACTAGCAAATTAACAAACTAGTTGTACAACATACTTACCTAAGTGTTACATTGCTTTACATAGACAAAAACTAATATAAAATTCAACAGCAATCCTTTGCTGCAAGCAACAATATAAACTGATTCCACTATCATAGTAGCATATTGATAATTCGTGCATTACCAACCTGCATTGAGAAATTGAATGTCATGAACTCTACAACAGGTCGAAGACCTTGATACGCTGCACCAACAGCAATGCCAGTAAACCCAGCCTGGAAAAGCAGAACTGAAGCAGATAAGTACTAGAACATGAACGCATGATACCTTAGTGTGAAAAAAATGTGAATGGGCAGAAAAGAAAGGTAGGTAAGAAGGTTTTTAGAATCACCTCTGTGATTGGTGTATCCAGAACCCTGTCAGGACCATACTTGTCAAGCAAGCCCTTTGAAATCTGCAACAGAATACACTTCATGAACAACGATAAGAGCTAATACGTTTACAGCGGACCTGAGGAAAGGCACAACTACTAATATTTTTTAACTTCACACACCTTGTATGCACCTTGATACTCTCCCACCTGCCACGAAAGAGAAGGCCTTAGAAAAACACACAAATCAGGGAGAGAAAGTGAGTGAGTTCCAAGTGTACCTCTTCACCCATCAGAAAAACAGAAGGATCAGCAGACATTTCTTCATCGAGTGCAGAGTTCAGCGCTTCACGGACAGTCATCTGAATAAGTAAAATATGTTGCAGATAACTTGCCAATTGCCATATCAAGGTGCCCAACAAAGAAAAACAAATTTTAATATAGAAATGTCATTTTTCCCCTTTGCCCACTCAACAAACTATGAAGATCCTTTCAGTGCAAAGAGCAAGCCAGCAGATGCTTCACTTATTGCATTCATTCACTGTGCTACTAACTTGATAAGTAATTGAGGAAAAAATAAACGCCAATGAGAAGGGCAAGAACAATGCAAAGGAATAAGCATGTAGATATATGATGCGATAGAAATTGCTTCATTTAGCAAGTGCCATGGGCCATGGCCGCCTAGTGCGCCATAACAACCAAGGTGAGCAAGCAATGTAGATCAAACATGTTAGACATGATTACCAGACAACAATACATCTTTATCAAACAAAGAAAAATCATTACCGGCTTACCAACAAAATAATTAGGAATATAAATAGGACCTTCCAGCATATACAAATTAAATCACCACAAACCACCAACACAAGTACAGTACAGTACGCCCCAAAGGAAGTAATCGAACTATGCAGATATAGTAGTCACCAGTTTTGAAGTCAACTGTCTACATCTCCACAACGATACATCTAAAGAAAAACCGCACAATACCATCCGAAGAGACTGTATCTCCACGTCTAGTATAGTGACTGCCAAATGAATCAATACAAACTGTTAACCCTGTAGCCTGACTGTCTGTGGGAAATTTGGACACGCGACCCACATCTATAGGCAGTTTAGATATCAGTTCACTCCGACATCGAGTCTACATGTGGCTACAAATCAGCAGTCATCAAAACATGACAACATTCTATTCTTCAATCGGGATAACCTAATTCCATTGTGCTATACATAAGAACTGACATCAAAACCAATCCTAAGTTGATCTCAACCAAAAAAATAGGTACACATTAAAACATCACATTATCTCCATGAACCGTCAGCCACTTCCAATAACCATCCCCAACCACCTCAACACCAAACTAGAAACAATTCGCTCCGTTAATACTACCGAAACAACAAAATACACGACATCAATGATACAACCAACCACCAAAACCCAATTTCCCGTCAACAAACAGAACAACGCAATTCCGCGGGCCAGACCAGATCATTATTCATTCCACACCAATGCAGCGAGCACGAATGAAAATAATTAAAAAAAACTAGGGTTCACCCAGGCCCTCACCTCCTTCGCCGCCGCGGAGTACGCCCTCGCCGCATCCGCTGCAGCCGCCGTCGCCGGGCGGAGCCTCCGCAGCACCTGCCCCAGCATCTGCAACCCCCACACACGCCATCCATTACCCGTCAGAGACCCCCCAAATCACAGATCGAAACCCAACCGCACCAAACCCCGGGAAATCCGAGGGATAGCGGGCGGGCGAGCGAGCGAGGAAAAAAAAAACCGAGGAGGTCGTCGGCACTCACGGGGCCGGATCCGAGCTGCCTCCTCGCGGCGCCCAGCATCCTCCCTCCTGGTCGCGATCGGCGGTGGTCGTCGGCGCGGCGCGGGGCCCTGGATTCGCCGCCGGATTTGGGGGGGGGGGGGGGGGGGGGGGGGAAGCGAGAGAGACGGGGAGGAGGAGACGCCGCCTCGCGAATGGGGGAGAGAGAGAGGAGATCGATTAGTTGGTGGGAGGGGAGAAGGAAAGCGTGGATACGCCTCTGTGCGAGATTTTTATTTTCCGCGCTCTTTTGCAGGAAAGCCCCCCAGCTTAATGCGCATTTATTATTAGTATAAGGAATAATTACTGTAATTACATATTGGCCCAAAGGCCCAGCCTGGTTTGTGGGAGTAATTGGGCCGGCCCGTCAAAGGGGAGACTGCTGTGATGGGCTTTCGTATTGCTATCACCGTAATGACGGCCTGTTTAGCATAAATGTTTTTCCAATTAACGACCTGAATTTTGCGAGGGGAACTGTATATCCCAAAAAAAAAAGGGGGAAAAAATGTATAACTCCCATCTCTACATCAACGAGGATGAACATAACTATATTTATGGACACAAGGAATTAAACTCTGGTGAGTAGAATCATGCACTCGCGACTCTACATTTAGAAAACCACCATAAGGAATATTTAAAGGAGTAATTCGTGGATTGAGTTTTGTGTAGGGACGAGTAATTTTTGTCTTAAGAACATAAACAAGTTTTTGAGGTTTTTTTTAATGTAAGAACATAAACATGTCTTTGAGATTGTATTTTCACGACAAAGGGAGCGGAATCAGTTTAACTGTACAGACCAAACCTTCTCCCTCACTTCCTTATATGCATTTGCCTCTGGATAAAAAATAATGCCTGCAAACTTCTGGTTTCTCAACTTTTACTGCGTTCTTTTCTATACTAGATGTCACAATTCTTCAGAAAAATATATTCATACTACTATAATACTACTTCTTGTTACTATTCACAGTAATCGGGAGCAAATAAATAATGAGACAACCTCTAGTATCTATATGCAGATCGCCACTTGAAGGAGTTCAGACTTCAGACTTCAGAAGAGTTCAGAGTACCGAGGCCACTCGAGAGCAAAAGAAAGATCGCCATCTTTGCTGAACTGTCACCACTGTTGGCGACGTGATCGGCAGAGCGCCCCGCGATTCAACGCCAGGATCTCGCGGTGGATTCGCAGGTGTCTGTCACTCACTCTCACTTGACTCGCTCGAGCCAGGGGGACCCGTCCTTCTTTCCTCCCTTCCTTCCTTCCGCTGATCAAACTTCTCATTTCGCCTCTTGAAAGCTGCAAAAGTTTTTTCTCTCTCTCTCCAGTTCAGGGAGGCCATTTGTCTCAAGCATCATCGTTTATCTTACAACGAATCAGTCGCAGCCAAAATTTAAAATTTAAAGCTTGATTGTGGAGTTGATTTTAAAGTATTTTGGACTTTGTTTTCTTTTCAGCATTGATCTTTAAGTCGCTAGAGACACACATATAAAAGTTTTACTCATAAATTATTTTGTATCGCTACTAAAGCCATTCTAGCATATAATCCATCATTGGTCAACCGATCGGGCTCATATCGTGGAGGAGGCATTTGACCATTTTTGGTTTGGTTTAGTTCCCAACTTTTTCTTCAAACTTCCAACTTTTCCATCACATCAAAAAATTTCTACACATACTTTTAACTTTTCCGTCACATCGTTCCAATTTCAACTAAACTTTCAATTTTAGCATGAACTAAACACACCCTTTGGTACACAGATATATGATTTCATTTCTGTAGAGAAGTTAATTTTCAGCTGATCTATCAGTGTATACATGCGTTTTTTCTTCAAACAGAGAGTTGACAGGCTTTTGTTGGGAGCTAGAGGAGGCAGAGAAAAATTTTGGACTAAAGTTAATCTGACTGCTGCAGAAATGACAGCTGAATAATGGTAGCTAGTGGTAGCTAGCAACTGGTGATCGATCTGATGTTCCTGCTTAATTGAGGTTCCCTTATCTTAATAAATGATCAAGAGAAACTTACAAGTTACAATTGATACAGATGTCACAGCTGCTGCTCAGTAATCTTTACTTAGGAGCTTTCTTAAGCTGGGGCTTCTCTCTTCAACCTGCTGCTTAAACTTAAACTCCTACTAATCATTATGGTACAAGGAGAAGTACAAGAAAAGCAATGGAGGGACAAAAGAGAACAAGAAGAAGAAGAAAAAAAATCACTAGTACTAGTAATTAATTAAGGAGATTTTCAGCATGTCTAGGCCTCTCTTTGAGAGGCAGATGGAGCACCATTGATGCTGCCACTGCTGACTTCTTCTTCTCCTTCTCCGTCTGAAACCTCAGCCGTGACACAGCTCGACGACGACGGCGACGGCGACGGCTGCCGCCGACGGTGACCGTGGACACCGGTGACCGGCGTTTCGCCGTCGGCGTCGCCGGCTCGCCTTCTTGATGACCTGTTGTTCTTCAGAAAAATCCGGCACACCACCCATTCTCCTGGCTGAGCCATGCAACTCTGCAAAGAAAAACATAATGATACCATTCATCAGATTCCAGATGATCAAATTGAGCTCTCAAGTCTGAACTGAACTGAATTCGTGTTTAAATTTACAGCGACGGGTGCATGCTAGTAGATGAGATGTGAGTGACAAAGAGGTTCAATTAAATTTTTTGATGGAACACAATGCAAGACAAGTGGCCGCACACAGTGAAGTGTCCTAATCCACGTAGCCAAGCAGGTTAAGTTACTTTGAAAGGAGGCAAAGATTCTCTCATGTCTGCATGATTGAGATGCTGCCGTGCGCTGTGGAAAGCCTTTTGCAAAAGCTGCAAACTTCTCTTCAGTTAATTTACCCAAAAATTTCACATACATATGCTAAGTTTGTTCTAATAAAAGTTTGAACTAAAACTGGGGTTAATTAATTTGAACCTTTGAAGCAAAACCTAATGATGATTCAGAATGACATTAGACTTAATCACATGTATCAGTACTATTAGTGTTATTACTGAAGAATTGGAGAATCCAGACTCACATGGTTCCCGCGCTTTGTCTGTCCGGCGGCGGCGACGGCGACGGCGCCGGCGGCGGCGAGGCGGTACTCGTGCATGACCCAGTGGGTGCGCGACGGCGGCTTCGCGCGGAGGAAGAGCAGCGTCGTCTTGACGCCGACGAGGTGCTGGCCGCCGCCGCCGCCGCCGCCGCACCCGAAGCCACGCAGGAACACCGGCTTCTCCGCCCCCGTCGCCTTCCAGTACCCACTCCCCGCCCTCCTCCTCCGCCACCCGCCGCCGCCGCTCGCCGCCGCGAGCTGCCGGAAGCTGAAGAAGTAGGCCTCACCATCGCCGGCGCCTGCACAGAAGGAGAGAGTTCACGATCAGTCTCCCGCTCGGTCGAGCTTGGCAATGGCGCCGCACCTCCTCGAAACCAAAACGGATCAAGAAAACCGCACCGGGGAGGTCCCAGGGGTCGAGCACGGCGGCGTCGTGGACGTCCGGGATGACGGCGGCGGGGAGCGGCCGGGACAGCGCCCTCCGCCGGAGGTACTGCACCACCAGCTCCTCGTCCGTCGGGTGGAACCTGAACCCCGGCGGCAGCTGCTGCCCCGGCGTTGCCATTGCTAAAGCTCTTCAGCTCAGTTAGCTAGCTAACCACGCAGTGAATGCACAGTAGCAGCCAAGCTGAGTGATCAACGATCAGTGAGACACTGTCACAGCTTCAGCTCAAGCTTCACAGATCACAGGTAACTTATGAGTTCTTGGAATGTTCAGAGTTTTCAGAGATCCAGAGATTCAGAGAGAGAGAGAGAGAGAGGGAGAGAGAGTTTGATGATGAGTGGAGTGGAGAAGAAAAGGGCGGGGAATTTATAGGATCCATGTGGCGTGGAGCAGGCTCCAATCCTGCCACCATTGTTGCTTAAATAGTATGATTCCTTCTCCGATTTGACATGATCCAATCTTGTTTCACCCTAAACATGTCTCCTAAATTCTGATTGATACAAAAACTTTTTCTTCTCCTCCCTCTTTTTTCAGAAAGTGGAGAAAAAAAATCCAAGTAGCGCTTGACAGAGATTTAATTAATTGTTTATTTTGGTTTTAAGATAGACTAGAGGGTTTATGGTCAATTGTTAATCATGCCATGTAAGCAATTCACTTGACTCGATGGCTTGGATTTATATGCCCATTGGCCATTGCACAAAAAAAATTGAGTACTTTTGTTTCTATGATTGCTATATGATTCCATGTTTTTAGGGACATTTTTGTCTGGTTATTCATTTTAAAAACATTTTTTTCTGATAAAAATCATGAAGCAAACTTCAGGATTGGCACTTTGCTCGTTTTTGCACATCGGATTCGACCCTGATGTGCCCTATGCAAACTGCAGCTTGCAAGTGACTGACAGGAGGAACACACGCACACAGGTGCAGATGTTCTTGTCAGTGATTGCCTTGTGAGCTAATCAACTGGCTTAATTGGCAGAGCTGATTATCGCCATGTGTTGTGCGTGCTTCCGTGGTACTTCGTGTGGATTAGGAGGAATCATTAGCGCCTTTTCTTGCTTCTAATTGTAATCATGTCACTCTTTTGGCCGTTGCTTAATATGCCGAGTTGCTTCCTGCCCCCTCCTTCCAAGCAACCAAGCATCTCCAATGCCTGAATCTTAGGGCCTCCTGGGCCCACACACCTGGCAGATATTTCAAGAGCACTGTAAAAAAAACATTTTATCTGATTTAAGATTCATCTGCATCAGCATGTGTCTTCCTAGTATAACTACTCCCTCCGTCCCGGTTTGGTTGTCGTTGGGGTGTAGAGTTATTGTCCCAGGAAGAAGGTCGTTTAGGCGTAGGGCAGCTAGCAGGCTAGCCACTATTATGAGTACTTTTATTAATTTTCTTCCCCATGCTGGTTGCAGATATATCAGAATGACAGACGCAGTACTAGTTTTGTGTTAATTTTTAAGCATTGAAATGATTAATGTAGGGGCACGTTGGTCATTTTTCCAACACCATATTTTGTCATCTCTTTCCTAGAACGACTAGTAAATTGGGACAGAGGAAGTAACTTGTCCTGGTTTCTCTTTGAATTTTCTGAAGAAATGGATATTTTTTTCTTTGTGTGATTATGCACAGGAAGAAATAACTGTCTCATGAAGTCTCATCCAATGCCCATTGGTTCAGACACACTCTTTTTTCTCCTCTCAATTCATCAGCATTAGCAGGGCATAATCTACACGAAACGAGTGAGAATATTAATCGCACCTCGTATAGTGTCATAATTTCTTGGCTTTTTATATTTCTTCGCTCTTAGGATTGTATTGTTCTTCCGCTATATTTAATGAAAAAGATACACTCTCATGCTATTTTTCTCTTCAAAAAAAAGTGAGAATATTAACCGCAAAGCCACATTTAAGTACTACATCCGTTTTAGGTTATAAGACATCTTGACTTTAGTCAAAGTCAAACTGTTTTAAGTTTGACTAAGTTTATAGAAAAAATAATAACATTTTCAACCAAGATAAATTTATTATAAGAATATATTTAATTATTGATCTAATGAAACTAATTTGGTATTATAAATATTATTATAGTTGTTTATAAACTTAGTCAAATTTAAAGTAGTTTGATTTTGACCAAAGTTAAACCATCTTATAACCTGAAACGGATGGAGTATTTAACAACAGCCGGTTAAACAGAATGGTGAGTTGGTGACGTCACAGCATCGCACCATGCCGGGGAAGATGACGTCCAAGCATAGCTCACAGAGCAACTCCGTGCAAGCAACAGGGTGAAAAACTCCGGGCTCCCCTGTCGCCATTACCGTGACAAATACAGCAGGCTTGGATTGGAATAACTCCAGCGGGAGGAGAGGCTTGTGGAATGGAATTGCTTGCCTTGCTCCAATCAAATTCGGCGACTTTTTGGTGTGCCAAAAGGGGATCATTTTTACCCCCCAAGAGGTAACTTGCTCAGTGCTATTACCTTTCATTGCATAGATGTCTACCAGTCTATGTGACGATGCAATGTTGCCAACGCTGTCAAACCCGGGTTTCGAACCTATGACGTCAATAACGATAACTATATGTCTTTTATTATCGAATTTCATGCACTAACCAGTTCAACCCAATTACCCAAAAACTTAAACCGTTGAGAAAAATGAGGTTTTTGAACTTAAAAGCTCTGGCTTTTATACCATACTTAGTTACAACCAACCAGTTCAACCTAAAAGCATAAGACGATGAGGAAGCGTGCACAATTTACCTTTTTTAGATAATGGAAGCTTTATTAATCTCAGTAAAATTGTATCAAGTGATATAATTATTCTGAGAGCACCTCCGGCTTCTGCACTCAAAGAGTGCACACAGCCAACAAGAAAGAAACAAAAGATAAACTCATCATCCAAATAGCAGGGACAAAAAGAACTTCAGGAGCCCTCTAACCGTAGCCTAGAACGCCACCCATGTGCCGGGGTAGAAAACTCCTTGGCCACTAGCTCCAATTGTTGACAAGCCACAATGATAGTTCCCCACAAATTGACCTTCTGAAGGATAGCCTATGAGCGGAGCCAATGTGTAATAAAAAAGATAACCTGCAAAGGAGAAGATATGTTTTTTCTTTCAAAAACCACATCATTTTTGCAAAGCCAAATAGACCAAATAGTGGTTGTTGCCCCTAATAAGACCAAAGATCTCAAATTGCGTGGTTGTCTTCTTATCCAATGCCCAAACATATGAGTTGTACTATTAGGTAAACTAATATTCGAAGCAAACTGGATTAAAGACCAAACTGCACGGGCAAAACGACAATCAAAGAACAAATGATTAATAGTTTCATCTTTGTGGCAGAAAGAACAAGACTTGTTTCCTCTCCAATTCCTTTTAATAAGATTATCTTTTGTTAAGACTACTCCACGACGTAAGTACCATAAGAAGATCTTAATCTTTAGGGGGGCTTTGATCTTCCAGATTCTTTTGTTTATATTGGAAACATCGGTCTGCACCAACGCAAGATAAAGAGATTTAACCGAGAATCTGCCATCAGTGGTTAGATTCCATTTAAACTCATCTTGGTTGTGAGATAATATAATCTGGACATGCTAGTGATTATGATCCAGAGAGCAAATAATGCATAACAGCTTGTTGGAGTGGTGCCTCATCTCATTGATGGTGGATTGTCCATCCTCCAATATGCTGATGATACTGTACTCTTTATGGAACATGATCTAGAGAAAGCTTGTAATATGAAAATGTTGTTGAACGTTTTCGAAGAATTATCTGGCTTAAAGATTAATTTCCATAAGAGCGAGCTTTACTGCTTTGGTGAAGCCCAAACAGCTCATGATCAATATACTAACCTTTTTCAATGTGAGGTTGGTTCTTTTCCATTCCGTTACCTTGGCATTCCTATACATCATAGGAGACTTCGTAATTCGGAGTGGAAGGAAGTGATTGAACGGCTTGAAAAACGGTTGGCAAGTTGGAAAGGCAAACTTTTATCACTTGGAGGGCGATTAACACTAATCAATTCAGTGCTTACCAGCCTACCAATGTATATGATGTCCTTTTTGGAAATACCTAAAGGAGTGATCAAGAAGATTGATTATTTCCGATCAAGGTTCTTTTGGCAAGGGGATGGACACAAAAGGAAATATAGACTAGCAAGGTGGGACATCATATGTCGTCCTAAAGACCAAGGGGGGTTGGGAATTCAAGATCTTGAAATTAAGAACAAGGCTCTCCTTAGCAAGTGGTTGCATAAACTACTCACTACAGATGGTGTGTGACAACAAATGCTAAGGATAAAATATTTGGGGTCACAACCTTTGTCTCAAGCTCAGTGGAAAGCAGGAGACTCACACTTTTGGGCTAGTCTAATGAAGGCCAAGCCTGATTTTCTCAGGTTTGGCTCCTTCAACATCAAAGATGGCTCTCAAGTTCGGTTTTGGGAAGATAAATGGTTGGGGAATGCCTGTTTAAGAGAACAATATCCTTGTCTCTATAACATTGTTAGGCATAAACATGCAACTATTTCAGAAATTTTCCAAACCAGTCCTCTAAGCTTTTCTTGGCGCAGGGACCTTACTGGCTCTAAGTTAGTGGTGTGGAATCACCTTCTCTCGTGCACAATTTACCTATGTTCCACCATTCATGAATTATCGACGATGTTTCGGTGCATGTAACTAAGTAGCACATGAAACCAAACCAAGTGCATGAGAGGGAGACTAGTACGAATCTTTATTATTCAGGATTACACTTGAGGAGAAATGGGGACAGAAATTAGGCTCAAGTTGAAGTGCCCAAGCAACAGGTCCCCTTCAACTCCTCCAAGCACTATATCTTTCAATAATGCAAATTGTTGACAGAATGGCCACAAACAACACATGGCTGGGCACCAGGAGAGCAGGTGATGCTGGACCAGAAATAGGAATCCTGATGAGAACACCCCCCACCAATCTCATTTCTCTCCACGACCCTCATTCGTCGACTTGCTGTCGCGAGTCGGCATCGTCCTCGAGCGAATCCCGACCGAATTCCATGAAACATTGAGTGTGTCCTGAGGGTTCTTTCAGGGTTCAGACCTATCTAGCTGGATCAGTGTGGCTCAGGGGAGAGAGAGAGAGAGCAATGCAATTTGCAACTCACACAATTGTCTGTCTCACCTGATGTCATTGCTCCCATTTCCTTAAACAAACAGCAAGTGCAGTTTCAGGTACTGCTAGTTTAGGCTTATCTTTTCAGATTTTTTACCGGAACATTGAAACGGATTATTTGTTCTGCTCCGAAAAATAAATTTTCTTAAAAAACCTTGTGTTGCTGTATTGTTTAGACCAAGTTTATTTATCAAGTAGATAATTCGTAGTAACAATCCACTCAATAATTTGTTTTAAACTGAGGCTTAGAGTTAGATAGCTGCAGAGAGCAAGCCAGAAAAAGCTATCTATCAGCAGTAGGTACAGACCAATCATATGAGTAGTAGCAGTAAGCAGAGACAGATCAATCAGCTAGAGTGTCCTACATTTCCTCTAACACAAGCCATTTCCATTTCTCCCGGTGTTAACTTAGGAACCCGGAAACCGGCATATCGATGAACCGATCGATCGATCGATCCATGTCGCCATGATCATGATCGATCATGTCGTGTGTGTGCAGGTGTGAACAGTGGTGTGTTCATCGCTCGTTTTCTGGAGTTATTTCTGAAAGCTTAAGACTAATTAATACACTACTGCTACTGCTACTGAACGATCTCTAAATCATATTGTGGTTGGGTACTTGGGGGTTGCTTTCTCCTTGTGTGGCAGATTGTCAATGCCTTTGGAGTGCGGGTGCCTCTGACTTGTGCGTGGTGAGACCCTTGCCCATGAACTGAAGCAAACACTGCAATTGCCAACCTTAATTAATACTGATCTTTGAGTTGATTACTAGTACTATTTTGGCCTGAAAAGATGGCTAGGGTCATAGCATCTAGTAGGCAAATATTATTGAAGAAAAGGAAATGATCTTGCTTGGGTTGATGCCTTCTGTCCCCAGATAAGCAGCTAGGACCCCGGAAACTGCATGCCCAATGATTTCATCCGCTTTGGCCGCCTCAAGCTCGGCTTGGTTAATTAGGAGTTAGGACCTAGTCACTTTTAGTGATCAGGACATGTAAACTTCTCAAAGCTAGAGGTAATTATTTTTCAATTAGTAGTAGGTTATTTTCTGAACATGTATTGAGTATAAATTACTCAACTTTGACAGTATGTTTGGCAGGTTAGGCAGGGTTTCTTTTGCCTTGATAAGTTGATTTGTGTGCAAGTGGCCTTAAATTAGCTTTCTTTCTCATCTTAGTTTTGGCCAAAGCCTGAACATTCTCACTCCTTTTACTGGTCAGAAAGCTGCTGACCTATTCAGTGATTCTCCTTTCAATCCAGCAGGTCTCCCACTGGTCTAAAGTTTCAGAAGTTTTCAGAGATTAGCACTGAAACATCCTGCCTGTGATTCCTGTCCTAAATGCAGAGATGTTAGCTTTAATTGTTGCATTGTTTGATCAGGGTAACAAAACATTGTTGCATTGCTTGATAACATTGATGTGATGTGTCTCACTTTTGGAGGGACTTGTTTCCAGGAGAAGATTAAGGTCTTTGCTTGGTCACATGCATGGCACATGTCCATGCAATGCATGCGTGCAAGCTCTTGATGATGATGATTATGATGATGGTAAACCAGGGTTAGCTTTCATTCTAAGTTGCTTGCTCCTTCAGCTGTTTGTTTGGCAGCAGCTGAGGGCCATGAGCATGAAGTACAGTACTACTGAACTCCATGTGCTGAAGGCTGCTGCTGCTGCTGGTGGCTGCACATTGTATTGCAGCACGCAAATGCAGATCTGGAGCACAGTAATCCCTTGGGTCTTAAGAGAGAGTAGGAAGTATAAAACAGAATGATTAGCTTCACTCCCGACCATTGCTAACTTGGATCACAAGTTCCTCATCTGCACTAGCCATAAGTAATAGTAGTAATATTTCTTCTGCAAGACAAGACAATACTCTAGATCATCTGCTAAATGCAAGATATTTTAAGAAAATTCTTGTGAATTACTATATTCATACGATGCAAATTCAGAATAAGCTAGTACTCATAATTTTAAACTGAGGATCATAGATGAACACCATCTCATTATCATGCCCTTGAGAGAGACGACGAACTTACTCTTTTCTTCCTCACTAGTCATAAATCCCTTTGATCTTGCAACACAGCATCAGCAACATGATGGCTACTGTTACAGAAGCGGGTGAGACTTTATTTTGTTTTCTTTTTCTAATTGTTAAATTTTGATTCATGTGTCACGTCAAATGAAGACTGAGTTTAGTCATGTAGGTGCCACGTCATCTGAAACCGCCGTCCAAACCGCTTTGAGACTTATTTTGCACCGATTTTAACAGTAGAAGGACTCATTGGATTTGGTTTTTCGGTTGAAGGATGAAAATCGGATCCGTTAACAAGTTAAGGGGCTCAGATGAACTTATTCCTACTGAAACGAGCTGCGGTATTTTCTTCATTTGGGCCAGAGACTAGTGGACCGTTTTCTTGACTTGTCTGGGCCAAAGCCCATGCCTGACTTGACTTAATGGTGTAAGGGGCCGATTTTTGTGTGATGCTTATTCTGAACAGAATAATTTGTCTCTTGGAGTTAAATATAAACCAAAGCATCAAATATGGATTATTATCAGCAAAATATTCATTTGAAAATTTTGCAATTTTCTCAAGATTAGTAAGGTGACCAACATCTGTGGGTACTCTATCCCTAAAATTAGGAGCACTTATTTTCGCTAAAAGGACTATTATTTGGTAGAGATATTTCCATAAAAAAAGATTACTCTCTTAATAATACTCGTTATTTCAGACAAGAACATGTTTTTAAAAAGCAACTTTAACCATTATATAATTTTCTATATAGAATTATCAAAAATATATATTTTTATTATATTACTTTTTAAGATTAATCTATGCCTATATCCTATGGTTCATATTTCTAAAGTCTTGTTCAGTTAACAATCAAACTAGAGGGATTGAAGAAGATTGAGGAGCATAATTCCACACTATAATAGGTGTGGAATAAATCATTTTGAAATATCTCTTAATTCTTTTGTGAGAGAGATTAACTGAACAAGGTGTAATAAAGCAAATATTTTGAAAATTATTCATAGTCCAAAACTAAAAATATAATACACCAGTCCAGCACTCTCTCGTCTCCGCTTCATTCCCCACCACGCCGTCATCCATGGCCGCCGATTGTGGTAGACCCCGGTGAGCGGCGAGATTGGCGACCACCGCATCTCCCTCCTCCTACGCACCCTCGTCCTCCAAGCTCACTGTTGTACTATGAATCGGATTCGGAGATCGATTGAGTTGCATCGAGTGTTGGATCGGAGGCGGGTTCCCTGGAGTTGCTATATAAACCCTTGTTTTGTTCCGGCGGGGCGGGAGGCGATGATGGCGGAGGAAGAGGGGGGATGAACGTACAAGGCAAGCGCAAGGCTGGTGCGTGTTGCCTCGGTGGCGGCGGGAAGCGGCGGCCGTCGTGGAGGTGGAGGAGCGGGACTTGACGTCGCTCCACGACGAGGTCGCTAACCACATCGCGGAGCGGCTGCTCGCCGCCGGCGTGAGGGAGTACAGAGCGTTCCGCGCCGTGTGCTCCCGCTGGAGCGCATCCACCGCCGACCCGCGGGACCCCACGCTAGCCAACCCCCGCTTCCGGCCGCACGGCTAGATCTCGATCTGGGAGAACATCGGGCTCCGCCCCGCCGACGCCAATTGGATCACCTACCTCCACGCCGCCACCGACAAGGTCCGGCGGGGCATGCTGCCGGAGGCGGTCTGGAGGCAAAGCATGTTATATTATCTATGATTCTATAATTTATTAGATTGTAAATTTAAGAGATTTAAATACAAACATGTTAAATCATCATCATACATAATTCACTTAATAAATCCTTTTCGAACATCTTTAATAAATCCTTTTCGAACATCTCTCATTCTCTAAATAGTAGAGTGATTAATTAACCGAAAAGTGTGTAAAGCAAATGTTTTGGAAATTATCCCTAATCCAAAACTAAAAATATTATCAACCCGAGGAATATATAATATGCGGCTATAAAAATGGGACCCGATTGCCCGGATTAGGCTTAAACCCTCAGCCCCCCTCATTCCCAATCTAGGGTTTTCCCCCATGGCGTCGGCGTCGCGCTTCCTCCTCCTCTCCAGGCTCCCCGCCGCCGCCGCCTCCTCCACCTCCCGCCTCCTCCGCCCGCTCGCCGCCGCGGGGAGCCTCCTCCCGGCGGCGCTCGCCCCCTCCGCCCCGCGCGCCGCGGCGGCGGCGGCGAGGTGCTTCGCCACGCAGGCCGCGACCTCCTCGCTGCGGGACTCGTCGCCGAACTGGAGCAACCGGCCCCCCAAGGAGACGATCCTCCTCGACGGGTGCGACTTCGAGCACTGGCTGGTCGTCGTGGAGCCGCCCCCCGGCGATCCCTCCAACCCGGAGCCCACCCGCGACGAGATTATCGACGGCTACATCAAAACCCTCGCACAGGTGGTTGGGAGGTATATATGGCCGTCTTGAACGATCCTCCCCCCCTTCTCCCTCTCACGCGCATCTCGCATCCGTGGGATTTCGTGGAAACACTCGATTTAATCTGTTAGTTCGTGATTGGGTCGTGATTGGGGGTGAGGAAATGGGACGGAGGAAGTGGATTTGGGGATATTTATAGTTAGGTGATATGTGAAGTTTTTCCATGGTATTATTTGTTCACTTCATCTGTGGTGGATTGGCTGATAAATACCTGTTTCAGTGATAGTGTATTCTGTACTGTTGATGCATATTTTATTTTATTTTCACAAATGTGACTGGGATTTTATTTAGAGATTCCACATGTATTTGTCATTTTCTTTTGATTCGCTACGGTTTCCATATTAATCTGGTCTCATGGTGTTGCATGTAGTTAGTTATTATGGGGGAATAAATTGGTATTTCTATGGGGATGATTTGTAAATTAGAAGGGAGGTCATGCCCTCATGTTATCAACACGATGTTTTTTAATCATGCTTCATGCCCTGTTTTGAAAATTGATTGTGTTCTATTAATTCTGTCAACCACTGACATATTTAGGCGTCCATCTTCATGGTAGCATGTGCTAGTTTTTCTGGTTTCTCTTTAATTATCGCATCATGTAAGTCCTACTGTATAACAATTTATTTGCTTAGTTTATTCATTTATTTTCTTGATATATGCCCTGGGTATTGGCCATTATATAAATTGCTCATAATTCTTTTTAACCAAATGTGTCCTTTCTTCCAGTGAGGAAGAAGCAAGGCATAAGATCTACTCAGTGTCAACTCGGCATTACTTTGCTTTTGGAGCTCTTGTATCTGAGGAACTCTCCTACAAACTCAAAGGTATTTATGGTTGTATGAAATTCTTTGTAGGGGATGTTTTATGGAGGTCACTTGTGTTCTTGCTTTAACGCTGTGCTATTAAATTATTTTGCCAGAGTTGCCCAAGGTCCGCTGGGTTCTTCCAGACTCATACCTGGATGTCAGAAATAAGGACTACGGAGGTAAATGTTCATTCTCTTCCTATTGAATTACATATCATCACTTTCTTTTCTGAACTGTTTTTATATCATTTCCGTGTTAGTTATATAGATCCTCTGTGATAATTGCTCTCTATGTGTATGATGCCATATTATGATCAAACTGATTAATTCTAATGTCCCTGTGCAATGCTTTGAACTGATAATTTCTGGCTCTTGTTTTATAGAGGTTATGTTTTTTCTGCGTCAAGTATATGTTTTACCATGGAACTCTTCTGCTGATTGCTCTGGTGTCACCTTGTATTCTAGCATACCACTGAACTTTTTATTTGGAGTCTGTATCCTGTGAAATCTCCTAGTACTAGGATATCTTGAAATTTAGTTTGCTATTTCTTCCCTAGACCATCTGATAAGTTGGATTGCTTGATTATCAGTACTCATCGCAGTGAAATCAACTAGTTCAAGCAAACTTTATAAACTTGAGTCAGTAATATCTATTTAGTTATCTAGTTTTGAGGGAGTAAATGGTAACTTGGACCTTCTGTTTGTAGTTGTATATATGTCATGGTAGTGGTAGTGATTGCGGACTGTCCGTGGCAGTCACCATCTTCTGTGGTTGAGAATTTGAATACATATGTTATTTTTTAGTGTGCTGTTTGTTGCTTAGTTCATAATTATATCTAGCAGAGTTTTATGAGTTCATAGTTATTTTTATCTGTTTTGTAATGTCTTTATCCATGTGATGGAATCATAGAGATGTGATCTATGAGCATTTGGTGTGTATTTGACACCTTGTCTTTTATTGCAGGAGAACCTTTTATAAATGGGGAAGCCGTTCCTTATGACCCTAAGTACCACGAGGAGTGGGTGAGAAACAATGCGCGTGCCAATGAAAGAAGCCGGCGCAATGATAGGCCTAGAAACTTTGACAGGTCAAGGAATTTTGAGAGGAGAAGGGAGAACATGCAGAACTTCCAGAACAGAGATGTGCCTCCTGGCCAGGGATTCAACAGCCCTCCCCCACCAGGTCAGGGCCCAGTCCCGCCTCGTGATGCTCCTCCGATGCACCATGCTCAGGGTAATGTTCCTCCACCTCCACCACCAAATGCAGGTCCTCCAAACTACCAGCCCCATGCACCAAATCCGCAAGGCTATACAAACTATCAGCAGGGCGGTGCGCCTGGCTACCAAGGTGGACCCCCTGGCTATCAAGGTAGCAACCAGGGCTACCAAGGTCCACCCCCACCCCCACCATCTGCTTACCAAGGCAACAACCCTGGATACCAGGGAGGAGGGCCAGGTTACCAGGGCGGCAACCCGCCTCCTTACCAAGGTGGCAACCCTGGCTATGCACCAGGCTACCATGGCCAAGGAGGCAACCCTAGCTACCAGCAAGGCGGCGATAACTACAATGCCGGTGCGCCGGCTTATGAGAGGGACGGACAAGGGAGGAATTACCAGTAGAACACTGCTAGAATAAACGATATGTAGAATCTAGTACGAGCGTAACTTCATTTGTTTCCTGTTGTTATCGCATGTATACTCTTATGCTGCTTTGTGAACTCGGTTTCGTATGTGTCGAGCAATCACTTCAATGTGTCTGGAACTAGCGGTTGTTTGAGGCACTTAAAACATTATAAATGCTTGGTCAACTAGTGCATTTTGTCCAAATAAATACACTGCTAACTGTGTTCTTGTACGGAGCTCGGAAGCTGCTCTGTTAATTCCATTTCTATTGTTCTGCCATCTGTGCGCAATGGTTCAATTGTATATGCGGCAACGTCCTCGTCTCCTGTCTGATGTTGCTTGATTACGTCTGAGTGGAAGTGGAACCAAACAATTGCATATGCAGCCACGCCGTTGTGCAGTACTGTTCGTTGAGATTGGTTTGGCTATGTTCATGGCTGGTTTGGCTATATTCATGGCTGGAGGAGTGAATGATACATATACCCCAAAATATAATAGGTTTTTTTGGAGGGATTAAGGTTCAGATACAATTTAAATAATAGGTTTTTTTTTTGGAGGGATTAAGGTTCAGATACAATTTAAATAAAGGATAGTTTGATTGGCTAATAAAGGATAGTTTGATTGGCTAAGGTGAGGAATATTGACAATATTTCAATGTTAAATACAAGGATAGTTTGATAGGCTAATAAAGGATAGTTTGATTGGCTAAGGTGAGGAATATTGACAATATTTCAATGTTAAATACACGGATAGTTTGATTGGCTAATAAAGGATAGTTTGATTGGCTTAGGTGAGGAATATTCACAATATTTCAATGTTAAATACATCTATATCTAGATATAGGGAGTAGTTCTTTTTATACGATTGAGTTTATGTTTAGTCTAATTTCTCTATTACTTATCTATGCTACTATATTTATAAAATATACGAATTACCCAACTCAACTATAATCCGCTCACGAGCAATATCATCGGATTTTATGGAATACATTGATAAACCACAAAAACCGATAAGATCCTGATAAATTTTGTCCAAATTTTTAAATTCAGTTTGTTTTTTTTAGCTTGACCCAATAACCGTGTGGTTTGTGTTTTTGCCCCGGTTCAGAAAGATTTTGCAAATCGAGTTAGACCATAATTGTGAACCCTGCTGCCTGCCCTGTGCTCAGTTGCTCACCATTCACCTATGTCGCCTCGAGCTTGCTCGCCCTCCCTCCTCCATGAGCTCGGCGCAAGCAAGCACAAATTGTATTTTATCCTAGTTATTAAGCACTCTGACGTGTAGTATCTAGGTCCCGTTCTTTTCTCCAATAAAAGTTTGATGAAGATTAAAATTTTCGTGGCACGCTTTTTAAACTGCTAAACGGTATATTTTGTGCGAAAACTTTATATATATATATATTTCGAAGACCGTATCGATGTTCAAACCATAAAATAAATAATTATGAAACCGGAGGGAAACGCATTTGGACGAACTGTGGGATGGTATAATCCCAAATTTCTCACCTACATTAGGGCTTGTGGAGGAGACACCGAAGTGACTTTTACGTGTCCCAACCCAACCCAATGCCCAGCGAACTGCGGCGGCGACCACATCGGCGGTGCAAGCAGGCGCACCTCCGGCCATTCCTCGGTCCTCGCCTCGTGCAGGTGCTCCGCTTCTGGCCCTGTTCAGTTGCAAAATTTTTCACCAAACTTCCAATTTTTCCGTTCCATTAAAACTTTTTTTTACACATATAAACTTCCAACCTTCCCATCATATCGTTTCAATTTCAATCAAACTTTCAATTTTGATGTGAACTAAACACAACCAGACTGTAAAAAAAAAACAGGTCTGAAAAACCGGTCCGGTTAATTCGGCTTTTTCTTACAGAACTGATATTTTCTGAAAACCGAGGCTTCACGTAACAGATTAAATAAACCGAAAGTCAGAAAAACATTTTTAATCTGTCGAAAATTTCCACTCCACATCTCCCGTTCATCCCTTCACTCACTTCCCTCCTCCTTATCCACGAAATCAGGAGGCGCGGCGAGGGCGGCGCTCACAGCCGGCGGCGGGCGGCGGGCGGCCGCGTCGTCCCTTCTCCTTCCACGCACCTGGTGCGGCGAGGGCGGCGCTCACAGCGGGCGGCGGGCGGCCGCGTCGTCCCTCCTTCCACGTACCGCAACCTCGGGCAGGTGAGGATCGAGTCTTCATGGAGCGATGTTGTTTATTAGTGATGATTTTTCATGCTCGTGAATTTGTACATGATCTATTTGGTATTTGTGCCCTTACATAAATCTGAACTGCTTATTTATTTACTTGTGAAGTTGTCGTTCGTTCCTGGAATGGAAATGCGAAGATATTAATAACTGGTTAATTAACTAATTAAACAAACTAAAAAATATTAGGATTTGACAGGAAAACGATATTGAATTATTGATAGATTTGTCATGAAAAAACACGTTCATATGGTTATACTTTTAATATTTCCTTTAAATATGTAGTTTGAAAAAAAATAAGGATGAAACATGTGCATTGGAGACGGTGTCGATGGCCCGCTATGTTGTATGACACTGTAGTGTGTTCTTGTTTGCCTCGCTATGTTATAGATGGACAAGAGGACCAAGCTTTTTTGTATTATAGGGCTGCAGGGCATATGCGTCTAGAAAAAGGAAAAGGATGCGATGAGGCAAGCCATTAGAAATAGGTCAATGAATGAAAGGGATAGGATGGGAATTATCTAAACACTAAAATATGTAAGAATGATTGAACTTGTGTAAACATGCTTGGACTTAATAGTAGGGGTGAAAACGGTACGGAAACGGACGGAAACAACCTTTATCGTTTTCGTTTTCATATTTTTTTCGGAATCGGAAACCCCGGAAACGAAAACGGAAACGAATATTATCGAAACCGAAAACGGAGCAAAAACGAACTGGCGCGGATACGGTAACGAAAATTTATCGGAATACAAAAACCCCTCAAACTGAGCTTCAAACTTTTGTCAAGTCCAATTCTCAAGTCTCAACAGTCAACAATTCATCATAAAACACAATTATATGAAATCGTCTCAACAGCAAAATATATTCTTCTATAACTTCATATAATTTGCATAACAAATATTTAAAAAAAATTACAGCAAAACACCCTTGTATAAGATATATAGTATACACTATTATTCAGTGCTATACTGCTAATCTGCTATGAGCTACTGCTAATCTGCTATGAGCTATCACTCCATCATCAGTACATAGTTCATCAATTGTTTCGGTCATCACACAACAGCAGCACACATCAATCCATCAGTACAGTACTTGGATCAATCACAAAACAGCTACTTGCATTTGATGATTCCATCATAAATCTACAGCACAAAAGAAATCAAATCAATGGTTTAGGCTCGTCGGCTCGTCGCTGGGCTGCTGGCTGCTGCCGCTGGGCTGTTGGCTACTGCCGCTGGGCTGCTGGCTGCTGCGACTGCGAGGCGAGGCGTCGTCGGCTCCTTGGTGTGGCTGTGGCGTCGTCGTCAGTGGTGGTAGCGGCGGTGAAACGGCGGGACGGCGCCGCGGCCACGAGACGGCGCTGCGAAACGGCGGGACAGCGTTGCGAGATGGCGGCGGTACGAGACGGCGAAGACGGTGGGGGCGAGGTTGCGAGGAGCCGAGGATGGCGGACCAGCGGTGGCGCGGGCGCCGGGCGGTGGGCGCTAGCGCGATGCTCCGCCGCCGGCTCGCGGTCTCGCAAAGTTGCGATGCCGTGTGGCTGTCTCTCTCCTCTAGGGTTAGCCACTATTTGGGTAGATGCCGCGATTTGGGTTGGGCTTAAAACTTGGGGACGAGTTATAGACTATTGATTCTATGGGCCTTTTTAACTTCGGAAATTCCGATAATTTTTCCGGAATTTTTCCGACCGATTCCGAGTTCCGACGGAAACTGCTATTATCATATTCGATTCCGTTTCCGAGAAAATATTTCCGTTTTCGATTCCGTTTCCGAGAAATTCCGACCGGCTGATTCCGTTTCCGATAACAGGCCCAGAATCCGGAAAGTTTCCGTACCGTTTTCACCCCTACTTAATAGAGCCTCCTCCTTTCGCATTTGTAAACTTTTTAGTTGTCGTCCAATCCCATCCAACATGTATCCCAAACAAAAAATCGGTTCATCCAATCCATCCAACCAGACAGGCAACTTGGATCATCCCCCAAAAACATGGATGCCTAAAACCCATCCAAGCTTGCTTTCAAACCAAACACTACCTATGTATCTCTCGCAACGACGTAAGGAGTCACAACTCACAACCTCATAGGCCAAGTATGGCTTTCTCTAGGCCGGTCTTCATGATCAACTACCAGTGGCTGAAACAAAGCAAATAACGATATTGGGTTATTTCGTTGATCAAAATAGTCCAATTGAATTGTTAGTTGCTAATTTGATTCAAATTGACATCATTAGATGAATGCGAAAGGAAAGGCTTTTACATTATGAAATGTATTTTAGTAGCTTCTTAGTGGCAATACCTAGTGGCCTCTGCATGGCGCGTGCGGACCTTGCCTCGGCACCATGTGTCCATTGCCTCTGCATCAACGCACACGTCCGTCTTCCTCATGCTGCTCCACCAAACAAGTAGCTTATAGGAATTCATTGCGTTGCTTTCTGATTGCGCATGGGTTTTTCAGGTTGGCGCATGTCGAGTGCGGCGGTGAATGGATTGGCTGGTGCCGGTGGTGGCATCATCGCCCAGATCATCACCTACCCCCTCCAGACTGTACAATCATTCTCCCCCTACCATCTTATGTAGCTCTGCTGTTCCTTTATAGTCTGCTCAATCCTTCCTCATCATGATGATGGCCTGAGCAGGTGAACACCCGGCAGCAGACAGAGAGGTCAGCAAAAAAGAAGAAGGCCAATGGCGCAGCCATCGCCAATACTTCCACCCTCTTCCAGATGCTCCAGGTAGTTCCTCCTGGACTTTTAGTTTATTTGGAATTGCCTCCTCTAATGTTATAATGGCCAAGTGTGGAATCGAGTTACTGCAGCTGTTCCAAACAGAAGGATGGGGAGGGTTGTATAGCGGCCTTAAACCCTCTCTTATTGGCACCGCTGCTTCACAGGTAAATTCCACTGGTTTAGTAATTTGGTGCTACTCACATCATTTTTTTCTGTAACAATTGTATTTCCCTGTTTGTCAATGTGATGATACTTGGATGAGTCTGTACGGTGGTATTCAGGATTTATGGTTCATCCTGTTTGTGGTTGTAGGGAATCTATTACTACTTTTACCAGATTCTCAAAAACAAGGTGGAAGATCTAGCAGTTGCTCGCGGTAAGAAGGGTCTAGGGGATGGTACTGTTGGGATGTTCTCCTGGCTTGGTATTGCAGCTGTTGCTGGGTAAGCCATCTACTCTCGCACTGAAATTGCTAAACATCATTTATATGTCAAGTCAACCTGGAGCCCCAACATTCACCCAAAACAAATCGAATGCTTGTCTCCATTTAATGCTGGAATGAACAATTCAGTCTGGACAACCGGGACATTATCAGTTGGTAGTGGTCCAATAGGGCATCTCCATAGTATCCTGTCAAACGAATTGTAATAGAGTTCTGATGAATTTGACTGAGCTTGCAAAGGCTAACAGAGCGTTGAAACCTTAAATTGTTTCGGAAAGGGAGATAAGAAAATGTAATTCATGGTAATGTATGGTTGCCATGATTGTTCGTATGGCCTTGCCTCCTTAGAACTGACTGAAGGCGGTGATTAACTTTGAATTTGAAGCGTGTAATCCTTTCCAGTTAAGATGGTTTTTGTTCTGGAAAACCATAGCGCTGTGAAATAGAGTCACCAGTATGGCGAAGATTGCACTTTGAATGTAATATTGCAACATTGATCCTCAGGCATTCTGATGGACACTTTTCTCTGCTGCAGGTCAATCAATGTTCTTCTTACCAATCCAATATGGGTTCTCGTGACTCGTATGCAGGTAAATTTTGTTTAACAGTCTATATTTTAAAATGACATATAACACCAAAAAAGATCATCGATGATGGGGTTAGTGAGTTACTATACTGTATGTCCTGTCAAAATTCAAAAAAAGAGAAGAAATCTTCTAATATGTTAGAATATTAACATTGGTATTGCACCCATTGAATTTAATTACTGTTGCTTTTGCCCCCACTTTCTGGTAGCATACTTAACCTTCTTTGTACCTGCCTGACTCCAAGCATTAGCTTTGTTTTTATGATGACAATGATCCATGAAACTTCAGGAGGCGCCGAATCACAAGGATTATTGGTCCATGACATCCTTTGTGAAATTAGTTGGAAGACCATGGTCGGTTGTAACCAAGCTTGTATTAACTATGCAACTACTATTAAATTGGAACATTCTAATATTATTCAAAATATCTGTAAGTTTTTTTATCATCAGTTTGGAAATTAACTTTATTCCATTTTTCAGACACATACGCAAGCAGAAAAGAAGATCATGGAGTCTAAAAAGGAGCTTTTGCTGAAGGATGTTGCTAGGGCCAATTCAATAGAGGTCTCAATTCTTAAGGACAGGTTGTATAAACTTGATTCTGAAAAGCCTCGTCCATATGGGACAATTCAAGCGGTGAGTAATTGAGCACACTCACATTCCTTAAGTTGCTATACATTATTTTGTATATATAATCCATTTCTTAACAATTATGCAGCACATAAAATAAGATAGTACGTGAATCCCCCACACCCAACCCTGCCCCTCTCTATTTTTTGTTGAGAGTTGTGACCACATCTAGATATTTAGATAGATTTCTCACTTGTACTATTTAGATAGTACAAGAATTCTTGATTTTTTTATCGAATTGCTTTCTTCCTTCTAGGACTAATTGCTGCACTTACAGATTTTAAAATTCTGTTTGCAAAAAACTACAATGAATAGTAGCTGCAATTGCATTTCAAGTTTTGGGCTCTACAAACTTGCTTTTAACTAATCAAATGTATTTGTCACTGGTCAGACATGATTTTTCTTACTTTTATCAGTAGTATGTAGGTCCGGGAGGTCTACCGTGAATCAGGCATAAGAGGATTCTGGAAAGGACTTATTCCAACACTAATTATGGTTAGTTTATGTTTCTCAAAACATTTGAGCTGAAATTAGTGGTTATGTAAGAGTGACTATAGAGAATGAACCATTTAAATTGTTAGGTATGTAATCCATCAATTCAATTTATGATCTATGAAACATTGGCAAAGCGTCTCCGGTCAAAGAGATCTGGAAAGGAACTCCCAAAAAAGAACCTTACTGCTATGGAGGTATGGATTTGTTTTTTCGATTTAGCTCTGCATTAGAAATTTGCATGTATCTGTGTCTGTGGATATATGAGTTTTTAACAGTTAGATGGCATCAGCTATTTGCATGTGCTGCCTTCCTAGGAACTTCATGTTTCTTTTTTATTTCTAGAAATTTGTATTGTATCTTTCAATCCTATAAACCTGTTCACCGTTTATCCGCTTCGATGCAAATAAAGCTACATTGATCATGATCAATAATATTTGGTTCAATGTAAAAAGAATCATCGTTGGGATTGCTATAATTACCTTCAAATCATTCGTCTATAATTCTTGTACTCCATAAATTATTATATTTAAAGATGCATGCTACGGTTATTTGAGCAAACCAGATAATTTGGCCACATAAAGCGCCAGGACAGAGTAATTTCATACTACAATTAGCTATGCAGTCAATTTATGATTCTATGAATGCACTAAAGAATATTCATCATTATTACTTCCCTTTGTTTAATTATGTCCATAGCACAGACCATATATTTGTTTCTTTATTCTTCAGATCCAGAGCTAAATAACATCTTAAGCTCTTTGAAATTTCCTTTGATGCATTTATATGTCCTATCCTTACCATTTTCTCTTTGAGCAGGTATTCTTATTAGGTGCAATAGCAAAGCTCGGAGCTACTGTTGTGACATACCCATTGCTAGTGGTTAAGGTAAACTTAATATTATATACATGTAAATCATCTTATCTTGTGCAAAGTGTTAAAACTGATGCATTTCTCACTTGTACATCTGTTTAAGCTCAATTTTTTTTAAGAAATGAGGAATTACTGGCTTGTCAGATCAGCCAGTGATGGGCCACTCAGGATTGCCAAAATAGGCCTGAATAGAAACCCGGAAGTCCACATCGATGCTAGAGATTTCTTTTCCATTTCTCTACTCTGTTTCTCTGATGTTGTTAAAACAAATGCTTTCAGCAAAACAACTACAGTACTAATAGCTGTCCTGCATTGTTGCATACAACAACCCCATGAATATGCTGCACCACATTTTTGCTCTCCTTCAGAATATAATTTAATCTTGTGAGACTTTACTCAACAACGACAATATCTAGACCTGCCACGGGTGCAAGTAGTTGCAGGCAATGCCAGTCTATCTGGGTTGAGTGTATGAATGGTTTACATTATCAAAATAGTGTCATGTTTGTTTGTGCTATCCTGATTGTTGTATTGAACTAATGCAGTCTAGGTTGCAAGCAAAACAAGAAATTGGCAGGAATGTGATGTCCAGATACACAGGTAAATCATTTCCTACCATTTTAACTTACTAGCAGAAAACACTGTTTCATTTCCATATTTGTTGGGATCATTGTTTTTCCGCGCTGCTCCTATGTCTTGTGTGTCAGACATTTAGCTATACCTCTTCCGTTATAAAATGTAGCTACTTTTAGCTACGGATATAGATATTTTGGGACGGAGGGAATATTTGCTACTCATTGTGCAAGTAATATAATGCTGACTGCCTGTTTTCTCCAGGTACGATTGACGCGATCATAAAGATGATCCGGTATGAAGGATTGCACGGGTTTTACAAAGGAATGGGTACGAAGATTGTACAGAGCGTCTTTGCCGCCTCAGTTCTTTTTATGGTAAAAGAAGAGTTGGTAAAATTCGTAGTAATGTTAATTGCTAGGAGTAGGACTGTGCTCGGTCCTAGCTCTAAGAAACGATAGGCAGTTTATATATATCGATTATTTACAAGATAGGAAACCCAAAATGTCTCCAAATACTAATGCTTCTCTTCTTGATGGTGCGTTGTACTTTCCATCTTCAAAAAGAAACATTAACAGCCAATAGCACAAACATCAACCAAAATTTCAACATGCTGAAGAATTTCCTTGTTTTACACTACAACAATTTAGGCAGCGTTCGTTTGGAGGACATTGAACGGTGCATTTTTTGTAAAAAATTTTCTATAGGAAAGTTGCTTTAAAAAATCATATTAATCCATTTTTAAAATTTAAAATAATTAATACTTAATTAATCATGAGCTAATGGCTCACCTCGTTTTGCGTATCTTCTCAGTCTCCTCAATCCCCTTCTTCTCAAACACACCCTTAATCCTTTATTTGCACTTCTTGTCTGTCTCATTGACACGTGAGGCTAAGGACCCACAATTCAGTGACAGAAGGAGAAAAGTGCAAGATTGCCAAAAACTGCAGTAGCGTAGGTGAAATATGTGGGCAGGTTCGATTATGAAACCAGTTTCTCAGATATCACACTTATCATTTTCTTTTACAAGACAGAATACAGATGACTCATTGCTTACGCTTCTCTTCCTGCTGGTGCACTCCCAACTTTGTGATTAGGATTCCTAGTAGTACTAGTTAAATTCGTGACTTTGGACATCACATCCATGGATATAAATAGCGAGAGAGGTTAACCCCTGAGGGTAAGCCACAATCGAGAAATTCGAGAGTTTGGATCTCTTTGTATTATGGTCTTATAAGAAACTCATGAGGGGTGTTGTGGTTGCACATTATGAACAAATTCATTTGGTGAAGTTGTTTCTTAGTTTATCTAATTTATTCTAATAAAGTAAACTTGATCTAACGGTTGGTTTTGGACAAAACGAGTTTCTACAGAAACGTTATCGAAGCAGTCTTCAGTTTTACGGTCAGACCACCTTTTTAAGCCTTTTGAGGTTAGGGTGAACTCAATTATTTGATGTTTCGATTATGCGGGAGAGAAGATTCAGAGAGTTCAGAGATGATGTGCCAACCAGTGCTCGCTTCTTGACCAGTTCATGAGCAGATGGTGAAAAGCCAACAAAGGCTGACAAGATCTGCCACAGCTTTCTTTGGGCTAGCAAAGCTTATGCAAACGGCGGCGTCTGTCGGGTCGCATGGGCTCGAGTTTGCTCGCCCAAGGAGTATGGTGGTTTGGGGATTCCTGATCTAGAGAGGTTGGGAATCGCCTTGAGGTCGCGATGGCTCTCGCAGCAGAGAACTTCACCGGAAAAGCCGTGGCAAGGGCTTAGTATTCTGGTCTCGCAGAAGGAGCGCAATCTAGTATCGATTTCTATGGTATGCTTGGTAGGGGATGGGAATTCAGTGCTATTCTAGGAGGATTGCTGGCTGCAGGGTTCCTCCATTCGGTTGCTAGCACCGGCTGTCTATGCTGCAATCCCTGCCCGTCTCCGGAATCGACGCACGGTGGCTGAGGCAATGACTGACAGAAGATGGATCCAGGACATCAGTTCGGCGTTGGGTATTCAAGCGATCCTGGAGTATTTTAAGCTTTGGGATTGCCTTCGGTCAGTGCAGCTTTCCGAAGAGCCGGACTCTCTATCTTGGCGGTGGGAGACCTCAGGAGAATACTCTTCCCGCTCGGCTTCTCCTGTTCTCTTTTTTGGAAGAACTCTTCTCTAGCACAAGCCAATTTGGCAATCTTTGGCACCCTCTCGCTGTCGCTACTTTCTTTGGTTGGTACTCCCTCCGTTTCACAATGTAAGTCATTCTAGCATTTTCCACATTTATATTGATGTTAATAAATCTAGATTCATTAACATCAATATGAATATGAGAAATGCTATAATGACTTACATTATGAAACGGAGGAAGTAGCTCTTAACCGTTGCTGGACAGCAGACCGTCTCCGGAGTCGTGGTTTGTCGCACCCGGATCGATGTGTTCTGTGTGATCAATGCGAAGAGACAATTGATCATCTCTTGGTCACATGCCCGGAGTCGCGGCAACTGTGGTGGGTTGCGCTCAGAGCTATCGGGCATTCGGAGTGCTTACCGCTCAATGAACACTCTTTCCTCTCATGGTTGTGCGACTGTCGCAAGAAGATGGTCAAGGAACATTGCCGGGGTTTCGACACCATCGCGACGTTGGTTGCATGGACGATCTGGAAGGAAAGAAACAATCGAGTCTTCAACCAGAAGAGCAGAACTTGGGCGGAGGTTGCAAGGGTTATGACGGGTGAAGCGGAGCTGTGGCGGCTAGCTAGAGCTGCAATCCCCGTTTTGGTAGCTCATGTTAGTGGAGAAGGGTCGCAAAATTTAGTTGGAGATTAGGCTTTTGTTTCTTGGTTCTCCTCCTGTACCCTGTCCCCTTCGCTTTGTTTTTTTGGCCCGCTTTATACATGTATTTATTCCTTCTTAATACAAAGATGCGCTCCTTGCGTATTAAAAAAAAAAAAGCCAACAAAGGCATTGATCGTCGATGCCGCTGCTAGTAATCTACTACTACTAATATGCCAAGAATTGAGAAACTGTGCAGGATCAGCTCCCCTCCGATGCAGACTGAACATATCCCTGAAGATCTTGCGAGAAATTCCATCTGCATTCAATTCATTGGTAGTACACAGTTTCTTGAGCGGCCAAAAGGCCATCTTAATTGATTGCCAATCTATCTGAAATGGCATCCACTGCAGGTAGGAGTAGTGATTCTGAAGCTGGTTCAACTGCCGTAAATGTTCTTGGTGATGGCTGACGAACAAGTGAACATCACTTGGTATACATACTAGTAGTCTAGTACTAGTTGCATCTGCTTGGAGTAATTTCATGAAAACAATGGTTTGGCATCTAGTATGATAATGGTAACAAAATATCTTAAATCTGATGGATCACTGCACCTGGACCTGGACCTGGACAAGGACAAGAAGCAAGAATGCAAAGATTGCATCCTTGTTTTTCCCTCTTCTTCTGTCACTCACAGGGGATACGAGGAGTTTGTAAATGCATGCATTGAACTTGTGCATAGTGGAGTATGCAGCTGCCATGGCCGTATGCTATGCTGCTCTGCAAACTCAACTTACTCAAGCTCACATTCATCATCATCATCATCACAAATCTGCAAATCTGCAAACTGCAAATCTCCACAAGGTTGTCACCGATTCATCATCATCAAGGATCGCCACCTGCGCCAGATACGACTGGAGAAGGCAGGGTCCAAGTGGCCTTGGATTGGAACAGTTCAGTTCTTGCTCTCATCTTCTCTTCTCCTTTCTTCTCCCGGCTAGTACCAGTCATAGTCAAAGCATGTATAATTAAAAACTGTCACATTTGTGCAGATGCAGGAGAGAAGATTTCGAAAGTTCAGACTTTGGCTTTGGCCCTGTTTATATCCCACCCAAAATTTTTTACCCTGTTACATCGAACGTTTTAATACCTGCATGAAGTATTAAATATAGGCTAAAAAAATAACTAATTGCACAGATTGCGATTAATTTGCGAGACGAATCTTTTAAGCCTAATTGCTCCATGGTTTGACAATGTGGTGCTACAGTAAACATATGCTAATGACGGATTAATTAGGCTTAATAAATTTGTCTCGCGGTTTACTAATGGATTCTGTAATTAGTTTTTTTTATTAGTGTCCGAACACCCCATACGACACCCTATATAATACCCGATGTGACACGCCAAAACTTTACACCCCTAGATCTAAACACCTCCGATATGGCGTGCCAGTGCATTGATGGAGTATTTGGAGTACCGAAAGTCGTTGGAAAATTAATCGGCACATCATCAAAGCCAAGAACAACACTTGTTTGGTTCTGGGATTAGATGGGATGGGATGAAACCATCCTGATTTTTAGGATGGGATGATTCTACTCGTATGTTTGGTTCATAGGATGAGACCATCCCAGTTCTTTGTTTGGTAGAAAGGATGAGGGAGGTATGGGATGGACGCCATTTGTGGCTACCGTCAACCCATGTTCGATCCCGGCGGCAAGCTGGTGGGAGCGGTGTGGCCAGCAACTCGGCGAGCGAGCAAGCGGAGGAGGGACGGCGTGGCCGATGACTCGACGAGCACACGAGCGAGCAGGCAGAAGGAGGAGTGGTGGCGACCAACAGGCAGACGGGCGGACGAGCGAGAAGGCAGATGACCAGTCGTGGAGGAGAGGCAAGGCGGCCGCTCGCGGAGGAGAGGCGGCGGAGACAAGGTGACGACGGGTCGCGGAGGAGCGTCGGCCTCTCGCAGAGGAGAAGCGGCAACAGGTCGTGGAGGGTCGACGGCAGTGGGTCGCGGAGGGTCGTCAACCGCTCGTGGAGGAGAGGTGGCGGCGGGTCGTGGAGGAGAGGTGGCGGCCGCTTGCAGAGAGGCGTCGGCAGTTGCGGAGGTGGCAGATAGCACGGATGAGCGCCAGCGGATGCAGAGACAAGCTGACGTCGTGTGCTCCGTCTAGGTAGGACGAGCTCGTCCGATTGATTTTGCCGGATGGCTTGGTCCTAGATTTTGAGAGGAATATTCCTCTTCAGGGACCAACCCAACCCACTAACCCATAAACCAAATACTCCTCAAAGTGGGTTCGTCCCATTCCACCCCTGCAACCAAACACCACCTAGATGACGAGACAACACACGCGGCTGTATGCTAGTTCTCCCTCGGGTTACATAGCTGTGGAGATTTTGAGTAATATATATCTACACGAACAGCTTATCCGACTGAAGGTAGGAGGTGGACCAGATTTGTATATTACTACATCCGTCCCAGAATATAAGAAGTTTTAGAGTTAGACATGATTATTAAGAAAGTAGGTATAATTAAATAGGGAGAGGTCGTGATTGGTTAAGAAATGGAGGTAGGTGGAAAAAACGAATGATGGATAGTGGTGATTGGTTGGAATAGAATGTTGGTGGAGAAGTTATTATATTTTAGGATAAGTCCTGAGTGTTAAAAGTTGTTATATTTTTGGACGGAGGGAGTATGTAAATAGATTAGCTAGGCTTTGGACATTGTATTGCCTTGTGTTTTAAGGCATAGTCCGTAGTATTAGTCTTATGCAATTGAATAACTGAATAAGAAAATCCATATCGTGTCTGACTAGGTTTTCCCCTTTGTAACCTTGCCTCCGAACCTATATAAGGAGGGAGGGAGTCCCCTGAGGGCAAAGGAACACCAAGATTATCAGACCAATACAATATCCGGTGGATACAATCCCCGAAACAAAAGTAATGTATTATTTCTCATCGAGAAGGTCTGAATCTGTCGAAATCTTTGTCTTTGTACTCATCCACTTTAGATCTCATATGCTACCCTTTTTCTCAGTGTCAATTTCTAGAATCGACAATAACTATTGTTGTTTTGAATAAGATTGAGGTTAAAAGATCCATTTTTATAAAATTGTTTTTTTTGGAATATTCACTTTCAAACTAAGACCACTTGTCTTCTTCTTCTAATATTTACAAAAACTAGATATAAAGCCATGTTATTACCCTAAATATAAAAATATTTTTTTGCTCATTTCATTGTTAAATTGTAACTAGTGGTCCAAGTTTAAATGGAAACAAATTATAGGTATCAATTATTAAAAATGGAGGGAGTACAACCTTGACTATTAATAATGTTTAAAATATTTAGTTTGAAGAAAAATTTATAAAATTAAATATTTAACTGCAGAGATTCTGAAGCTGGTTCAACTGCCGTAAATGTTCTTTTGGTGATGGCTGACGAACAAGTGAACATCACTTGGTATACATAGGCCTGCTTTAGCTCCCAAAACAAAAACTTTTCAACCATCACATCGAATATTTGGATACATTCATGGAGTATTAAATGTGGAAAAAAATCAATTACACAATTTGCGTGTAAATTATGAGACGAATCGTTTAAGTCTAATTGCACCATGATTTGACAATGTGGTGCTACAGTAAATATTTGCTAATGACATATTAATTAGGTTTAATAAATTCGTCTCACAGTTTCCTGGTGGAATCTGTAATTTCTTTTGTTATTACACTATGTTTAATACTTCAAATATGTGTCCGTATATCCGATATGATAACCAAAGTCAAAAATTTTCTCCAACTAAACAAGGCCATACTACGAGTTGCATCTGCTTGGAGTAATTTCATGAAATTAATGATATGGCATCTAGTATGATAATGGTAACAAATTGTCTTAAATCTGATGGAACACTGCACCTGGACCTGGACCAGGACAAGAAGCAAAGATGGCATCATTTTTTTCTCTCTTCTTCTGTCACACTCACAGGGGGTACGAGGAGTTTGTAAATCCATGCATTGAACTTGTGCATAGTGGAGTATGCAGCCGCCATGGCCGTATGCTATGCTGCTGCTGCAAATCTGCAAACTCAAGCTCACATTCATCATCATCATCATCACAAATCTGCAAACTGCAAATCTCCACAAAGGTTGTCACCGATTCATCATCATCAAGGATCGCCACCTGCGCCAGATACGACTGGAGAAGGCAGGGTCCAAGTGGCCTTGGATTGGAACAGTTCAGTTCTTGCTCTCATCTTCTCTTCTCCTTTCTTCTCCCGGCTAGTACCAGTCATAGTCAAAGCATGTATAATTGAAAACTGTCACATTTGTGCAGATGCAGGGGAGAAAATTTCAAAAGTTCAGATATGGCATGCCAGTGCATTGATGGAGTATTTGGAGTACCCAAAGTCGCTGGAAAATTAATCGGCACATCGTCAAAGCCAAGAACTTCAAGTGACGAGACGGCACACGCAGCTCAGCAGCTGCATGCTAGTACTCCGGGTGGGTTTAGTTCACGTTAAAATTGGAAGTTTGGTTAAAATTGAAACGATGTGATAGAAAAGTTGAAAGTTTATGTGTGTAGAAAAGTTTTGATGTGATGGAAAAGTTGGAAGTTTGAAGAAAAAGTTTAGAACTAAACAAGACCGCCTTCGGGTTACATATATACCCACAGAAAGCTTATCCGACTAAAGTATGTAAATAGATTAGAATTTAGACATTGTATTACCTTATATTCGAAGGCATAGCCCGTAGTATTAGTCTTATACGGTTGAATAACTTAATAAGAAAATCCATCCCTTTGTAACTTTGCCCTCGAACCTACATAAAAAGGATAGAGCATAGGAACACCAATATCATCATATCAATATAATATTCGGCGGATACAATCCCGAAATCGGGAGTAAGGTATTATTTCTCAACCTGTTTAAATCCGTCTCTTTACTCATCCATTTTAGATGTCGTGCGCTACTCACTTTTCTCATTACCGATTTATAGAATCGACAATAACTATTATTGTGTTGAATAAGATTGAGGTTAAAAGATCCGTTTTTATATAATTGTTTTTTGGAATATTCACTTTCAAACTAAGACCGCTTGTCTTCTTCTTCTAATATTTAAGCCATGTTATTACCCTAAAAATAAACATTTTATTTGCTCACTTCGTTCTTAAATTGTAACTAGTGGTCCAAGTTTAAATGGGAACAAATTATAGCTATCAATTATTAAAAATGGAGGGAGTAATACCTTGACTATTAATAATGTTTAAAATATTTAGTTTGAAGAAAACTTTTATAAAATTAAATATTTACTTATTTTCTAAAAATTATAAAGAATTGTGTTTTGGAGATCATGTTGTTGTTGCAAGAACCCCTTCTTACTGTAAAGTTATGACCCACTAACTGCAATTAAGATTCTAAAGCTCAAACCTCGATGTGCTACATCATCGTTAATTCTCAGCCGTTGGATCAGTAGATTTGATTATCTCTGAACCGTTGGATGAAAAAACACAGTCTAATCCACCTCACACAGTCACCATGGGAGGCCCATCTAATTTGATCGTGGCCCAATTCAATAGTGAGGGATTTTTTCATCCCAATCACCAATCTCAGCAAAATATCCTACTGCAATACATGGGGTTTCAACTAGTAATAGTTGACTATAAGCTAATTATGAGCTTATGTGAGTGAGAAGATAAAGAAAAATATGAAATGTTGGCTCTTATGCAAAAATTAACTTTACACATGCTTCAAATAGATGCATTGTTAAGTTCATAGTGAAAGAGAGAAAAAATTGAAGCTACCCTAAGTATTATACTACTTTTTAGCTTTAATACGGGCTTAGAGCAATACTCCCTCCATCTACTTTTGATAGTTATATTTTATCTTGGCACACAGACAAAGGATAAGTAATTTTACTTATCATCTATTTAAACATGCTACTAGTCATTCCTTGTAAATAAACAATTCATTAATATTTACATTTCTCGATGCACATGTAACCAATTTTGTGTGGAAGAACGGAGAGTCGCACATTAAATCTGAGAAAGTCATTAAGATGATATGTTGTTGGATTGAAATATGCCTATCAAAAATAAAATTTTCAGATTTAGAAATATGCCTATCAAAAGTAGATGGAAGGAGTACTGAGGTGGAGGGGAGAAGAGAGGAGAGAGAGGAGAAGCGGGCTATAAAGTTACAGCCAGCTTGGCACAAGAAACAATAAACTCTGTGAGAGAGACAAGTGAGTCCTATATTAATGGTAAAGAACTAACTATAATATAAGTGGCCTGAGAGAAGACTGCAAATAACCTTACATGCAATAATTTGACTGTATTATTACCCTTGCTCTTATAGCTACTTGTTAGCTCCAAGCGCATTAATGTTGAGTTCAGGTCAGCTCGTGGGATGAGATTTTTTGGCGACATGTGAAACAAGATGAGCCATTATTAGTACATAATTAATCAAATACTAATTATTACAAACTTAAAAAAATATATTTATTTGATTATTTAAATAAGCTTTTACATAGAAAGCAATGCAGTTAGAAAAACTGTTTATGATAATTGTGGGGAGAGCTAAGTCGAAATGTAGAAACGGACGAATTGGTTCTTAACTGGTTCCAACCTCCGCTTCCTCCTTCCTAGCACACATGTTTCCCAAACTATTAAACGACGGGGTTTTTTGCAAAAAAAAAATCTATAGAAAAGTTTCTATAAAAATCATATTGATGATCTATTTTTTAAATTTTTTAGCTAGTGCTTAATTAATCATAATTCATCGTTCCGTTTTATGTGTGGAGGGTAGGGGGTTTCCAATCCCTTCAAAAGAATACAGAGTACAACGGTTAATACTCCATCCGTCCCAATATAAGTGTACCTAGAATCAGATGCGATATTTCATAATAAAATGAATATGAATAGGTAGTTGTCCAGATTTGTTGTACTACGAAATGCCATATTCGTTAGTACTATACTCCCTCATTCCAAAAGTCTAAGTCATATTTCATTCTTTAGTTTTTCCAAAAGTCTAAGTCATATTTCATTCTTTAGTTTTTCCAAAAGTCTAAGTCATATTTATAGTTACTATGTGCTATGTTAAATATTTTATCGAAACCCAAAAAGCCATTTTAGTACTTATAGATTGCATGTTCATTGGTTTTATAGTTAACTACACCTTGATCTTGGTTAAAAAGAAAAAGGGCTTCCAAAATACTTTTGGAAGGATGGAGTACTATAAAATGTGGCACCTGATCCGTTATTATACTATACTAGGTGTAGGAACGAATGGAGTACTTCAGTGCTCCCTCTATTGTAGAATATAAGACACAACTACTTTTTAAAGTTGTTTCATAATATAAGACGTGTATGCATGCATATCATTAATTAGTACCTCTTTTTCACTAAAATGTTACTCCGTATTATTTAAATCCTCCACCATTAAGATCTTTAATTTTATTAGGTGCATGCATTCTATTTATTAGGGTAATCTAAACTACGAGATGATAATAATTATTTTTTGGTCTTAACCAGGTTAAGGGTGACTGTGCCTTTTTGAAATGGAGGCAGTAGTCGACTAAAATTAAGCGTGGGTGCATAGGAAGAGTAAAATTAACAAGAGGTTAAAAATGGCGCGCCGATTTGTAGGTCGCAGCCTCGATCGCCTCTTGTAGATTACTCCAAGCAGATGGTGCCATGTGTTGTGGTTCAGGATACGAGGGAGGGATCAATGCCAAAAGGAGAATTGATGGTCATTATCTTGAGAAAAGAGCAATCATATGCTTGCTTAAAATATCCTCACAAACAGATTACGTACTACTCCAGAGTACTCAGTACAAGCAAAAGATCTAAAACTCCATTCGTCGGCATATTTAGTTGAATTTTAAACGCTTCCAAAATTTAAATTTTAAAACTTAATTTTGATATTTTTATCGAAATGAGAAACGTATATGAGTCTTTCGGCTAGCTTCACAAGGTAGTGGGCTAGACGATCTAGGTTTGAAGCCTCATCCCTTTTAATTATTTGATATTAGGTAATTCCATAATATTCACATCTTTTATATTTTTATCAAAATTATTTTTCAGCATTGGTTTTTAAATTGCTAAATACTGACATATAAAAATAAGGCTTTTCTGCATTTATATGTGTTCTTTTCTGCATAGATTGGTTTTTAAATTATATTTTTATCCATAAATTATTTTTATTTTGCTAATAAGCCAACCGATGGCAGCATTCAATATTTGCATGAAAAATACTGTACATATGACTTTGCCTACCTGAAATGAACATTAAAACCAAATTCTAAAATTAAAATCAAGCTAGACCGAGCACGTACAGCCAGTGCGTCCATTTTACCTGACATTTGATCTCAGTTCCGTTCGTTTTCACTCGTCCTTTCATGCTCCAGTTCCTTCTACTCCGTTCTATCGTCTCACGAGAATTTTACGGCGATTTTTTTTACTCCTTGTGTTGTACAGATAATCAATTCAGACACTTCTTTCGCAGATAAACAGTTCAGCTCGATTCCCGTTCTTTTCTGCATGGATTGATGAATAGGTAGTACAATTTTCATAAAACCTTTCTCTATATAGTTTCAAATCCAATTCTTAAACTTTATGATAAGTTAATTCATTCATATGTACTCCCTTTATCCTTAAAAAAACCAACCTATCATAGTACGAGATTGAGTTTTTTTTTTTACAGAAACAGTAGTACTCTTAAACAATTATCACAAATCATTCATATGTTCAGTCATTCAATAAAAAAGAACCGTAGAACACACGGCTAATGTTTTGTTTAAAAACGGACTGTTGTACAAATTATTGCTAAAGGTATATACTTAATTATAAGGATAAATTAAATATTTTGCTAAAAATAAGTTCAAAACAAATGGTCTAACCAAGTTTTTTTCTTAAGAAAAGAGTTATTTTTTTTCTAAATGTGAAGCAAATAATCTATTTCGATACTCCAATTAACAATTCGAAGACAACTAAAACCAACTTTTCTTTCTTGGTTTGTTTCTTCCATCTCCCATTTATATGTGTTGTGTGGGAGAGGGGTGCTTAAAATTGATGAAGATAAAGTTAAGGCACGTAAAACGAGAAAATCATTAGCACACGATTAATTGACTTATAATTATTACAAATTTGAAAAATATGTTTATTTGATATTTTAAAGTAACTTATATATAGAAAAAAGTTTTAGCACGAAATACACTGTTAGTCGTTTAAGGCTCTTTTGAATCAAATGATTTTATGTAGGAATTTCATAGGATTCATATCCTATAGGAATTTTTCTATGTTGCCATTTGATTTAAAGGATTGAAGTTTTTTAAATCCTATGAAATTCCCATGAAATGGCTCATTGCTTATAGATTTTGAAGGAAACTTAGCAAGAGCTCCAATCTATGAGAAAATTTCCTTTTGTGTCTATCTTTCTCATTCGATTCCTGTGTTTTTCCTGTGATCCAATTAAACAGTCATTCCTATGTTTTGCAATTCTCTATTTTACACTTGCATTCCTGTCAAAATTCTGTATTTCTTCCTATTTCTCTTTTTTTTCAATCATGCGATTCAAAGGGGCTTAAGGTTTAAGGTTTAGGGTTGTTTTGAATTGCATGATTGAAAAAAAGAAGCAATAGGAAAAGCACATGATTCAGACAGAAATACAAGTGAGAATAGAGGATTGCAAAACATATTTGATTAGACCACTTTGAATTGACGTTTTGGACAAGGTTGAAATCAAATTTTTATAAATTTGACCATCAATAACTTTAAAAATATTTAGTTTAAAGAAACTAGAACAATATATATAGATTTGTCTTTCAAAACACTATAATAAAAATTAAGCATGCATTTATTTATTGTGTATATTATAATAGAAAAATAAGGTCAAAGATATATTTTATAGACCATGTCATTGTCCAAAACGTCAATTAAAATGAAACCGGAGGGAGTAGGAATCGGTAGAGAAATATACTCAAAGGAAATTTTATAAGAGGTTGAAACTCTTGCTAAGTTTTCTCTAAAATCTATATGCAATGAGTTATTGCATATGAATTTCATATGATTTGTATAAATTCTTTGATTCAAACGAGCCCTTGCTCTGATTGATCTCTGTATCTACTGTATCTAGCTAGCATTGGGGTATTGCTTTGGCTATGGTGGCTATCCATCCCCATCGTTGTGCCTGCATCGCCTCTCATGACTCTCAATCTCTCTCTAGTGTGGTGATGAGCAACAACTAGTGTGGTGATGGGGGGAGGGGAGATGGAGGAGGAAGACAGTGCCCACTGAATGGGCACAGGCCGCCATTAAAGCATGCCTGCCTGCCATCTCTCTCCCCCCTCTCCGTGCCGGCCTCCCCCTCTGAACCCCCATTTATTGTCTGCGCTACGCCCATTAATGTCTAGACATGTCCTCTCTCTCTCTCTCCTCCTCATCGGATTGATTCTTGAATCTTGATTCTTTGCTGCCGTTGCATCTGCATCAGCATCTCTGTGTTCTTGCAACATTTGCTTGCTTTCTTGGTTTGGAGTAGCATGGATGAGGGTGTTTTTACTTCATGTCAAAATTAAAAGTTTGATTAAAATTGGAACGATGTGATGAAAAAGTTGTGTAGGAAAGTTTCGATGTGATGGAAAAATTAGAAGTTTTTGTGTGTAGGAAAATTTCGATGTGATAGAAAAATTGAAGGTTTAAAGAAAAAGTAGAGAACTAAACTAGACATGAGTGTATCTACTGCTGTAACAACAACTCTGGTTGTTGGTTGAAGAAGAGAGGAGAGAATAATTAATTAGGGCTTTTGTGAGATCGATTAATTTGGGTTTAGGGATGGATGGGTTGATGATTTGGACGTGTTGTGCGTTTGATTGCGGGGGGTTGGCATGTGCAGGTTCGCTCAGCAGTCAAGATCGCCATAAAACGCAGCGTATGAGATGCGTACCCTTCTTCTTCCTTGATTGGTTGTCTCCTCGCCAACCTCCTCTTCATGAGATGATAGTAATAATTCGTTCGTTTTTACCCTGCTCACAGTTGATCTCTGATCTCGTCGTACCGGATTATATATACATGTAATTACTACTGCATCGATCGTCAGCAGCATGGTTACATCTGATTGGATTTGTGTTAGTGATGCGATTTTAATCGATTATAAAGTAGTAAATAAAAGAGGAATAATGAGCAGATTAAGAACAAGGGAAAGAAATGTAATATGCATTCTCATGAGCTTAAAATTTTTCATGCGACAAAGCATGGCTGGATGGCTTCTAATGAAGCCCTAGGAGATCGATCGATCGAGCTATATTCAACTATCTTCAATCCTTCATGGTCTGCTTCTTTTCTGAAGATTTCAGCAGCAAAGAGATGAGAAGAAGAAGAAATGCTGATCACTTTGCAACGATTTAGATATACAGGGAGACTTGTGATCAAAATTCCCCTGCAAGAAGCAGAGTTCATGGCTACCCATCGATCTCTCATCGTCTTCCTCGTCGTCGTCGTCTTCAGATCGGAGCAGGCTGCGCGATTGATTGGATACTAGTTTTTACTACTACTACGCCCTCTTGGATGAGGTCGCTGGATCGTCCTCCTTGCGCGCCGGCGGCCGCGGCGACGGTGGCGCGGCGCAGACCGGGATCACTGAACGGACGCTCACCGCCGGCGGCGCGTGGAACCCGGCGGCGCCGGCGAAGGGCCTCGTCGGGGCGACGCCGCCGCCGTGGTGGTAGTACGGCGCGTAGTAGCACGGCGTCGGCGGCGGCATTGCGTCGGCCGCCCTGTCGCGCAGCATGACGGCGTGCAGCATGTGCACCAGCTCGGCGGCCTTCCTCCGCTCTTGCTCCAGCTCGGCGGCGGCGGCTCGGGAGCCGGACGCCGCCGCTTGCTGCTGCTGCAGCAGGTGCAGGGGAGGCAGTATCTTGGGTCCGGCCGCCGCCGGCGGCGGCGACGGACGCCCCCATCGATGTCTGTACAGCGACGTGGCGGACGAACAAGACTCGCTGGCGAGATGCTTCTTAGTTAGAGACGCCGCCGCCGCCTTCCCTTCGCCACCGCCGCCGCCGCAATCGTCCCGCGGCTTCAGCGCGGCGAGCACCCTGGCGACGACCACATGCTCCTGCTCCTCGCCGCCGCCGCCGCCGGGCTCCTTGCGCGCCTCCGGCACTGCACCAAACAACCACGAACACGTCTCCTCCATGACACACGATCCAAACAAGATCAAACACCAATGGCGATACAGTCGTTCTGATATTACTCTGCTTGAGCGAGGACCATGCGGCCATGGCGGCGTTCTTCTCGGCGTGCTTCTTGGTCTTCGCAGGGTCACCGGCGAAGCTCATCCCGGCGAGCTCCACCGTCGACGAGAACACCGGCGAGTGCCCGGGCCCCGACCTCACCGTCGTGTACACCGGCAGCTTCAGCCCCGCCCTGTGCGCCGTCTCCTGCAGCAAATTCTTGTACACCCCCGTCTCATCCTACACCACAAAATCACACACCACATCACAAATCATCTTCATCAACCACGACGACGACGACAAACAAGAACGGAACAATCTTACGAGCACGCGGGCGGTGAGGGAGGAGGAGGGGCCGCGGAGGGAGAGGCGGGCGAGGGCGACCTCGGCGGCGGCGTGCTCGGCCTGCCGGAGCGTGGTGCAGTTGGATGGCCCGTCGAAGGTCTCGCCATTGAAGGTGACGGTGGCCTTGAACCGCGGCGCGTGGTCGGGCCCTTCCCTCGTGCACACGTACGACGGCAGGCTGAAGCAGCTCCTCTGCGCCAGCTCCTGCAGCTGGTTCTTGTACATCGATCCTCCTCCTTCGTCTCTCTCTCCTCCCCACCCCCTCCCTCTCTACTCCTCTTCTTCTCTCATCATTTGATCATGGCATCATCATCTCCATTGATGGACAATAGAGAGAGAGGAGGGAGAGAGATTAGATTAGGTGTTCTTGGGGAGATTGGGAGATGGAGGAAGGAGAAGAGGAAGGTGAGAGTGTGTTTACTAGTGGTAGTGGTACTACTACTACTCTAGTAGGAGTACCAAATGGTGCATTGCTTTGCTCTCCTCTCTTCTTTATTTCTTCTTCTTGTTGCTCATCTCCATCTCTTTCTCACTCTAGCTTCACTCTCTCTCACTACTGGCCATTGTTGTTTGTTTCTCTCTCTAGACAATACTATGGTTGTGGTATGGGTGTAGAGAGAGAAAGTAGGGCAGAGTGGGGAGGGTGAGATGGGGGGCAGAGACACCTTCTGGTATTAATTGGGGGGAGAGCATTTATGGTGTTTTGTAAGCATGCTGCATCCTCACACACACAACACACTTACCTAGAGTCGTCTTCATCATCTCGCAGTGCAATGCATGTGTTGTGCAGACATGGATCGAGATCTCTCTCTCTCTCTTCTCTCTAGCGAACCGAATCGACGGTCGTGATGATCAGAAGGGTTTTCGTTTTCTACCGCTGTTGTTTTTTCATCGAGATGTGATCATCGTCGTCTTCACTCTCGCCACCACGTGATCCCAACGACCCAACGGTTTGTTGAATGTGTATAGGAGTACAGGTCAAAAGATCATTTTATCTCGGTTGGTAAAATGAAAATTTTACCTTTGGGCTTTGTTTAGTTCCACGTAAAAAATGAAAATTTAAAGAAATTAGAACGATGTGACGGAAAAATTGGAAGTTTATATGTGTAGGAAAGTTTGATGTAACGGAAAGTTGAAAGTTTGAAGAAAAAAGTTGGGAACTAAATAAAGCCTAGGGTGTGTTTAGTTCATACCAAAATTAGAAATTTGATTGAAATTGGAACGATGTGACGGAAAAGTTAAAAGTTTGTGTGTAGGAAAGTTTCGATGTGATGGAAAAGTTGAAAGCTTTTTAAGATAAAATTGGAAACTAAATCAAGCCTTGGTCTAATTTTACAGGCTCGCAAGATCAAATCATTCTTTGATCGAGAAAATAATCTCTTTGTTTTTTAATAAATGGTGCTGATGACTTCTGAATATATGATCATTCGTTTTATTCAAAATTTTTATATAAATGTATAAGATATAAAACATGCTTAAAATATTTTAAGTGATAAAATAACTAACAACAAAATAAATTTCAATTAAATAATAATAATAATAATAATAATAAGACGACGATGAATGGTCAATTGTGTAACCAAGTTAACGGCATCATCTATTAAAAAACGGAGATAGTATACCAGTACCGCTCGTGTATAGGTGGTGGCCGGTGGTGGCTAAACAACCAACAATGACCATGATTTAACGAAACAAGGTTGTGACTTGTCCCATTGAGGGGAAGTTGTAACCATACACCGATACACATTCGCATGCTTACTTACAAGAGAAAGTATATAAGTTTAAGAGTTAAACACAATGGTCAGATGAAAGTTTATTACACATACATCTTATCAGATCCAAAAATTGAGGTATATGTGCCATAACATATTTATTAGTATCATGACTTATTGATTATATTTAAACCATAGTATTATCCTCTACGTTTTGCTAAAAGCTATCGGAATCGTCTTACCCGATCAGCCTAGATCCACCTTGAGCCCTTGATGCTTATGGTTGTCTTCAAATGTATAAATTTGTTCCTCAATTAACACTCATGGTTTGACTGCTAGATATAAGGCGTATTTGAAAGAAATGGATTATAGAGTTTAATTTAATTAGCTTAGTCCCTTAACGATGTTTTGGAAAAGAAAAAAGCAATGCTAGTGCGTAACTGCCATGACGTTTTTTTCCCATTTACAATAATACTACATACCTTGACATTTGGCATTGGATTAAATAATCGTTCCAATAGTCTACATCTATCAAATATTCCTCCTTTAGTTCCACTTGATCTTTCTTAATTTCTACGTATTTTTTCCTAATCCTATGAGCCTGTTTAGTTGGTGAAATGAAAATTTTTGGATGTTACATCGGATGTTTGACCGGATGTCGGAAGGGATTTTCGAACACGAATGAAAAAAACTAATTTCATAACTCGCCTGAAAACCATTCTGGGAAAATGAAACTTCCCTGGAAGAGAAGCAAATGAAACGCTTTCATAAAAATTCTCGTAGAATCGAGAATGAAGTTTTCATTCTGTACATGCCAGATCATGAATTAGTAACTGCATCCAATCTCCGAAAAGTCCCAATTGTTTCGATTTTGAGCCTAATTAAGCCGTCATTAGCACACGTGGGCTACTGTAGCACTTAATGGCTAATCATTGACTAATTAGGCTCAAAAGATTCGTCTCGCGATTTACATGCAAAATGTGTAATTAGTTTTTCTTTTTATATATATTTAATGCTTCATACATGTGTACAAAGATTCGATGTGATGTTTTTGCGAAAAGTTTTGGGGAACTAAACAGGGCCAATGTAGAGGATTTCGTTTTACATTACCCATATTCATAAACTAGAAATTTCCCTGGTTAGATTTTAGAGGGGTTTTTTTTTAAGAGAAGGGTATCCACTCTTTTAGTTCCCCTTGATATTTCTTAACGATCTCGCTTTACATTACTCCTATTCATAAACTAGAAATTTCCTAGGTTAGACTTTTGAGTTTTTTTTAAGAGAATGGTATCCAACCGGATGTATGCAGCCTTTTTAAATTGAAAACATAGTCCCTCAAATAACTCAATCTGAAATTCGATCACATTGAAATTTGAATTTAGGATATTGAAGTGCTACGAAGGTTACTACAACCACTAAGCTACATATCCTTTCGCAGGCTTTAGAGGTATCTAGCTGATTTTGTTTCTCATTATGCATTTGTGCGGTTATTTAAAAAAGAGAATATAAGTTAGAGTGAAACACACTGATGAGATGAACAATGAATGGTCCTTTAATCACTATTGCAACAAAAAGTTTAATTAGTTGATATTGCTACTTTGCCTAATGCATATCATTGTGCCGACTTGCCCCATGAGACCTAAGTATGCTCTACCATGTCAAACTCGACCATCCTATGTGGCCATTATTTGGAAGTGGCAACAAGGGTTGAATTGCATAGAAGCATTCTTCGAATGTGTAAACTTATGTTGAAAAAGGCTAAATATTGGTTTCTTATTAGCACCCACAATTTGACTGGTAGATATTAATGTATATATGTTTGAAAGAAATGGATTATTGGTTGAATTTAGCTCAGTTCCTCTTGAGATTTTGGGAAGAAATTAAAGAAACGAAATCTAGCTGTAACTAGCATGATAGTTTTATTTCCATTTAGAGTATTTACCTGGACTTCTGGCATTGGATTGAATGGACATCCTAATGGTCTTACATCTCGCTAGTGTAAACTTAATATTCAAAGGGAAATAACCAAGAAAGAAATTAAAGCCGCCTCTTTTAGTTCCACTTGATCTTCCTTACTAATTTTTTAGTATTTTTTAGAAAGCTCACGTAGAAGATCATATTTTATACTACCCATGAACTTGACAATTTCTTTGGTTAGACTTTAAGAGGTAAAAGGCAGAATCATTTGGAAGAAAACAAATGTGCATAGAAACATGAGATTGAGCTAATCAGTACTATCATTTATACTTATTTTATATTGTATTTGGATGACACTATCTTATTTTTGGCTGTGTTCTTTGATGTGAGTTGACAACTAATCTATGTTCACAGAAAACAAAGTGACATATTATCGCATGATTAATTAAGTATAAACTAAAAACTTAACAAATGGATTAATGCGATTTTTAAAACAACCTTTATATAGAATTTTTTAAATACTGTTTAACATTTTTAAGTGTGCGTGTAGAAAACGAGAGATTGAAGGTTGAGAACCATCACAAACAAACTTAACATTAGTCTGTCTTAGAATATTTATAGTAAAATCGTAACGGATTTACTTAGCAAATTGCAAAGGATAGACAAATGTCAAACAACTTGCAATTTTTTTTACCACAATTTAAAACACATCGATTGATAGCTACCTGACGAGACTACCCTATCACCAGCCAGTCCAGCCCCTTTGGCTGCTAACCCGGTCAAAAAACGATCAAAATCATCAAGTACAGGGGACGATCGTTCAGCCGTTCTCACCAACCAAACAATGAAAATAAAAAAAAAAAGCCACAAATGTCAACGTGTCACTAGGAAAAGTCAAAATAATTCCCTCACTTTTACAATCCAATCTTGTCGATTATAATTATGCATATCAGCCAAAATTTAAACTTTTAACTTTAAATTTAGAGTTAATTCTAAGGGTTTTTACCGAAATTTATTTTTCAGTTTTTTTATTTTTAGATCGCTAAAAACACGCATATAAAAGTTATATTCAAAAACAATTTTCAGTTTGCGAATATATGTCCTATGGCTTATTCAACGACAGGGATAATCCTCCCACGATTTTATTTCATTTTCAAAAACCGCGCCGGCTTACCGGGCGGCGACTCGACCCGCCAACCCGCCTCCACGCCTACGGAGACTGCCACGCGGGCCCCACCCCCGCACACCGCCGCGAAAAAGCTTCTCCCCCGGGCCCACCACCACCCCCCCGGGCTACCGCCGCTGCCGCTGCCGTTGCTACGCGTCCCCCGACAACGTGCACTCCCTCTTCTCCTCTCCTCTCCAATTCGTCTCCTCCTCCTCACCACGCTTGCTTCGCCATCCCGCCTCCGCATCACCCGCCGCCGCCGCCGCCGCCGCCGCCTCCTGCTCGTGGTCACGGCTGCGTTGCCGGTGCTGCAGGAGGTGCTTCGGGGGGGAGATCTCGGTGGGGTTTGCTGCTTGCTGCTTGAGGTGGTGGCAGTTGAGGAGGAGGAGGTTGCTGTGGTTGGCGAGGTGGGGTGGGGCTTGGAGTAAGCGGAGGGGGAGGAGGAGGGGGGTGGGGAGGTGGTGGTCGTCGGGCAGGTGGGGAGGATGTACGTGCCCCCGTCCCGCGGCGGCGGGGGAGGCGCGGCTGGCGGCGGCGAGCAGCCTAGGGTTTACCAAGTTTGGCGGGGAAGCAACGTAAGCGCTCTCTAGCTCTCTGTCTCTTTCTGTCTAGCTTCATGGAGCAATTCGATTTTGTTTGCCTGTGAACGGTGGATCTGGATCTGGGCGCGCGCGCGCGAGATTAGCTGCAGCTTTTAGGGAGGATTTTTAGCCGTTTTATTATGCGACTGGGCGCTGGCGTGGGAGGAAATGCGATTTGTGTGATGCTTATGTTCGAAATGCGAGTTTAGGGGCTTGGTGTGACAGAAATTTGAGCCGTATTTGATGCTTACTGTTGACTGTTCGTGTTCTAGTTGTTTATGGTTGGGAAATATAGCTCTGGATGGGTGGAAGTCAGTTCATATTCGAATCATGAAATGTTGATAGAGCTAGGGGAAAGTGTGTGCTTTCTATTGTTACGAGAATACACAGCAGAAAATGTTTTATATTTATGTTCAGTGCTTCAGTTTATTCATCAGGTTGGGTGGGGACTGGGGAATGCTAGTTCATTAGTTTGTTGGGGAAGCTACTTCAATTCTCAGAATATGAACTTTTAATGACTCTTACATGATTATGAGGATCATGGAATGGGGACTGCAGCTTTTGGTAGTACAATATGTTGGGAATGTTTGATACAGAAAGTAAAATGTTTTATATCTGTTGTGCAGTGATTAGTTTTGGCGAGAAACACATTATATATTGGACCGTAAAATGCTTTGGTTGGAAATGTGTTATGCTCTATATTTCTCGTAGAACTGAAACATACCGAGACAATGGTAATTTTGGTCTAATTGTCTAAATGATCCTTTTGATTCCTTTGATGGGGTACTTGGATGCATTTTTAAGTAGAAGAATTTATTCAATGATAGCTTCTTTGATCCTTTTTATTCCTTTGATGGGATACTTGGAGGCATTTTTTTAAGTAGAAGAATTTATTCCAGGATAGTGTCATGCTTTAGCTCATCTACAGAGTGGTCTATGCACAGCGACCTTTGTACATGATTCAATCACATTCTGGCAGGTGTACCGTCAATAAATTAGTGCACGCTTCGTCTGTTGAACAAGAGGTGAATGAGGCATTTGTGTATGGAGATTACCTCATATTACCATCTTGTTCCTGGCATCTCCGTTTCACTAGATTCTCCAATTGGGACAGCGTGCAACTAGAACAAACAATCCATTCAAACATCTGTCATCTGCATAGTAGTGTGCTTAAGGTTGTGATTAGCCAACGATGTGGGATGATGAATAATCTTGTGGCCTTATAAAGAAGCAAGGATTAGGAAATCTTTCTGGGAGTTTGGATGTACTTTATTTTTTTGGCAAGAGTGAGGCTGTTTTCTTATTAAAAAATTTCTTAGCTTGTGGATATAATTGTCCATCCACCTAATTTTAACAAGCTAGAGAAGTTCTTGATATGGTACACATTCCGTGCTTGGGAGAAACAGCTAGGAATGTTTCATATTACAAAGCCGCTGAGTTACATTTTTAGATATCATTTCCTGTTTCTGATTATTTGGTTGTTTTCATGAGATTTTAGTTTTCTTTTGCCCTTCTCACTATTAGTGTTAGCAGCTTTTAACCTTGCTATATTGAGACATCACTATTTAATGCCATAAAGTGCCACTTTTTTGGCTAATCGACTCTGTTTTGAAAAATAGCATGCTGACCGTTTTTTTTATAAATTCACTTATATATTTGCAATTATTTCTTTTAGTTTCACGCATTGGATTCATTGATAACAATTATGGATCTTTTTTTCAGGAGTTTTTCTTGCAAGGCCGGTTCATTTTTGGACCAGATGTGAGATCTTTGTTTCTCACTATATTCCTCATTCTTGCACCAGTATTAGTCTTCTGTATATTTGTGGCTAGACATCTGATCAATGACTTCCCTGATCACTGGGGAGTTTCAGTTATGGTCGTAGTGGTTGTCTTCACAATATATGTAAGTATTGCTAATTTGCTGCTTCTCATTTTTTTTCTTGTTCCCTCTAAATTGATTGAAGGCTGTCTTAGTTCTGCTACTCTGAATTTGGTTCATATGACAGTTCAACCATGTTCTCTTTATCTCCTAGCGCTTGCATGATCAGTAAAATTTCTGGCCATGAATAAAACTATTATGCCAAGGGTTTTTATTTTAGTTAGATGATTATCAAAATCGGATAAATCTGTCAAAAGTGATGCACATTCATGTGTAAAGAGTAACATAGTATAATGTGTATAGGAAACACATAAAAATGTGATTGGCTACTCAAACATTGTTATCCATATGAAAGGGAGTTATGTGCTGAGTGAATAAATTACTTTGACAGTGTAATTTATTATGTTTGGTTGTTTGCTGCATTTATTTCCCGAGTGAATATGCACTGCTGCAGTGTGTGCAATTAACTGAAGCTTCATTTAATTTTCCAGGATTTGACATTGCTGCTTCTTACCTCTGGTAGAGATCCTGGTATAATACCACGTAATACTCACCCACCTGAGCCTGAATCGATTGATGGAGGCAGTGATATGGGAAATGGACAGACTCCACAACAACTACGTTTACCACGCACGAAGGATGTTTTCGTTAATGGAGTCATTGTGAAGGTCAAATACTGTGATACCTGCATGCTGTACCGGCCACCTCGATGCTCTCACTGTTCTATATGTAATAACTGTGTGGAGCGTTTTGATCATCACTGCCCTTGGGTTGGGCAATGCATTGGAAGGGTAAGTATCTTGATGTGTTGGAAGGTTTAAGATATCCTTATTGCAATTAGCTTGAAGATTTGATATCATGTGCGGTGTTGTGGTCTGTATACCTCTTGTTGGATTTTCTATATTAAATATTAGTAGATTGTTAGTTACTACTTTAAAGTTTTAACAAGTCAGCGCTAATTATCAACTTATCTGCTGCAGCGAAATTACCGATTCTTCTACATGTTTGTATTCTCAACCACATTGCTGTGCCTCTATGTCTTCGGCTTCTGTTGGGTGTACATTGTTAAAATAAGAGATGCTGAAAATTCAACGATATGGAAAGCAATGTTAAAGACACCGGCATCAATTGTCCTGATCATCTACTGCTTTATTTGCGTGTGGTTCGTTGGTGGTCTGTCTGTCTTTCATTTCTACCTGATGAGCACCAATCAGGTTGGTATCCTTTCGGGTTTTTTTAAGTTTTTACAAATAAATCTTTCAAGCATAGCTTAATGACTTGTTAACCGTCCTTTTCTTTACTTGTGTGTATCAGACAACCTATGAGAACTTTAGGTATCGGTACGATCGGCGGGCTAACCCATATAACAGAGGTATGGTGAACAACTTTCTGGAGATCTTCTGCACTGCAATTCCTCCTTCCAAGAACAATTTCCGAGCTAGGGTCCCAGTGGATCAAGGTTTACAACAAACACGCACGCCTGCTAGGGGTTTCATGAGCCCGAACATGGGTAAACCAGTTGGAGATCTTGAATTGGGTAGGAAACCCGTATCATGGGATGAGCCTCGGTCAGCAGCAGATATCAGAGATTTGGAAGTTGGCCTTGGGGGTCTTTTGGATGAGAAAGAGGGTAGAATAGCCCATGCATCCCCAGATCTTTCTCTTCCGGGTGAGCTTGTGGAAGGTAGGGCTGGTATGCATTCGAGACGATCAAGTTGGGGTCACAGAAGCGGAACCTCAGAGTCGATGGACAGCATCGCTGTGCAAATGGGAACCGAAGCTAACTGGGGTTCAATCAGCAGCGGCCATGGTACCACCAGTTCAACTCACTAGCACACATCACTGCATTTCTGACGCTGCATCTGCATCGATTGGATCCATCTCATGAATGAAGAACCATGTGTGTACTCTCTTCTCCTGTGCTGCTTTTCACCTTAGGATATATACACAGTGCTTTCTTCCTCCCGTCCTCTGTTGTTGTTCCATCCTGGAATGGGCATCTATTGATGCACATCCTGTTCTAGTGTGTCTTTAAGCAAAAATAACAGAAGATCTTTAACTCAATGCGTGGCTTGGATTATCTATCTGTATATATCGAGTCTGTAAGCAAGGTTGTCGTGTTTGGTTTGGTTTGGTTTTCGACGTTCTGTAACTGTACCATGCTGCTCGACTCTTACTCAAGAAATACTACTACCCAAATCATCCTCTTTTTCTAATGCAATTCTTTTTCTTCAAGTCTCTAATTGGATTGTTTTTTTTTCTTTTTGGGACATGGTATACCATCTGCTTCGCATTCTTCTGCATGCTGAGCTGCTCCTTATTTGATTCTTGTGTTATCTGCTCAACCTTTTGTATTCCTTTGCATACTGAGCTGCTCATTGGTACTATGAATTCGGTGTAAAAATTAACTTCAAATTCAATTTGCTCGAAAACTTTCATTAGCATATACTCCATGTAATTTATCCAGAAAAACAAAAGCCCAGTTGCAATTGCAACGGGGGTGCTCTGCTGGGTTATTTTAATACAGATGCCACTGAAGCGTGTGCAGCATCTGGCTCGCGCCGACCAATCACTCAACCTGCAACAGTTGCAACAGTGGGCTTGTGTGTTTGGCATGCTTTCCAACGCAAAAAGGGCACATGCTGAGCTGCACTCTCCTGCTCTCGCAGCAATGCAATGCAGAAGCAGCGTCGCTTTTGGTGCTCCCATGAAAATTCTGTGGCATCGCCAGTGCCAAGCATTCAAGTATATTTTGTACCACCATTTTCTTGCTCATACCAGAGAAAAATCATCATAAGAAACTTTGTATTTTGAGTGTTCTTCTGTGTGTCATGATCATATGTTCAGTGAGGCATGTTCTTGCATGTTTCACAGAGCTTCAGTTCCGCTAAAAAAGAGAGCAGAGCGGGCTAAAGTGATCTTAAAAAATTGAACTAGAAGGGTGAAGCCAGTCTCGGGCCACTCCACAGCTACACTTTAGACTCCGCTCCTAAAGTTAGATTTATAAGTTAAAGTCCTATAAAACAAACTCGGGTTTATGACGATTATTCAAGGACAAAAACAATGAATTATATATTAGAAAGTCGAAAGGTTGTTTTATAAAAGTTTTCTAAGAAATGTTGAAGTTTTTTTGGCAAAAAAAATGTAATATTTAGGAGGTTGGAAAGCGTGCCCACGATAATCCATAAGCCATTGTGTTAGGTCAAGTTGGATCGTTGTGACACATCAGTCACCAAATCAAAACCGTTCCAACCACAGTTAAGTACAGAAAATCTGAATGGATTCATGTGAGAGTGAATAAATAATCATCACTAAGAATCAAGCAGAATCAAGCAGGAAAATGCATGTTTGATTCCCCTGCCAGGAGTTCCTGATGCAAGCAGATGAAGCCAGTAAGGGCAAGGGCAATAAAAAAGACGACTGCTTACTCTAATCTTTATACACGTCATTTGGAGGTAACTTAATAGATAATAAATATAATAGTTGTCTCTTCACATTTACTGCAGCACACATATCAATAATTATTTAATTACTTCTCTCTCACTCCTTCCCAGCTGTTCTCTTTCCTCCAAGCCAATCAGGGAAGATTATTCATGCTAATTTCTTGTTCTGTCGATGGTGCTGTCGATAGGAAGGCTTCAAGCCAGCGCTACGTGTATTGGCGCCCGTGCATGATCGTCGACAGATTAATCGACGATGTTTCTCTCTCTTGGTACTCTCTCTCCGCCACATAGGTATAAAATCCAACGTAAGCTTACTATTAGCCGGTAATTTCAAGTTATTGTACTTGCCCTAAGTACGTAGTAGTAGTGGCCTCCAGCTCGAGCAGCAGTGCAGCACTAGAACTGATCCAGAAACATCAAATTTTCCAACAAATCAAAGTTCAGAAACTGGCATGTCATACATGGAAAATTCATACTCCTAAGTGCCTGCACCTGAAGATCCTGTGGATACAAGCAATGGTGTATATTTGGCACACAATCCAAATAATTAACTAGAGCAGATTCCATTGAGTGGCAAAAGGAGATGATATGATCAGGTTAGTGGCTTGTAGGCAAGTGGAGATCAATGAGGAGGTGAGGAGGAGATGAATCGTATCTTTGGTCTCCTCTTATCTTCTTCTTTTTGAATTTAATCTTCCTTTCCAATAATTGAAATGTTCAGAATTCGTCAGAACATTATAGATGATTAAGAGTTAACTATCTAGTTCTTCAATTAGCTCAAGGGAAGCTTCTGTCTTCTCATTGATACACATGGTACCGGCAGGGTTCCCAAACCACCGGGGCCGGAGTTACCACGCCCCGACGGTAGGTAACCGTGAAAAACCGTGCAAAATTTATCAAAAATTTAAATTATTTTTTAAATTTATTTGAATTTAAGGAGGTTACCGCGGTATTTATATTACCGTACCCCGCGGTAAGTCCGGTAACCGCGCGGTTACCGACGGTAAGGGAAACCCTGGGTAGGTATAGGTAGGTAACCATGTACCGAATAGCTGGATAAGACTGTGACAAACTCTGCATTTTGCCCTCCTTTTTCTTGTGCTGATCTGAGAAAAGAACACATTTATGCATCTGCTTAATTAGACCCAAGAAACGTGCACGAATACACATCAGCTCAGTACTCTCCGCAGAAAAGATTTTCTCAGGCTTATCTTCAGCCACAGCAGGAACTCCACTTGATCAGTAATAATGCATGCATGCATGCCAAGCACTTACTAGCAACACTACTTCTTGTTCATCTTCTTCGTCGCCATCTCGATAAAACTTGCCGTTCTTGGAGAAAGTAAAGGCACAGTTGGGCAGCTGCATTATTGAATTGTTCAGCTATTCACCAGCATGCTGAAAATTATTCAGCTGTTCAGTAGCTAGTAGAAGCAGAGAAGGTGCCAGTGAAACAAGCACTGAAACATTTCCGTTTCATCGCCTCCTCATTGCCGCGATGCAGAAAAGGCCTCGTCGCTGCATGCACATAATGTATTACCACCAAGCTTTGATCCGACAAGTGGCAGGCAAATGTGATTTGCAGCTGTAAAGCAAGTAAAAAAAAGGTATAATTGTCCATGGTTTGATGGTGAAATGTAACTTACTGATCAACCAGATGCAAAGCTAGTTTCAGCTGGTAATTAACTTTGGCCATCTCTGATAGATGCAACTAGCTTAATTGTGTTGTGTTTCTGTGACTCTTGTGTGTGGTGCATCATGTATCCACATACTTACATTTACTCTTTGTGTTCATGAGAATTGGCATGCAGCTAGCTAGCAGCATTGCTGAACCTGAATGCTGATCAGTTCAGAAAAAATCAGATATGAGCACCGATCAATGGATGGAAAGAGAAAAGGCCTAACCTTGACTGAACCGGCCACATTGCTATAGTGCTGTACTGTTGTCTGCATGCATGCATCTCTCTTGTCAGTGCTGGTCATGGATGTGTATTAACAGTAGTAGTACATTATGTAATGCGTCTTTGCAATTAAAATGCACAGTATAGTAGTAACAAAAACATGCCCTTTTCTTCCCATAGTTTTGGGGTCCATGCAGGTAATTCATGTGCAGATTCTGATACTGATGATCTGACAGACTGACAACACATGAATCCTCAGATACAACTGGAGAAGACATAATTTGATTACACTCTACAATATCTAAATATGTCTCTCCTATGTACTACTTTTTGAATACATTCCTGAATTTAGTTAATGGAAGGATTATTATCTGACAAATGTTCAATTATTCAGTAAGACTTCAGGTTATAGCAAACAGTAGGAGTATAATATCTCTGGACCACTTAGGCACTTAGGCACCATGTAGATACGTACATATGTAACATATGAGAAGAAGAGAAGCTCTACTACTATATATACAAGGCTTCTACCCCCAATGCCAAGCAACAAACATTGGGTGCAGTAGTGAATCCTCTTCAGAAGTTCAGAAAACTATAGCTTGCTTTTAGCATATAAAAATTAGGTGTTTTTATCTTCTTTTGAGAAGGAGATCAAGAACAGGCAGTAGGAGGCCTCTTCCTCTTCTCCATGGATCACCTTTGGGCCTCTGTCTTTGGGATTCTTGGTAAGCATCTCATGCATGCTAGTTCACCATCTATACATGCATCCATATGGTAGCATATGGCATGGCATGATCTCCCAAATCATGATTTTGTTTAATTATATGTATGACCTCAAGATATATTATTCTTACTGATATGCATGAAAAATGCACTTTTCTTCTCCACAGGAAACATCGTCTCATTCCTGGTTTTCCTCGCACCGATGTGAGTTTTGCTCATTTACGCCCTGATTTTTTCTTTTCCAAATCATTCATTCACCTAAACTTAATTACGCGTTCTGACAAGTGCACAATTAAGTTTTATTTTTTACTCAAAAAACTTAACGCGCACGTCCTGACTCCTGACACGCGTGTAGTTAAGCTTTGTCTTGTTCTTAAAAAAAACAAAAGAAGAAAAAATCTCAATAACTACGTGTTGTGGGGATTGTGCCAGAGTTTTGAATTTCAAAACATGTCTTTTTGCCAGTGGGGACTGAAAGAACTGAAATCACCGAAATTTTGGTAATTTCGGATTTTTTTGAATTTTCAACATATTTTGATTAAATTTGAATGAATTTACAAATATTTGACAAAAACCGAAAATTTCGGGGAGACTTTGTGCTTGCCGGTGGGGCCCGAAATTTTCGAACCGAAATTTCAAACCAATGGATGGTGCAGGCCGACGTTCCTGAGGGTGTACAGGAAGAAGTCGACGGAGGGGTTCAGCTCGGTGCCGTACGTGGTGGCGCTCTTCAGCTGCACGCTGTGGATACTGTACGCCATGGTGAAGACCAACTCCAGCCCCCTCCTCACCATCAACGCCTTCGGCTGCGTCGTCGAGGCCGCCTACATCGCCGTCTACCTCGTCTACGCCCCCAGGCCGGCCAGGCTCAGGGCGCTCGCCTCCTTCCTCCTCCTCAACGTCGCCGCCTTCTCCCTCGTCGTCGTCGTCACCGTCGCCGCCGTCGCCCAGCCCCACCGCGTCAGGGTGCTCGGCTCCATCTGCCTCGCCTTCTCCATGGCCGTCTTCGTCGCCCCCATGAGCGTCATCGTAAGAAGCTCTCACCTCATCGATCAGCTCTTTTCTTTTAAAGATATATAATGAAAGTTTTTATTGAACTCAGCCAATTACATCATATGATATTATAACTGTAGTAAGAACATTTCCCAACTTGAACTCAACTCATCAGTTTTTTTTAATATAATGAAAGCTTTTATTGAACTCAGCCAATATTACGTCAGATGATACAACCGTGCTAAGAACACTTTCAACATGAACTCATTTCATCAGTTTTTTTTTAAGATGATGGAAGCTTTATTGAACTCAGCCGATTACATCAGATGATACGATCATTAGCTTGAACTCAGCTCATTAGCTTTATCCTTTTTAAGATAATGGAAGTTTTATTGGACTGAGCCGATTACATCAGATGATACGATCGTACTACTGAGAACACTTTCAACATGAACTCAGATCATCAGCTAGTGATGATCTTGCATCGTACTTGTTGAGACATGTTTGCTGATCAATCGATCGATGGATGGATGGTTTTGCAGATGGTGGTGATCAAGACGAAAAGCGCGGAGTTCATGCCGTTCTCGCTCTCCTTCTTCCTCACGCTCAGCGCCGTCGCCTGGTTCTCCTACGGCCTCTTCACCAACGACCTCTACGTCACGGTAATTAAACATCTCGATCGATATCACATCAAATCTTGATCAATTCTCTCGACCAATTCATGAATTTCAATCAAAGTTTGAATTGTTTAATTTGCGTGTAGCTTCCAAACGTGGGAGGCTTCTTCTTCGGCTGCGTCCAGATGGCGCTCTACTTCAAATACCGGAAGCCCAATACGGCTGCCGGCGGCGTGATGATCCTGCCGACGACGGCGGCTGCGGCGGCGGTCGACGGCGCCGTGGCTGAGCCTGCGGCGGCGGCGCAGCAGCTGGCGGAGGAGCTGGAGATGGAGCTCGCGGCCGCAGGCGCGCACGCGGTGGCCGTGCTGCCAGCGAGCGCGCTGCCCGTGCTGGCCGAGCTGCACAAGATGGAGCAGGAGATCGGGACGCCGCGCAAGGGCGCCACCAAGACCGTCTGACACGTGGCTCGCCTCCATTGGTTGTCGCGTGCCATGTCATCATCGTGATTATTATATATATGGGCAAAATGCATCATACCTAGTAGTAAATTTCTTAATTTCAGCTGTTTGTTTGCGTTCCATTTGTGTGTTTGAATTGAGTTTGTATTGTGCAATTATCCCAAGAAAAAAGAAATGTGCATGTATTGGTTATGATTAATTAAATTAATTTGTATCCTATCAAGCATAGTTGCAAGTCGAGACTATCTTTTTTCTTCCTAGCCATTGGGTCTCCAATCCAAAGGTGAGACAGCCCATCTGAACTTCGCGGTCCAGTCAGCCCAAGCTCATTAGGCCCAGTATCTCTCTGCAACATTTTTGCATTTTTTTTTTCTTTCTTTGATAAACTCCTCTAGTGAATATGTGCATAACTGAAATGGACGCTGGCCTGACAAGATCAAATTAAAACCAACTCTTATGTTTGAGCCATAGCTCACAAGTCACAAAACAACAAGTGATTCAAACAAATCAGAAACAATAAGTACTCCAGTGATCTTGCAGGGGGAGGCAGTATTCTATCCAAGCAGACTGTTTGCTAATAATCTTATGACCATGAGGCCCCAGAAAAAAAAAATCACATGCACTATTTTAGACTTCCCAATTTATTTCTACACATAAAATTTTAAAAGGGAAAAAAAAAGAGAAAGAAAGACGAGACCACACAGCAGCAGCTAGTGCTTGACCAGCCTCTCTCCCATGTCTCCACTCCAGTCCAAGCCGATTCACATGCATTTGTTCTGTTGCATGTATGCTTCCTCTTCCTCCTCTCCTCTCCTCTCCTCTCCTCCCCATTTCTCATCTTCTCTCTCTTTCTCTCTTACTCCAATCTGATCTCCATTGCTCACCTTCCTAGTAGCTTAGCTGATCTCAATGGCGACAATGGCGAGCTCAGGAGCAGCAGCAGCAGCCATGGCCGTGTTCTTGGCAATGGCGCTGGTGTTGAGTGGCACTGAGGCCAGGTTCCTGTCCAACAACATCACTGTGGTTGGCTCTGTCTACTGTGATGCCTGCTCCAACAACACTTTCTCCAAGCACAGCTTCTTCTTGAAGGGTGAGTAGAAATGGTAGTATACCTGTTACACAGTAGCTCAGCTGCATTAGAGTTAGTTTTGATCAATGTGTCATTCTGCATTGTGGTCAATCAATGTTTTGTTCTGAAATATGGTGGATAAACATGGAGTGTTTTTACAGCAGGTTATTCTTTGTTTCTGCGATAGATTTACAAGATGCTGTAAATCTCTTGCTCATTGCACAGTACAACCACATGTAGGATGTCTTAGAAGTATTAGGTTTTTTTTTTCTGTTCTAGGAAGATGTCACTGAAAAGTGAAAACTAATAGGCAAGCGTGACAAGACTTCTTTTTGAGTACATTGATTCCCTATGAAGCTAAAGGAGACAGAGAAAAGTTGACATATGCACAATTGCACATAAATGTGTCTGTGGCTTGTTCTGGATTTATAATTGGTCTGGTCAATTTTCTTGGTCCAATTGTAATTGTTGTTTAGTTTTAGTTAATGCCTCACACAATATAACTCAAGTTTCTTAGGCCCACTTAAAGCTTGGCATACACTAACTGAAGTTGAAATACAACTGACAATTACTACATTGTGCCTTCAATTGCATAAATGCAGTATCATCCAGCTTCTACTACCCATCTGGGCTCTGGCATTGCAAACAGAAGTTTTAACTGGCTCTGAGATGTGCTTGTTACACAGAGTTTTAATTCAGAGTTTTGATCTTTTTTTTAAATGGAAAAAAAATGTTTCTGTCGGTTATTTTGAGCGGGATATACCTCTAAATATCATAATGCTATGCAAATTACAATGCTGCCTCAAGCTAGAAATTTCCATGTTTTTGGCTTTGTTCTAAAAATAACGATTTCATTATCTTAATAGAACATAGTGTCTATGAGTTGCCAAAGTATGACATTGCACTATATTACCAATGCCTCATTCTACATTGCCACTAAAACTAAAGCTAAGATCATTCACAAGAGCAGCTGGTTTCATGGATTTCATCATTGCATTCAATCTGAAATCTGAACAAGTAAAAATCAGTAACTTACCAGATATGAAATTGTCTTCATCTTTGGCAAGAACTGAGATGCTGAAGCCACACCACTAATGGCCACCATGGTGATGGATGCTGTGCAGGGGCCAGGGTGCTGATCCAGTGCAGCTTCAAGGTGAACTCCACCATGGCCGAGGAGCTGTCCCTGGAGGCGGAGCGCACCACGGACCAGAACGGCGTGTACAAGCTCGACGTGCCGGCCGCCGGCGGCTTCGACTGCCGGGAGGGCCACGACCTCCGGTCGGCGTGCCGCGCCACGCTCGTCCGGAGCTCCTCCGCCGCCTGCAACGTCCCGGGCCTCCGGGGATCCACGCAGCACATCGCCCTCCGCTCCCGCGCCACCAACGCCTGCTTCCTCAACCTCAACGCGCTCAACTTCCGCCCCGCCAAGCGCGACGCCGCGCTCTGCCACGGCGGCGATGGCGGCGGCGCCGCGTTCGGCTCGTCGCTCTTCTTCTGGCCGTTCTTGCCGCTCTTCTGGCCGCCGTACCGGCTCCCGGGCGGCGGCGGCGGGACGGTGTCGTTCCCGTGGCCGTTCCCCGTGCCGGACTGGCTGGTGCCATTCCTGCGGCCGCCGTTCTTGCCATTCACGTTGTACCAGCCGGCGCCGGCGGGCTCCGCGCCGCCGCCGTTCTACCGCTTCCCGCCTTCCCAAGAAGCATCACCATCTCAGCCTTAGACCTGAAAAAGTACAAAAAAAAAAAAAAAAAACTTGCCAAGATTAATCCTAGATTCTTCATGTTTAGCAGCAAGAGAGGTTGTGTGATTGTGACATTGTTGTAGGTGATGATTCTCCCTGCATCACACGTGTAGCTGGAGCTAGTTCAGGAATTGCCACCGTGTTCATCGGGCTGATGAATATGTGGAAGTGATAATTATAATGTAGTGACGGCAACTTGTTAGTAGTATTCGGTATATTGTCTTAAAATATTTCCTCGCTGCAGCTAATTTTTCAATCATATTTATATACTGATGAATGATATTGCAGCCGCTAACACTATCTTGGTACTTTTTTTTTTTACGAACCGGCACTTAGAATGTGCCAATTTCATTGAATAGAGGGAGAAATCCTGGTACCGTTTTTCTCACAATTTAAACTTCATTCCTAAAGGAAATAAACTGGACAACTATTTTGAAACCGAGAGAGTAATTGACAGATACAAAATAGTAAAACTTGTCAGTTGGGTGAACTCATGAAGGTATATGCCTGATTCAGTCCAGACATGAACCAAGGAAAAGTTTCTTCGTCTGCGTGTACCAGCAGAGTAACTACCCAATTTGCATATGGCACAAGGAACAGGTACACATGTCTCTAACCGACTGCTGAAAGTAGAGTTCATCAGAATTGATTGCTTCGTCTTGTCTCGCGGATTTTACTGGCATGGAACATGGTATGTTTTTTGCCAAGCCCAATGGTTTTCTGATTTCTTCCAGTGGAACTGACAGTGCAGTTTGACAAGGAAAAGGGGAAGCAGACACAAGATAGGACACGGTCTGTTTCATCATGTAAAAATGCATGGTTCAGAAGTAATTTGGCTCCTGGAAACACTTCGTAGTGATGACATTTCAAAGTTCAGTTTGATTCAACTATTCAGCAATCGGTTCCAACGTACACAAATCAAGCTATGTTAATCTGAATAAATATTCTCAACCAATAACAAATGGTTAAACTTATACGGAGTATATTCTTAGACCCAGGAGCAGATGTGTCAAATTGAGGAGAGTTGACAAGGACTAGGCGACCAAGACTGAATCCATAACAAAACAACCGACCATTTGGAGCGTTGCATTGGGTGAGAAAAAGAACAAAGAATCCTGTTTAGGCTAAACAACCCTTGTGGCTGGGGAGTTGGACACCTCCATTCTAAGTACAATCATGCACACAGGTCAAGAGGTGTTTATAGCTAAATCTAATGCATTATTGACATGACGCCACTGGCCTCTCCAAGTCGGCCATGGCGTCACTCTTTGCACACTTGCAACTCCTGCTCCAGTTATTAACCTTCCGGTGCTGCCGTACCTCATGTATACTACTATATCACTGCATCCATGGACCAAGTACTTAAATGCTATATATGCAATCTTCAGTTGTACTTAAATTCTATATATATGCAATCTTCAATTGTACTTCAATTCAATATATCCACTCTTTAATTGTAATTAAATTCTATATATGAAATCATTAATTGTGCAAGAACCATGGATATCTGCCCCCAATCCAAAAGATGGCCTTTGGACCAAGCATATATATCATTCACCACCTCTCCTTTCACCTTCCCACATGTTCTTGCTTAATCCTTTCACTAAATGTGTAAACAAGTTGTCGATGTGCCACCATTAGAAGGAGCATTTGCAACTTTGTAATCACTAGCTAACTAAAAAGAGGAAGCTTTTGTATACGTACGTGAGCGTGGGCATGGCCGAGAAGAAGCTGGCAATGGCGGAGAGAGGGCGGAGGGGCCTGATCATGAAGACGCTGGACCGGTGCCGGCCGCCGGCGTGGAGGAGGCCGGCGGAGGGGTGCCTCTCGGTGTACGTCGGCGCGGCGCGGCAGCGGTTCGTCGTCCGGACGGCGAGCGTGAACCACCCGCTGTTCCGGCCGCTGCTGGAGGAGGCCGAGGAGGCGTTCGGGTACGCGGCGGCGGGGCCGCTGCAGCTGCCGTGCGACGCCGCCGTGTTCGCCAGGGTGCTGGAGCAGATCGAGGAGGAGGAGGAGGAGACGGCGGCCGCCGGCGACGTGGCGGCGAGGAGGTGCGGCCTCGCCGCCAGAGGGCACTCCGCCTACCGGCTGCTCGTCCCCGGCGGCCGGCCTGCCCTCGCCGGCCGGTCGTAGGACGGTGCAGACATGCAGTGGAGTGTTTCTTGTCCATCGACTTATCTTGAGCTTGTGGCTCTGATGATAAATCCACCTAAATCAATTAATGTATCTGCAAATCATGAATATTGCAACAAGAGGTTAGTGCTTAGTACTAGTAGTTGATCAGATCTTGGGCTTGAGTTTTTCTTTTGTTGAGCTCATATTCACAGAAGATATGTGTCTCTTAGGTCGCAGTAACTGTTGATCAGTTGATGCAAATGTTATATATTCAAATTCCCTAGCTTTGGATATTTATGATACAGATTTCCCAAGCTTTGAATGTTTATGATACAAATCTCCCTAACTTGGAATGTTTTATGGTGGAATGATGCTTAGAATTATAAATAGGTTGCATATTTGAATGCATCTCACATTGATAAGTTTGTAGTTTTTGGCCTCCTGCAGTTCACTTGTCAATTGTCATGCATGTATTCATTATTTTGTTATACCAAGCTTTTTTAAGTCTACTATTCAATACATATAATATTACAAAGACTCAATGCTTCAAAAACCAAATAGTAAGTCAAGATAGCAATTAGCAAGCAACACAGCAGAAACACGGTGACGAGTGGAAAAATGGGTCAACAATGGACAAAGAACCAGTACTAACCAGCATGTACAGAAGATTGAATTCAAAAAAAGGAAAAAAAATCTAGTGAATCACTGCACATACCTCCTGGTGCTTTGCTTGGCTTGCTAGAAGGTTGGATCAACATAAGGGACTACAAGTATTCAGCAATTAACATCTACTGAGGCAGCACCTATGCTATTATTTTCAGCAGCACTTGAGGGACATTTTGTCAAAAAATCCAAATCTGAAAATTTCAATGTAATATGATATGCAGCTAATGATTAACTTTTCTTTTTTGCTCGGTCGGCCGAAAATCAACCAACCGAATTGTATTAAGAAGAAAAGAGAGAGTTCAGGTTACAAAACGACATTAAACTGTTGAAAAGGGCAAACAGCCAACCACGAAAGCAGCAAACTGATGTCCCTAAAAGGAAAAAAGCCTGGGCACAACTAATGTTTCAGTGTTAACTTGGATAACGAAAACAACAGCATAGAATTTAAAATGGCTAGGTTCCCTGTACTTTTGACATCTGTAGAGTCAAATGACAGGGGCCACATTGTTTCGCTAGCCCTAGTATCATCCGAAAAGCTACAACTCAGTCTAAGACTCGGTAAATAAAATCAAGCAGCAAGAAGAAAATGTCTTGTTACATGAAACGGGCTGACCTTTCAAAGAACAAGTGTTGGAGGCGAGAAGTTTTTTTCTTATACTCGATTGGAGGCGAAAATGGTTGTGAAAATTATACAATCTGGCATAAAAAAAGCTGGCAAATCAAACAGGCTGCTGGTTGTGTCATGTATGTGATCTTAAGCAAGGTGTGGGTAAAATATTCACTCTTTAGATGAGTTTTTTGGATCTTTACCTCAAATTCATAGAGTCCTGGTTTTCAATACTTGCCTCACCACTAGAATGTCTTCAGAATATGGATTCTGAAGCCGTCAATTTGTAACCAAATTACAAGAAGAATGCAGTTACATGGTCGCATACTTTTAAAGCATGTGCAGTAATTCAGATTAGGCATACCAAGACTGCGGTTGCGTGGTTTCTGCTCTACAAAGATATCGCAATTACAGAAGTTCTGGTGAAGAAACACAAAGTACACACCCTTGCAACTCCTGAAACTGAGTTCACTTATTCAATACTCATTGAGAAACAGTGACTCTCAACCTCCTTCAGGCGGCCTCCTCTGTTGCCTCTGACCACTGTGCTCTCCTTCTTCATTCCTGCGTTGACTCGCCAAGGGCGCAGCGCTTTCGCTTTGAGGCCTTTTGGCCTAAGTTTGAGGGCTTCCTCCAAGTTGTGCAGGACGCCTGGCAACCTCCTGCTAACCTTCCCCCCTCCCCGCGCTTGCCTGGTGTTTCTCTAACACGGCTAAGCGCCTTCAGAGCTGGAGTGATCGTCACATCGGTAGCGTCCGCCTCCAGCTGCAGATGGCGAAGGAGCTCATCTTCCGTCTCGATGTCGCGCAGGAGAACCGGTCTCTCTCCCCCCTGGAGACCTGGTTGCGACGAGACCTGAAGTTGAAGTCCCTTGGGCTTGCCTCTCTTGAGCGCACCATCGCCCGTCAGCGTTCGTGTCTGCTTTGGCTCAAGGAGGGTGACGCCAACACCAAGTTTTTCCACCTTCACGCCAGAGCCCGAAGATGGAAGAACTTCATCTCACGTCTTAGAGACGGGGACCAGCTTGCCGTCACCCATGATGAGCTTCAAGAGCTCGCCTCTTCTCACTTTGGCGCCATCATGGGGACGTGCGTTGAGCGCGAGCTCGCTCTTTATCTCCACTCCCTCGGCCTCTGTCCGGCGCAGCTTGGTGAGCTGGACGGCCCCTTCTCGGAGGAGGAGGTGTGGGCGGTGGTTAAGTCTTTGCCTTCTGACAAGGCGCTTGGTCCCGATGGGTTCACGGGTCGGTTCTACAAGACTTGCTGGCCAGTGATCAAGTCAGTGGTTTTGGCGGCTCTCAACTCCCTCTTCTTGGCTTACGGCCAGGGTTTCTCCTCCCTCAATGATGCCCTCATCTCTCTCCTTCCTAAGAAGGATGAGGCCGTTGACGTTCGAGATTTCCGTCCGATTAGCCTCATTCACAGCTTTGGGAAGTTGTTCTCTAAGATTTTGGCCTCCCATCTTTCTCCTCTCCTCGACGGGCTTGTGGAGGCCAATCAGAGTGCCTTCGTCAAAGGCCGATCTCTTCATGACAACTTTTGCTATGTCCAGCTCGCGGCAAGGGCTCTCCATGCCAGACGCACTCCCCGCCTTCTTCTCAAGGTGGACATTGCGAAGGCTTTTGACACGGTTAGCTGGCCGTTCTTGCTTGAGGTGCTTGCCCATCTAGGGTTCAGTCAACGCTGGCGTGATTGGATCTCCCTCATTATTAGCGCCTCCTCTTCCCGGGTGCTGATCAATGGGGTGCCGGGTCCGCGCTTCCTTCACCGAAGGGGTCTTCGGCAAGGAGACCCTCTTTCTCCTATGCTTTTCATTCTAGTCATGGAAGTGCTCAATGCGATGCTTCGTAAAGCCTCTGATTCGGGCGGGTTCCTTCCGCTTAATGATCGCGCTTTGCGACACCGCGCCTCCCTCTACGCTGATGACTTGGTCCTCTTCCTCTCCCCGGTTCGGCAGGATCTCGAGTTCATCCAGGGCATTCTCTCGGTCTTTGGTGCGGCATCCGAGCTGCGCACCAATTTTGCCAAATGCTCGATTACTCCGATCCGCTCCTCGGATGAGGACCTGGAGCTGGTTCACTCTTGCTTCCCCTGCTCGATTTCTGATTTTCCTTGCACCTACCTCGGCATTCCGCTGTCCATTCGCAAGTTGCCGAAGGCGGCTCTTCAGCCACTGGTGGACAGGGTCGCTCATCGCCTACCACCTTGGAAGGGGCGTCTCACCACTCTTGCTGGTCGCTCCGTGCTGGTCCAGTCTGTTCTCTCCTCCATTCCAGTCCATGTGTCTATGGCAATCGGCCTTCCTGCCTGGGTTGTTAAGGCCATTGACAAGAAGCGACGCGCCTTCTTGTGGACAGGTACAGATTCGGTTCATGGGGGATAGTGCCGGGTGTCCTGGACGAATGTCTATCGTCCTAAGGCCTTCGGTGGGTTAGGAATTCCTAACCTCAGGTTGGCAGGGTTCGCCTTGCGCATTCGCTGGCTTTGGCTTCAGCGTTCCGGGCATCCCTATTGGGATGGCTTGAAGGCCCCGGTTGAGCAGTCTGTCTCTGACATGTTCGAGGCGTCCACCTTCTTCGTGCCGGAGGATGGTGAATCTATGCTCTTCTGGACTGACCATTGGATTGATGGAGGCCGCTCAGTGGCCTCCTTGGCTCCTGACCTCCTCTTCGCTGTGCCACAGCGCCTCCGTTCGCGCACGGTTGCTTCTGGTCTGGCGAACAACTCCTGGGTTTCGGACATCCGCGGGGCCCTCACTGTCCCTGTCATCTCCCAGTTTCTTCTTATCTGGGATGCTGCGCTCCGAATTCAGCTCTTGCCGGGTGTCAGAGACCGTCTTGTTTGGCGTTGGACGAGCGACCAGCGCTACTCTGCGCGTTCAGCGTACCAGGCCTTCTTTTTTGGCCAGCACTCCTTTGCCTGTGCCGATCTTCTCTAGCACGCGAAGGGCCCTGCTAAATGCAAGTTCTTCCTCTGGTTTGCATTTCAGCGGCGATGCTGGATGGCCGACCTCCTCCTAAAGCGCGGCTTGGATAGTCATTCGGCCTGCCCCTTCTGCGGTCAAGAGCTTGAGACAGCGAACCATATCCTCCTCGATTGCGTGTTCGCTCGGCAAGTTTGGGTCCGTGTGCTGTCGCCTCTTGGTTGGACTGCCTCTCTCCTCTCCAGGGTAGCTGTCTCCAAGATTGGTGGCCTTCTTCTAGGGTTTGCTTGCCGGGGCATCTCCGGGCCAGTTTCGATTCTATGGTCCTCCTAGTCTCTTGGCAACTGTGGAAAGAGCGGAACTCCAGAGTTTTCGACTTTGCATTGTCATCGGTCTCGGAGGTCCTTGAGTCCATCCTCTCTGAGGGCCACCTTTGGTCTTTAGCTGGTATCGCTAATTTTGGGGTTCTCCTAGGAAGGTAGTGGCTCTGCCCCCTCCCAGCTATTTGGAGTTGTGTGTAGCCGTCACAGTAGTCTTTTGTCTCTTATTTATTTTAGTCTTTTTTCTCCCCTTTCTTGGCATAAGTCGGTCTGACTGATTGCGTCATGTAACAAATATTCTATTCTTCTAATATATTGACGTGCAATCCTTTTGCGCGTTCGAGAAAAAAGAAACAATGACTCAGTGAGGCCCATAGGAAGATATTTGATCAAGCTCTAAATTCAATAGTCCCTGACAGGTTCCCAGGCATAGAACTTTATTCAGAATTTTGGACGATTGCCTCAACAAACTTTCAAAATAGGTAAAAATACCAATATTTACTGGAACCTCCATTCCCAAAGTCCCAATCTACAACTTGCAATAAAAACCAGGCGATTACAGTTTATCCCCGAAACCAAGTAAACCTACTGTCCACCAGGGGAGATGCAAAGCATCGCAAGACATAACTGTCGGAATCCCCAAGCAAACCGCACAAAAATCGCATCGCATGAATACTAGCGCGCTATGATCCTACCAGTACACAGAGCACGAGTATAGAAGGCTAGTTGTTGATGACTTGAGATCTGCGAAGAGAACGAACAGAGCGAGGGAGATTCACCTGGGAATCCCCGCGCGGTGGAAGACTGCGAATCGCTCTCCCCGGCGGCTCGCCGTCGCCGCCTCGCTCCGCCGCCGTCGCCATTGGGTTTACCGGAAGGGCAAACACGCAATATCAAAGTACGCGAGGGGTCTACATGGAAAAGTACCAAACAAATGGGCTGGACTCACAATCAATTACGGCCCGGCCCAGTAGATACCACCACCTCACACTCCATTCACGAGGCCCACGGCCCAAGTGACGCCTCCTAAACCCTAATCCTGGCAACGGACGGCGGATACAGCCCACCTCCTCCCCCCACGCCGCATCCGACGCTCACGAAGCGTCCACGTCGCCCCGACGATTGCTTTATAAAACCACCACCTCCTCCTCGCACCACCAGTCGCCGCCTTCTTCCTTCTCCTCCTCCGCCGCCCGCCTCGCCGCCTCCCGAGAGCTCCACCCTCGCCTCCGGCGAAATGGTAAGCTCCCGTCTCCGGTGCCAGTTGCCCCCCGCGGTTCTCTTCCCGTGGATCTTGCGATCCGCCGGCTTAGATTTTTTTTTTCTTCAGTTGCAGCGTCGATTTGTAGCTTTGTATTTTGTGTGTGAATCTTGGGATGCTCTAAGTAAGATTTTGGATGGCGAATCTTGCAGGCACCGAAGCGAGGCGGCAGGGCGCCGGTGCCGGCGAAGAAGAAGACTGTAATGCTCGCCGTCTCTCTGCTCGAAATCTACGTTGTTTCGTTGTTGGGGGGCTTGTGATTTACTTGGATGTTTTGCTTGGTGGTTCTTGCAGGAGAAGGTGACCAACCCGCTGTTCGAGAAGAGGCCGAAGCAGTTCGGCATCGGCGGCGCGCTGCCGCCCAAGAAGGATCTGCACAGGTTCGTGAAGTGGCCCAAGGTGGTGCGCATCCAGCGCCAGCGCCGCATCCTCAAGCAGCGCCTCAAGGTTCCCCCGGCGCTCAACCAGTTCACCCGCACCCTCGACAAGAACCTCGGTATATATCTACATCTCAGTTCGTTCATCATGTCGGATTGCACCTGGAACGCTAATTGGCCGAACTGGTTAGGTGTTACAAATGTCATTTCCTTGTTAGGTTTGTAATTGTAGTGACTAGCTGATGAATGTGTCTTCAGTTTATGATGACCTTTTGGGTGTTCTAGTCGAACATAGTTATCTCAAATTAATGCTGGCTGTGTCGGTATTCTTGTTGGCATGGTAGCTCTCTGTCCAAATTTTATTTTAGGATAGAATGTTAACCCTGTGTCAAAAGTGGTGCTTTTAAGAATGGAAAATTGCTAAAGCAGACTATTGAAGTTTTGCTGCAGTATATGGTGGTTGTCAGTTTTTATCATGTTTCTGTTTGTTTATCACTATGATTAGACTCAACGCTGTCTCTTCAACACCATTGTTATGTAGGATCGTGTTATCAATTTCTTAGTTGTTACCATTTCAAAAATGAAGCAAGGAAACTCATCTGTTAAATTGTTAATTTGTGTAGAGGAATTAATGGCATAAAAAATATCTGATGTAAATCTTTATTTGCAGCAACCAACCTGTTTAAGATGCTTCTCAAGTACCGCCCTGAGGACAAGGCTGCCAAGAAGGAGAGGCTTTTGAAGAGGGCCCAGGCTGAGGCTGAAGGGAAAACCGTTGAGGCCAAGAAGCCAATTGTTGTGAAGTATGGTCTTAACCACGTGACTTACCTCATTGAGCAGGTACAGGAGCTTGTTAATGTGTTCATTTCTTTGTTAGTCACTCATCAAGGAGACTTATTCATGGGAACATATAATCAAACACTTTACTGATAATTTGAATGCTTCTCGTGCAGAGCAAGGCCCAGCTGGTTGTCATCGCTCATGATGTTGATCCAATTGAGCTGGTTGTGTGGCTTCCAGCCCTGTGCAGGAAGATGGAGGTCCCTTACTGCATCGTTAAGGGCAAAGCTCGCCTTGGATCGGTATATTTCCTGACTCTCCATACTCAAATTGAATGTACTTATTGAAAGTATAGATGCTAATAGGAAGCGGAGCTCAACCTTCGCAAATGATCATATGCAGATTGTTCACAAGAAGACTGCATCTGTTCTGTGCTTGACCACTGTCAAGAACGAGGACAAGCTTGAGTTCAGCAAGATCTTGGAGGCCATCAAGGTAAGAAACCACGGCATCCCTTGTTCTCTCATTCATTATCATCATGCTATCCAGTGCTCTGCTCTTTAGCCTCATTGCTAACTCGGTGAACCATAACTTTGTAGGCGAACTTCAACGACAAGTTCGACGAGGTCAGGAAGAAGTGGGGAGGCGGCGTCATGGGCTCCAAGTCGCAGGCGAAGACCAAGGCCAGGGAAAAGCTTCTCGCTAAGGAGGCCGCCCAGCGGATGACCTAAATTATATTCGCCCCCCGCCGTTGAGCTCGCCCTGTAGTTTCATTTTTCAGTGTAATGATTTTGACGAGGAACTCAGTTAGCACCATGCGACAGTGCTGTGGTTTTCTGAAGTCTAGTTTCATATATTTTCTGTTCACCGGACCATGTTGGGAAACTATGCAAGATATCAGAGCTTTACAATGTTTGGTTTCTACGGAGTTTATGCTGTGTGTTTTGCTACTCGTTTGTGCTGAACCTGAACATAGGGCTTGATCACTTTGATGCCATTTTCAGTCTTATCAAATTTTGGTAAAGTTACCAAAAAAAAGTGGTTATATTTAGTTTGCTGCCAAATTTTGGTAATTTTGGTAATGTTAAATTTTGGTAAGGTTTTTTTTTCATCAAAGTAAATAGCCCCATAAAGTTCATTTCACAGCCTTACCGCCATTTAATTTAAGCAAAATTATGAAAGCTAACATGTTATTTTTTTAATTTTTTGTAATGTCGAAAGTTCTTGGTAGTTTTGCATTAGTTGAAAGTCAAAGTCATACGAAAAATGTCAATTTTGATGGATATACATAAATCTAAGATGCGAGCTCGCAAAAAATTCCGAAACCGTAAGTTTATATTGGGCTAGTAGTAACTCTAGATTAGGCCTAGCCCAATTTGGACAGTTGGCCCAAGATTTTACTTGGAGCTCAATTATGGAATAAGTTCACCGGAGGTCCCTCAACTTAACAGCGAGATTTTTTGAGATCTCTTAACCACAAAACCAGAAATCTTCACCTCTAAACTATACAAAACCGTTCACTCAAGGTCCCTAGGCAGTATATATGAGTGGTCTCGCTGACGTGGCATCCTAGTTAGCCAAAAAAAAATTAAAAAATACGTGGGTCCCACATGTCAGCTGCACTTTTTTTTTCTTCTACTTCTCTTCTCTTTTCTCTCTTCTCTATTTCTCTTCTTCAGTGAAGGAGGCCGGCGGCAGGCGCGCTTCTCCTTCTCTTCTCTTTTCTCTCTTCTCTATTTCTCTTCTTCAGTGAGGGAGGCCGGTGGCAGGCGGAGCAGCGCGCGCAGATGCGGGTGGCGTAGCAGAGGGCAAGCGCCAGCGGAGCGGCGGCGGGCGCAAGCGCGGCAGGCCGAGCAGTCGAGCGCGAGCACGACCGCGGGCAGAGAAGCGGAGGGCGAGTGCGGCGGCGGGTGGAGCGGTGGAGGGCGAGCATGGCAGCGGAGCGGAGGTGGGCGAGCGCGGAGGCGCATCCAGCCCACCCCAACCGACCAAAGCACGCCCTTTGCCCTCGGCCATAAGCCCCGCCGCCAAGTCGCCGTCGCCGTCCTCCTCGTCGTCATCGAGCGGCAGCGATGACTTCGCGGTGCTCCTCGACGCGGAGCTCGAGCTTACCTCCGCCGCTGACTTGGCCTCCGCCGGAGACGACAACTTCAAGGAAGACCCCTCCCAGCCTTCCCTCCTTCCTTCTCGAGCTCCCTCACGCCGGCGCCCGCGTCTGCAAGGATGGGAAGCCGACAGTGCTGGTCGTTGTGGTCAGCTCACTTGCCGCGGCAACGCTAGTCCCAGCGCTAACCGGCTGATGCGTCTGCGGATCGATGCCCTGGCTCATGAGCTTGCGCTTGATGTGCTGTTCCACCTGCAGAACCAATCAATCAGCACCAAGAACACAAGAAGAGCTAACCGGAGCAGATGACAACACATTGAAATTTGTTTTGCTTACTTGTTGTCGAGAAGGGCGTGGAGCTTGATGGTGAGCTCGTAGTCGTCGTCAGTGAAAGTTGCTGCACTTGAGGTCGGGGCTGAGGTAGTTCATCCAGTGGAGGCAACAGCTCTTTCGGCAGCGCAGCAGCCCTATCGCCTTGGGGAGGGAGAGAGGGTCGACAGGGAGAGCGCGCCGCTCGTCGGGCGGCGGCGGGGCCCGTGGTCGAGCACCCGGCACATTCGAACATCTCCGCCGCCGAGCTCACCGCTCCCGCCGGCCGCCATCTCTCCTCCGCTCCCGCCGCCGCCATCGCATTGACCACCTCTCTCTCCCTCTCCGCCGCCGCCGTCCCCGCTCCGCTGCCGACCACCTCTCTCCCCCCGGTCGCCGCGCCTGCTCGAGACTCGAGAGAACTCGGAGAGAAGAAAAGAGAAAAAGAAAAAAAACAGAGAAATGTGAGACCCACACCATTGTCTCACTTACATGTGGGCCACACATATTAATTTTAATTTTTTTTGCTGGCTAGGATGCCACGTCAGCAAAACCACCCGTATATACTGCCTAGGGACCTTGAGTGAACGGTTTTGTATAGTTTAGGGGTGAAGATTTCTGGTTTTGTGGTTAGGGGACTTCAAAAAAAATCTTGGTGTAAAGTTGAGGGACGGCCAATGAACTTATTCCCTCAATTATTTCCCGGCCCATTATACGCATCAGCTTGTCACTGGCAGGTGGGCCTGGGTCCCGTGTCCCCACGTGCTCCTCACTCGCTTCTCGCCACAAAGTCCAAAAAGCCCACGAGATCAAGCCGTTAATCCAACGTAAAGACAAGTTCCCGTGCTCTCTAATTTCCTCTTCCTCTGATCTCGCAAACAAAAAATCCCCGGGAAAAGAGAAGCGGCGGGACAAGATCGCCAGAGATTCCACGGACGGACCCAAGGTGAGCAAGCTCGATCCATCCCCATCAATGCCTGCTCGGTTCGATCTCGCTACTTCTGGATTGCGCCGGGCGCGTTTCGCTGGTCGAATCAGCCGGTTTTTTGGGTGGAAAGATTACGACTTACTAGTTTGGTTTCTTGTTTAAGATTTGTGTTCTTGGGAGGAGGCGGACCTACTCAGGCTTGCTGGGAGATTGCTCGTTGTTTGTTTCTGTTACTGCGGTTCGATGCGCCGTTTGTGATTCGCGTGTTCGTTACTGAATTTTGCTTCCGTGGATGGCGGACAAAGGGCATATCGCGCCGATTCTTGGAGAGTTCTCTAGATCTGGCGGGAATGCTCGGCTCCTTGATTTGCCACTGCTCTTATGCCCCAATTAGATGGGAGGTTTTAGCTCTTACCCTAGGAGGATTTGTGCATCTGTTGCCTGCTACAGTTAGGTCATGGGAAGTGCGTACTTCTTCAGTGATGTGGGAATTTTACTTGTGCGTCTAATAGTGAGAATGAGACAAATAATTTGTGTGTATGTGCTAATTCACGTGATTTTTAGTAATTCTACCTTTGTATTTTGTCTCTGCATTGTCGTAGGGAGTGAGTCAGTGAGCTATTTCTTGAATACCGCACTATCTACCTGCTTTTTGAATTTGAACCCTTTAATAACTACTCCCTCTATCCCATAATATAAGGCGCATACACATTTGAAGATTCAACATTTAAAACATTTAACCAACAGTTAGTATAATATTAAATGAATTTTATTTGTTAAAAAATATATCATTAGATTGAGATTTAAATTACTTTCATATGGTTATAATTTTGTTGCTACAAACCTTCTAGGATATGAGAAATTATAAGTTAACTTTGACCATGCCTTATATTATGGGATAGAGGGAGTATATAGTATGTGAATTTGGGAGACTGCAGTTGTGTGTTCTTATTTCTCTTAAGCTAATAACCTCACTCGTCTTTTTTTGGGTAGAATGTTACAGCTATTTGATAGTAGTTCTGTAATCCTATGTTGATACTGTCTAAATTCTATGGCTTTGTGTTTCTTGCAGTAGGACAATGGAGGGGAGTTTGAGATTGGGGTTTCTGTTGGTTCTATGTATCTTGGCCTTCTTGCGCCCTGCTGCAGCTATTCGCTTCGTGATCGATAGGGAAGAGTGCTTCTCTCATAATGTTGATTATGAAGGAGATACAGTTCATGTATCCTTTGTTGTGATCAAGGCAGAGACGCCATGGCATTATACCGAGGATGGCGTGGATCTTGTGGTATGATCTTGTTTTTCTTTTTCTTACGTCCAATCTTCATCCATGTAAATACTCCACAATTGTAGAGTGTGGTGAGATTCTTGCTTTCATTTTTTAATAAGGAACAATAGCTGGCTAGATATTTCCGTTCTTGTAGTCTGATAACGGGCATGGAGGATTGCATATGGACTCCATGTTTTGTTTGATGCTTGCATGAGCCCTTGAGAACTTTCCAGTTATGCCGCATCCAAAACTGATTCAACTTTGATATATGGCAGGTTAGAGATCCCAATGGTAATCAAATCCATGATTCCCGTGACAAGATCAGTGATAAGTTTGAATTCATAGTTCATAGGAGAGGCGTTCACCGCTTCTGCTTCACCAATAAATCCCCATACCATGAAACTGTAGATTTTGATGTACTTGTTGGTCACTTTTCGTATTATGACCAGCATGCCAAAGATGGTAAGCATTTTTCTGGTTTTGTTAAATTTGTCTAGCAAGGAGCATGTGGTTGATTCCTTTACTCTGGAAATATGTAGAACATTTCAGCGCCTTGTTTGAGCAAATTGCAAAGTTGGATGAAGCCCTCTACAACATTCAGTTTGAACAGCACTGGTTGGAGGCCCAAACAGACCGGCAAGCAATATGTATGTTCCTCGTGTCTTACTCTCTCCTTTAAATACTAGTACTTTTTCGAAATTGTAATATGTGAAGATCTCTTGTTTTCTTTTATCTTGTAATAAATAGAACTTATGAGTTGTAGCAAATGCTCAACTTTCTGTTTCTGTACTACCGACAAACTGTCCTGCCTTAGGAGCTCCAGCCTTTTATGTCAACCTTTGGACCAGACCGCCACACATGCCACATTACCAAACATCTTGAAATTGATAAATATTTGTTACATTGATGAACAACATGAGAACACACACCATCTTCTTTTCTTTTTCTTTTTTTCCCTTTTTTTTTGTAAATATCATGTTCTGTCAAAAGCAAAATTTACAGTATCTCATAAACGTGTTTTGATGCTAAAACTGTAATACTATATTTGTCTATCTGATGCAGTAAACGAGAACATGAGTAGGAGGGCAGTTCACAAGGCATTCTTTGAATCAGCTGCTCTCATTGCAGCCAGTGTTGTGCAGGTCTACCTACTGCGTCGCCTCTTTGAGCGAAAGCTGGGAACATCGAGGGTCTAATTCTCTGATAGTAGGTCTCCTTATACTCAACAACCCAACTGTATTTCAATGCTGCAAAATGTGTTTACAATATCTGTTACATCCTGCTCAGATATTTAGCATTTTTGTTCAGAATTTTGTAATTCAGTTATTTACAGTACTGTGCTGCAGTAACTTGCCGCCTCATCAGATTCATTTCAGTGCATTATATCTATCGTCACATGTATATTAGGTCCTAAGTATTTCCACGGTACGCACTGCTTTAAAACCTTTTTTGCGATCAAGGTACAGGAGTGCTAGTATTGAGAAAGAAAATGAAGAAAGAATTCCTTTTCTGACAAAGACTCCTAAACTTCAGCTCATCAGCATTCTACTTTAGTTTCACAATTTCAGAATCCATATTTCGATGATAACCATTTAGTATGAAGTATTCAACGTTTATTGAGCCTGTATTATTTCTGTATTTAGCTGTCTGGAGGTAGAAAAGCTCAGACGATACCAAATCCAAGGAGATGACACCAAATTGGTTTCTTGCTAACATCACACCATCTGATTAGGATACAGTTGGAAGCCATGTGCAGTCTGGTTGGTCCTAAATTCTTTTGCTGACTGGATTTTTTCGTGTTATGGATAATGATTTCACAAATAATGATTGGCACTACTGCTTGAGCCGATAAGCATAACAACTCTGGTATTCGCATTTCAATGTCCAGTTTGGTTGGTACATGGAGTCACTGACAATCGAGTTTGGAATCTCTGACCAAACATAACAGCCGCCCGTGACACGTATCAACATCAAGGATGATAACCAATAATCTTGAATTTTTCAGTAAATTCTGCCTGAAGCACTGTACTTTGTAAAGTTGCATTTCAGATATCAGCACTTGTTCTCTGAATCAGTTGTAACTTTGTCAGTAATTTAGTAGCCTGAAGCCCTGTACTTTGTAAAGTTGCATTTCAGATACACGAAATCAGGCATCAGCATTTGTTCTTTGAATCAGTTCTAAACCTGTGAAACCTTTTCATGAGTGTGTGAGCTCCACCAGAACACTACCTCACTGTTCATCCACAGTTCATGCTGCTGTTATTAAGCTCAACAAAAACCTTGATGCAGTGATGATTGCATAGTTTCAAGGGACAAGGTCATCAGTCTCTGGATGAATCTGAGGCTGAAAACCGGGTAAAGTTTTGTCATGGTTCAAGAGAAACGAATGCCATTGTTTGTTCAGTTTAAATCTTAGCTTTTACAGAACAAATCCTACCAAAATGTACACAAATTCATGAGATCATCATCTCTTCTCCAGATAAATCAAACACTCCCTGTGGCCATATACTTAGAACAAAATTTTAAGAGAAACATCTAAGGGTCTTCCAGCTAGCTCCATAAGGCGGTGGGCTAAATGACCTGGGTTCGAAGTCTCACCCTTCTAATTATTTGATATTAGGTTATTTCCTAATATTCGTGTCTTTTTAGAACAAAATTTTAAAATTCCGACACAAAAATTTCTCAAATGCTTAGTTTTTTTTTTAAAAAAGAAATGGTTTACATAGATTTGTCTCAAAGAGTATTGTCATAAATATTACAAACTTGTTATTAGATTTTATAAACTTATTCTGATATAAAATTGATGGTTGGAATTATAAATATTTCGATTGAATCATATCCTAAACAATCATATCATAAACATCAAATATTTAGGCCTGTTTAGATTCTAATTTTTTATTCAAACTTTTAACTTTTCCGTCACATCGAACTTTCCTACGCATATAAACTTTTAACTTTTCCATCACATCGTTCCAATTTCTTCAAACTTCCTCCACCACTGTACTGTACCCCCACCATTCCTGTCTCTTCTCTTCTTCACTCCACTCCACTCCACTCCACTCCTCTCCCCCATTTGGCCACTAGCTTAATCCCTCCTCCCCCATTGGAAGGAAGGACAAGCTCGAGGAGCTCCTCCTCCATGGAGCGACGTGGTAGCCCGTACGGCGTCGCGGCGGCGGCGGCGGTGGTGGTGGTGGCAATGGCGGCGGCGGCCGGCGGCGAGGCGGCGAGGCTGTCGCCGGAGCACTACCGGTCGACGTGCCCCGGCGTGGAGTCCGTCGTGCGGTCGGTGGTGGCGAGGAAGGTGAAGGAGACCTTCGTCACCGTCCCGGCCACGCTCCGCCTCTTCTTCCACGACTGCTTCGTCGAGGTGAGCAGCGGCGGCTGGCACTGACCCAACCAACCCTCGTGTTCTTGATTCAGATTTCAAACCGGAATTGGGGGCGTCAGAGTTTCAGAGTCGCACTCGCACCCTCAGATTTTCTGGTTCTAGGTTTCTTGATTTCTTTCGTAATTGATAGCCTCTGTTTGATTTCGGCGAGTAGTTAGCTTTGCATTTGGCATTTGAAAATCCTTGCAAAATTTTCGCAGCTTTTGCAGCTTCAGAGCTGCTTGTGATGCACTGAATTTTTCAGCATTACTCTGCATTAGGCATTTGCATACTTGCAAAGCTTACAAACTTTTCAGCTGCTTTCCTGATGCATTCAGGATTCAGCTTAGCAGCATGAGGGTCTCTGAATTTTCAGCATTAATCTACATTTAATTGCATCAGAGATCATGTCAAAATTTGGTTTGTTAGTCTCAGGGAAAGGAGAGAGATTCTTTATAACTTTCCTCACATTCATATTCATGTTAATGAATCTAGATAAATATATATGTCTAGATTCATTAATATCAATATGAATGTGGGAAATGATATCAATATGAATGTGGGAAATGATAGAATGATTTGCATTGTGAAACGGAGGGAGTAGTAGTATGAGATAATGAGAGATTAACAGTAGATTAATGGTACGAAATGGCAACTGGATTAGCTCCAAATCACGCACTCGTCGCTTCTGCCATGTGACTGCACGACCCTTTTCTGTCAACTGGGCTGCGTAATCAAATGCTCACGACAGATGCTTCTCTGAATCCCTGCTGGAATACCAGGCGCCACGTTGTCGTATCCGATGTGGCGGACACGGAATTCCGTGCCGTCCACGTCATCATTCCTCCCATTTCATGATGATTTCATACTCCGGGTTATTTAGATTGATGTCATTTCAAACCATATTTTTTTTATAAAGTTGTTAAATATATATTTCCATTTATTTCTTTATCAAACTCCAGTAAATACATAAGAAATCATACAAAAATTTGATAATATTGTCAAAATTTAGTAAGGTTTATTTTGGCTTCAGTTTAAACAGACCTTTAAATTTTTGATAGGTGTGCAAATGCTTTGATCACTTTGAAAATTGAAGTTACGTACGTTTTCAATTGGCACTGAAATTATTTTGGGGGAATTTTAACCTTTTCTGACAGGGGTGTGACGCGTCGGTCATGATCGCGTCGCGGGGCAACGACGCCGAGAAGGACTCGCCGGACAACCTGTCGCTCGCCGGCGATGGCTTCGACACGGTGGTGCGCGCCAAGGCGGCGGTCGAGAAGAAGTGCCCCGGCGTGGTCTCCTGCGCCGACATCCTCGCCATCGCCGCCAGGGACGTCGTCGCCATGGTAAACCATCCCATCAATCCTCCTCCTCCTGCCATGGCGAAAGCTTTGCTGCCTCTAACAATGTCGATCAATCAATCAATCAATGGCGTTGCAGTCGTCCGGCCCACGCTGGACCGTCGAGCTCGGCCGGCTAGACGGCCTCGTCTCCAAGTCCGGCGGCGTCGCCGGCAAGCTGCCGGGCCCGGACATGCGCGTCAAGGACCTCGCCGCCATATTCGCCAAGAACAACCTCACCGTGCTCGACATGGTGGCGCTCTCCGGCGCGCACACCGTCGGCTTCGCGCACTGCACGCGCTTCGCCGGCCGGCTGTACGGCCGCGTCGGCGGCGGCGTGGACCCGTCCTACGACCCGGCGTACGCGCGGCAGCTGATGGCGGCGTGCCCGCGCGACGTCGCGCCGACCATCGCCGTCAACATGGACCCCATCACCCCGGCCGCCTTCGACAACGCCTACTACGCCAACCTCGCCGGCGGCCTCGGCCTGTTCACCTCCGACCAGGAGCTCTACGCCGACGCCGCGTCGCGGCCGGCGGTGACCGGCTTCGCCAAGAACCAGACGCTCTTCTTCGAGGCGTTCAAGGAGGCTATGGTCAAGCTTGGCAGGGTCGGAGTCAAGTCCGGGAAGCATGGAGAGATCAGAAGAGACTGCACAGCTTTCAACTGAACATAGTTGCATAGCTGCACTGCGACATTTGTAAGTTGTAGCAATTGGGGATTTGATCGTATATTAAAAATGAAATCATTTCAAGGTAAGAATTTCATACTTTCTGTTTTCGGTCCAGAAGTCATGGCTGAGTGATGAAAGCGACAAAATGCCTCTTAAGTTAACTCTACAATTAAATTAAAATTCAAAATAGCCACAGCTGAAAACAACCGAAAAGAATTTTTGATCGTTTAAGCCACGGATGATAAGCTACTCTTGCTGTTTCAAATTATTTGTCGTTTTAGGTTTGTTCTAAACCAAACATATCTATATTTGACTACCAATTTTTAGAAAACCGTATAAGTTAACAATACATGAATTATATATTATGAAAATATTTCTCATGGTGAATCTAAAAATATAAATATTGAGATGTTAAACTATACGAGTTTATAGAAATTAATGATTAAATATAAAAATTCTTGACTTAGAACAAACCAAGCAATTTAAAACGGATGGTAAAAACAATTTATGGATAAAACCTTTTATTACCATTCTTAATAGTTTGAAAAGCCAATACCCAAAGATAGACTTCGATGCAAATATCTGAATCAACACTAAAATATTTTAGTTTTAAAATTTAAATGTTAGCTACGGTTAATAAGTTAACAACAGTCTCTCTCTCTCTTTCTGTCTGCGCAACGGCATGCGCAAATCTGACGTTCGCAGCCGCTTGCCTGACGTTGATACGTGTAGCTTCAGAAAACAAAACTGGCAGAGCTTTCTTGTGGTGGTAGGGCAATGGCCACTGCTTGCTTCCTGGGGTTGCTCTCCTCTTGCTTTCAAGACCCATACTTTTGACCTAATCACCCAAACCTTTCCTTGCTGTTGTCTGAACACGGGCCATCTTGGGACCTACTCAACGCTTCCAGCATGCATGGACAGTTGCCAGTAGCAATCAGATGCTACTAACCATTTTCAGGTTCAGATATCAGAAGATATACAGAGCTTTCAGATCTTGCTGTCTTAACAAGGATCCAGGTGTTAGGTCATGTCCAGAATGCCTGAATTCATACCGAAATACTATCCCGTTCCAAAATATAAGAGATCTTGAAAGTGCAAATACATTGCCAAAATCCCTTTATATTACCGAATAGTTCAATTATGGCATGAATCAAGAAAAATCCTGGTTCCCAAAACAGAGCCCTTGAGACAGAGTAACCATTCTAACCAAAACAGAGGCAACAGAGCAGCTCCATAAGATTGGAGACAATCAGTCTGACAGTGCCAGTTGAGCAAAAACAAGATACAAACCTTGAAGGAAAAGAACTCTCCAATTCTGAAACAATTATAGGATACATGTAATAAATAATAAAACCAAACCGTTCTTTTTCCATATGTACAAAGTTTTCTGTTAAAGCTTGCCATCCTAATTATAATATATAAAACCATCTAAGCTTGTTGCGGCGTTACATGGTAAAAATGTTGTCCGGGAAGGAAAAGATAGGATGGCAACAACGTAATGCCGCCCAAACTCTTCTGCTTGTATACACCTCCATGAGAACCTACTTCTCATTCAACTTCACATGTAGGACATGAATGGAGGCTTGGAAAATATATACCCTGCCAGAAGATACAATCCAAAGCTCTTGTTATACGATAACGTTGGAAATAGGTATGAATGCAATAAAGACAACAACTCTTAAAAGCATGATAGTGATGATAATAGTGATATAGGCATGATACTGTTTACAGTCAGTAGGACCAAGAAAGGAATTGCACTGATATCATATTTGAACTTATTTGGGTTGTAATAGCTGATCTTGATGGTGAACTTAATACATCTGCATTAATTTACCACAGAAAATTGATGTAGAATACTGTTCGTTTGTGAGGAACAAGCACATCAAGGTTGGCAGGGAAATTGAGGTTCAGCTTCACCTGTATTACACCCATATAAAGTATTTTCTAATTTCAACAATTAACTAGCTATATCAATTTTTCTAGATGCATTGACAGTGAAATCTTGAAAGGTGAAAGGAATACACTAGGTCAAGCTTAACTAGGCTATTCTATTCTTCCTGGGAATCTAAGAAAGCTCTTCTTCTCGATTGTCACTAGTTGCATTTAATTCCTCTCAAGCTCCTTTGTTCCTAAGAAACTCAGCTTGTATCCCGTCGAAACGAACAAAGTTATAAACTTAAGCTTTCTGGTCTCCTACTTAGCAAGCACGAAAGCGCTCAGGCATCCATTTCATTGTTATATGGCCCTTTTTGACTCTATATGTTTACAGCTTCTTTCCCCCTTTCAGTTCATATGGTCGGTGCTCACCGACGCAATTTAGTCCCTTACTCCCTTTCAATATCGAATTTCATCAACCTGAAGCTATAGCCAGCCTCTCTACATCAAATTAGAGATCCAAAACATTTGAGAATCATCTGGATTGCATCGACAACCACCAATTCTGACCCTTTCCACTTCTTACCATCGCGTCAATTTTATTTTAACTACGACAACAAGCTGCTCACATTATTTGGAATGATGTCCTCCCGAACTAAATCAACGCAACAATCCTAATAAAACCACAATTTAAATACAGAAGCTACACATATCTCAATTTTCAGAGAAGCACCCAAAGTATGACAGATGCTTCACAATTGGGCATAATTTAAGCAAAGGCGCTCAATTTAGCGCATTTTGAACTCTGATAAAGCCAAGAAACACCACCAATCATCATATTTACCCCCCAAATTACGCATGAATCCACAGTGAATTCCCCAATCCTGACTAACCCAAACATGTAAAAAGAGGAGCCTCTTCCCTTTTGTCCCCAAACATGTAGGAGCCCTACTCCTAAACGGCCAAGATCACGTACATGTGGAGGCCACCTTGGGCGAGGAGGAGCACGAGGCGGGCCAGAGGATGGCCCTCCAGATCACGGACAGGTTGGTGACGAACCCGACGAGGAGGAAGACGCAGGCGAGGCCGATGACCCAGGGCATGAGGAAGAACCCCAGCATGAAGGTCACCGACCCGCACAGCATCAGCGCCACCGACGCCCCCAGCAGCATCGACGCCACCCCCGCCGCCGTCACCTGCCGCGGCCACGCCGCCGCCCCCCGCCCGCCCCCTTCCTCCGGCCACGCCCGGAGCACCGTCAGCAGCAGCGCGCACAGCTCGTACATCGCCCTCGACTGGTCAGCCTCCGCCGCCTCCGCCGCCGCCGTCGCCGACGACCTCATACCACCCCCTAGAATTCTTCAAGAATCGAATTCAAGAAATCAAGAACCGATCGCCTCCTCGGCGGTGGCGCAAGAATCTTGGAGGAGGCGAATTGGGTCGGAGAAATTGGTTGTCGGGTCGGGTTTGCTTCTCGATCGCTCTCTCTCTCGCGTTGGTGGAATTGAAATGGCGAGAGGAATGGCGAGATGGGGGAGGAGAGACATGGGGGGAGATGTTGAAATAGAGGGGGGAATGGGAAATTGGGAATGGGCGGAGACGTCTACGCTACGAGAGGATAATGGTAGGCTGGATTTGTTTATTCGGCAGTTATTTCCGGTGTTGGCGTGGATAACTGTGCAATTGATTGGTTGCGTTGGCGGTCAAATTTGCACTAGCACTTGTTGAATCCCAACGTTTCAAGTTTATGGAAAACACCTCAATATTTGTACTCCCTCAGAAAGTCGTTTAGAACAGCAACACGATCTCTAAAATACAACTTTAACTTTTTATTTCCATAAAAATATTTATTCAAAAAGTGATATATTTATACTTTTATGAAAGTATTTTTCAAGAAAAATCTATACATATAATTTTTACATTTTCAAATTCAACAACTTGAGAGTTATTCATGATTTATATTCCTAAGGTTTGACTTAAACATTTTCCTAAACGACTTCCTTTATGAGTACGGATGGAGTACTTCTTTCTCCGTCCCAAAACTACTTCAAAGTTTATTGTAATATTTTAAGACAAATGAAGTATACTATCTTCGATTATAAATATTTTATGTTTGGAGTAAGACACGGTCGGACTTTTGATAAAACGTTGACGATCATTAGTTTCTAAATCACTATTTTTTTTAAAAAAATGATATGAACCGATTTGGCTTGAAAAATATTATTATAGTACTATGGGTTTATTGGATCTGCGAGTTTATTATAACATGAATTGAATGTCGAGGTTTCAGAAATTTAACCACCTCTCTTCTCTTATGGTACTCCCTTTGGTTTAAAATTTATGGATGTTTTGGACAGAATATCACGTACTACTCCCTCCTGTGCCAAATGAGTTGACGTTTTGAGGCTTAAAAATATTATAACAGTACTATAGATTTATTGAACCTGTGAATACCACTCTCCTATATATAGTGCTCCCTCCGATTTTAAAATTATTGATGTTTTAGGACAGAAATCTCACATATCAAGGAATGATTAATTGTGACGCTACTCTCTCCGGTGTCAAATTAGTTAACATTTGGACTTGGGAGGCTTGAAATATATTATAATAGTACTATAGATTTATTGAACCTGTGAATACCACTCTCCTATATATGGTGTCCCCCTCGGATTTTAAAATTATTGATGTTCTGGGACAAAAATCTCACGTATTAAGAAATGATTAATTGTGACGCTACTCCCTCCGGTGTCAAATTAGTTAAAGGCTTGAAATATATTACAATAGTACTATATATTTATTGGACATCCAAATTTATTATAATGAAATTGAATCTCAAGGTTCATAAATCTAACCACCTCTCTTATATATGGTACTCCCTAATTATTGATGTTTTGGATAAAATCTCACAATGCCAAGGAATGATTAATTGTGATCCTACTCACTCGGTGTCAAATTAGTTGAAGTTTGGAGGCTTGAAAAATATTATAATAGTATTGTGGATTAATTGGACCTGCGAATACCACTCTCCTATATATGGTGCTCACCTCCAGTTTTAAAATTATTGAGATTTTTGGACAAAAATCTCACATATCAAGAAATGATTAATTGTGACGCTACTCCCTCCGGTGCCAAATTAGTTGACGTTTGGAGGCTTGAAATATATTATAATAGTACTATAGATTTATTGGACATGCGAATTTATTATAATATGAAATTGAATGTCAAGGTTTCATAAATTTAACCACCTCTCTTATATATGTACTCCCTCCAGTTCCAAAACTATTTGATATTTTGGACAGAATCTCATATACCAAGGAATGATTAATTATAATGCTACACCTCCGATGTCAATTTAGTTGAAGTTGGAGGCTTGAAAAAACATTCTAATAGTACTATAGATTTATTGGACTTGCGAATTTATTAAAATATGAAATTGAATGTCAGAAATTCAACCACCTCTCTTATGGTACTCCCTCCGGTTTTAAAGTTATTGATGTCTTCGACAGAATCTCACGTACCAAGGAATGATTTGTGATATGCTACTCTCTCCGGTGTCAAATTAATTGATATTTTGAGGCTTGCAAGATATTACAGCAGTATAATATAGATTTATTTGGACCTGCAAAATTATTATGATATGAAATTGAATGTCAAGGCATCATAAATTTAACCACCTCTCTTATGTATGGTACTACCTCCTGTTTTAAAATTATTGATTTTTTTGACATAATCTCACTATCAACGATATTATATTTGTTTTTATGGGACGGAAGAAGTAGATCACGGTTTACAAGAAAAATGCTGGCACAGGTGTTAATTAATTAGTGGTATCTCCTGTTCTCTGCACCCTTTGGTAATTTTGACGACGCAGTGTTATGCACAAAACACGTGGTGATATGGTGCATGTGCATTATTATCAATCGTATCTATTCTTCATTTCAGAGATGGCTTGCTCATTCGTGTTTCGGACAGTACGCAACTCCCTCCAAATTATTTTTTTAAAATCTAGCATTATAACGGATGAAGTAACAGGAATTATAAGCTAATACACAGCAAAGATCTGCCGAAGTGCATTATTTTTTTTTACAAAAAATACTTATATATTCTAAGAGTTAAGTGTACGAACGGGCTATAAACTTGTGTGCAGATACATTATCTAGATCTCTAAACTCTTAAAATATATTTTCAAATTATTAAACTTGTTTTGGATATCATATATGATCAAATGAGCTTTATCCTACTCCATACGGTGATGTAGCATGTCATGGTGACTTTTACAGATCATTAGTATTTTTTTTAAAAAAAAAATGTTTTTCTCCTTTTAGGTAGAGAGGACAAAAGATAAAATAAAAAAATATTGAAAAAAATTAAGGTGGAGGGGAGAAAGCTAAGACGAGAAAAGATAAAATTAAGAAAATACTATTGACGCATAGCTAGGCATCACTTTGATATGTCATGTTTAGTATATCACGTCAGCTCATGGAGTAGGGTAGGTTGGAACTCGTTTGAATCTATATCGACGTCGCACCGAAGACAAGTACAGAAACTCGGAAATGTATTCTGAAGGTTTAAGCATCTAGCTAGATGATATACTTAGGGACCGTCCTTGTCTAATATAATCTAATTAATATATGATCTAAACGTGCAACGCGAGGGTTGGAGTTGTTACCATCTCGATCTATGGTAGTGTTACAGAATGCAAGCTGGAGCACTGATGGCGATCGAGGTACGTGTTTATAATATAATGTACCCCGATCTAGCTTGATTCTCTTGTCCTTGTTGCAACGTGTTACACGCGAGGAAGTCCCATTCGGTTTGAGACAACGATGATGAGAGGAGACAGTAGCAGCAGGTACGCGAGGAAATCGTGGGCGACGACGTACGTACGGGTGCCGCCGTGCATTAATGGCTGCGACATATTGTACTACCTCCGTCAAAAAAAAAAAAAAACCTGGGTTTCCGTATCCAACGTTTGACCGTCCGTTTAATTTTTAAAAATTATGAAAAAAAATAAAAAGACAAATCACGCATAAAGTATTAATCATGTTTTATCATCTAACAACAATAAAAATACTAATTATAAAAAAATTCATATAAGACGGACAATCAAACATTGAACACGAAAACCTAGGGTTTGTCTTTTTTTGGACGGAGGGAGTAGTAGTAGTATCGTTCTAGATAGTGCTATATATTGAGCAAGTTTAATAGTATAGCCAACTATTAGCTCTAGTTCATCTATAGCCAATTTAATAGCTTATTTATACAATAGTTATATACTACACTATTAATATATGGTCCCACATCTCATACACACACAATGTATTAGAGTCTGTGCTGCAGTTGGCTATAAATCTGAAGCTCGCTTTCCTTCTTTCTCTTCTCTTCTCTACTGCACATGTGCTTACAGGTGACTTGTAGCTTGCTACTGCACTCGCTCTTAGGTTGTACAAATAGTCACCACAGGATTAGTTTCCGGGCAATCCTGGGCAACGCAAACTGTGAACCGCGCTGGATGTGTACATCGTTGTTGCTTGCACATGGTGATAACATGGGCATACTTTGAACTCGGGTTGCATGTACTGAGAGCATATAAGTGGGTCGATCCGTGAATCTACTTATAGCCTCAACGTACCGATTTGGTACAACTCGTTAGGAACGCTATGTTCACGCCAACCCCGCATTTCGATCAGCTTGTAGCCTTGTATCCTTGACGTACCGATTTGGTACAACTCGTCAGGAACGCTACTTTCATGCCAACCCTGCATTTCGATCAGCTTGTAGCCTTGTAGCCTCAACGTACCGATTTGGTACAACTCGTCAGGAACACTACGTTCGTGGCAACCCTGCATTTTGATCAGCTTGGTGACGAAAGAGTGCGTTTACGACGGTTGTGTTCGGTAGTTTGAGTTGGGAACTAATTAATTCCTCTCACATGTAAAAGGGAATAACTCATTAGTTTATGATTAATTAAGTATTAGATAATTGTTTTTAAACATAGATTAATATAATTTTTTAAAACATATTTTTTTTAAAAAAATACAAGGTTGGCAATTTGAAAAGTGTGTGTGCATAAACGAGAGAATAGAGTTGAGAACTTAGTGCCTCTTTGATTTGCATGAATAATGTAGGATTTTTGGAAAATTCTAATCCTATGGAAAAAAATTCTTATGAAAGGCATTTAAATAAAGGATTGTATCCTATCATATCATTTAAAATTCCTTTTGAGTCTTTGTCTCTTATTCAATTCCTACAATTTTTTATGTGGTTCAATCAAACGGTTATTCTTATGTTTTTTTTATAATACTCTATTTTACAATCACATTTCTACTAGAATCATATTCTTTTATTCCTATTTTTTTTATAATTCTTATGATTCAAGGGGACTTTAGACTCCCAGACACAGCCGAACTTACCAATTTGGGAAGGCTACCGTCTGTAGGAATTAACTGCCGTCCAAAACCGCAGATCGATGTCAGTGTTTGGTGATGGTCTCGTTGTCTGAACTCTGAACTCTGAAGCCGCGGCCGCCGGTCTCGGTCTCCAGCCATGTGGGTTCCCGCCGGAGAAAGTGCAAACTGATTCTAGTGCTTGTCGCGAAGCGTGCCATGGCGAGCGAGCTCGTCGGAGACGACGAGGCAGCCGTCGTCGTCGTCGGCCGCCGCACGCACGCAATCCCGTTCCGGCCCAACTAATGATTAGCCGGCTGCCGGCCCAATCGACATGGGCCGTATGGCCCGAGTTACTGTTTGCTCCATCGGCCCGGCCCAAGCTAGCAATCCCATATGGGCCCGAGTTGCGTCCGATCTATATATCGTGCGGCGAAGATCAAAGGGGGTTAACTGCAAAAATACGCACGGGCTGGCCCTACGTTTTGATGGCAGTTTTAGTGCAGATGAAGTGGATGATTCTTGGATTCAGATTTGTTTCATCGAGCCACCTGAAGCGATGCACAATCCAGCTTGGAGATGAAGTCTATCTGTTGGAGTTTTGCCTCGAAATCGCACGGAGAGTAACATCCTGATTGCACTCTGTTTTCACCATAAACATTGGGGAAATTTGAAGCAGAATACTCTGTCTTATATTTTTGAAAGATCAATGAGAATGCTTACGGTTTTAATTTTTTCGTTTATGTTTATACTTATCAGTCATGATTTTTTTTTTGCCAAGAATATTAAACAAACGGAAGATCCCTAATTCTTAGGGCATAATATGTAGTGTTTGGTTCGACCAGTCCGATCAACCAGCCAAACAAAACTTCAGTTTAGTAACTGCAGTATTACAATCGATTTGTGGGACCAGCAAAAAAGAATCGGCCAATCACTAGTCTGTCCTTCATGCATGCATACACAACAAATAATTTTTTACTCGTTCCATTCGATTCTAATTCGAAGTTCAATTTGTCCTCTGATAAATACGATTCGACAGCTACAAATATACATTGTTCAATATACATTAAAATTGATTTAATGTTCACACTGCAGATGCTCTTATTCAATATTAAAACAATTGACCAATGTGGTCACTATGTTTACAAAATTAATGAAAACAAACTTCCCAAATCCCAACCCTTATAGTAATGTTTTGACACATGATGACTAAGCTGTTGGACGTTCGTCACCATGAAGTATAAGAACAACAAGTTTTTAGTAGTTTTTTTTTTTTTTTGGATAACACAAGTTTTTAGTAGTGATGGCCCTTGGTGCGGCCGCACCCCATGATGGACGCCGGCAGCCGCGGCAGCACGTCGACGCCCTCCTCGAACACCACGCCCATGCCCATGTACACGTGGGCCTCCAGGTGGCAGTGGAACAGCCACACGCCCGGGTTGCTCGCCCTGAACCTCACCGCCGTCCACCCCATCGGGTGCAGCGCCACCGTGTTCTTCATCACGGCGCCGCCCCTCGCGCTCGCCGCGTTCAGACCCGGCCCGTCCACCTCCGGCACGAACTTGCCCTCGCCGTAGCCGAGCACCCAGAAGTCGTGCCCGTGGAGGTGCCACGGGTGCGTCTCGCTCCGCCCGTTCGGCGGCGGGATCGCCGTGTTCTGCAGCACCACGTCGACCACCGAGCCCAGGGCGAGGCGGTACGCGGCGTGGCGCACGGCGAGGCTCGCCGGCGGGGAGGAGAGGTTGAGGCTCCCGTGGTCGTAGCTGTCCGGCGGCGGCCGCTGGTCGAACTCGCCGCGGAGGCCGTGCTTCATGGCGACGAGGTACGGCGTCGCCGGGAAGCTGAGGGAGACGCCGTTGATGGCCCACTTGGTGTGGTTGTCGATCTTGCTCTGCGTGTTGAGGAGGAGGAGGACGCGGTCGGGCCTCGCCGGCGGCGGCTCGACGTGCCCCGGCAGCGCGGCGAACGACCTGCTCTGCGCCACCCTGCTCGCCGTGTCGTTCCACCGTGGCCCGGTCGGCGGCGGCGTGCGCGGGTGATCCACGGCGGCGGAGGCGTACCTGACGACGGCCCTGCCCGGCGCCGTCTTGGTGGGGTCGCGGCTGACGACGTGCGACGCCGCCCAGTAGCTCCGGGACGGGTCCTGGTCGGCGGTGACGAGCACGGAGTAGGTCTCGCCGGAGTAGATGAAGAGGTTCTTGACCACCACCGGCGTGACGTAGTACCCGTCGGCCTCCACCACCGTCATCGTGTGCCCCTCGATCTCGAAGCTCAGCGACGCCAGCGACGTCAGGCTGCCGATGCGGAGGCGGTACGTCTTCCCCGGCGAGGCGGTGAACAGCGTCGGCCACCCGCACTCGCCGCCAAACGCATTGCACGCCGCGCCACCGCCATTGCTGGCCGCCGGCGGCGAGCAGTTGAACACGCCTCTGCCGTTGATCAGAAGCGACTGGGGCTCGCCGACGAACACCATGGGGACGGAGGCGAGGCCGACGGCTTGCTCGTACACGCTCTGGTGCCACCAGTCCATGAGGAGGACGGTGTGCTCGCCGTCGTAGGCGAAGGGCTCGGCGACGCCGTCGGGCACCGACACGACGAGCATGCCGTCCAGCCCCGCCACGCGCTGCATGCCGTAGTGCGCGTGGTACATGTACGTTCCAGGCTGAAACCATCACAAAAACACCCAGAAAATCAATCAAAATTTGCTCATCCAACCATCCAAGCAAAGAACTAAGCATCGATCGATCATTGCACGTACTCCCTCCGTTTTAGATTATAAAACATTTGACTAAGGTTATTAAAACAATAGTAATAATTTTAAACCAAGATAAATTTATTATAAAATATAATTAATTATTAATTTCATAAAACTAATTTGGTAATGTAAATATTACTATAGTTGTTTATAAAATTAGTTAAATTTAAAGTAGTTAAAACATCTTGTTACAACTGAAACTGAGGGAGTAGCTGCTTACCCTGTCAACGACGAATCTGTAGGTGAAGGTCTCGCCGGGGAGGATGGGGCACTGCGTGACGCCGGCGGTGCCGTCAGCCCACGGGCTGCCAATCTGCGACGACACATTGCCGTTAGAACAATACCCACACGGACGAACACATGATCGCCGGCGAGCCGGCGACGGCGAGGGGGATGGAACGGAGATGAAGAATGACCTGGCGGATGCCGTGCCAGTGGATGGCGGTGTTCTCGGTGTCGAGCATGTTGTGGACGGTGACGACGAGGGTGTCGCCCTGGGCGGCGCGGATGGTCGGCCCGGGGGACTCGCCGTTGATGGTCACGGCGAGCTTCCTGAAGCAGTCCGGCGACTTGTACTGGTACGTGATGTTCCACGTGTGGTGGTGCGTCTTCGCCTCCGCCGGCGCCGCCGCCGCGGCGGCGCACAGGCACGCCAGCACGGCGAGCCGCCACGTCCTCATCACCGCGCACAAAGCTGACGATCGAGCTCAAGGATTGGGATTTTGCGACGGATCAGAGGCTTGGAAATGATCGGTTTCGTGAGCAATCGGCGAGGTGTGTGTGTGTGTGCGCTTTGTGCTTTGCACTGCTCTGCCTCGAGGCATCGAGTGGATTTATATAGTTTACGCGCGTCAAAGTGGGTGTGATTTTGCGCGCGCGTTCATAACTGGGGGCTGGGGCTTTACTACCTGGTCAAGCATGAAGCAGCTACAGAGCTCAGGTTGAAGCGTTCGACGGTGGTCCGGGCCGTGGCTCGTGTGCGCGTGTGGGGGCATGGTACTTCGTCAGATCATAAGCGTGTGCGTGGCTGTGTTCGCTAGTTTCGTTTCAGTTGGGTACATCTCCCAGAAAACGGAGCGGTACATAAGACGGAGCGGTACATAAACGCGTGACTAATTAAGTATTGGTAATTTTTTTAAAAAAATGGATTAATTTGTTTTTAAAAGCAACTTTCATATATAATTTTTTTAAAAGAAAAACACACCATTAAGCATTTTGAAAAGCGTGCGCGTGAAAAACGGGAGAGGGGGAGTTGGGAACATGAGGGAAAGAACACAGTCAAGTGGGAGTATCTGATATTTAGCATAAGATTTTATCAAGATCTTGAAACATTGACTATCAATAGTTTGTCAATTAATAGTTTGTCAATAAACGTTGGCATACGTTTAAAATTAAACGGAATATTAAGTACTAGTAGTTTTATAAACTTTAGGCTCCATTTGAATAACTGGAATGAAAAAAACGGAGAAATAAAAAAAACATATGTTTCTAATAAGAATATAAGTGCAAAACAAAGGACTACCGAACGAAAGGAAAAACACAGAAATAACCATTTGATTAGACCGTAGGAAATACAAGAATCGAATGAGAGAGATATAATCAAAGGAAAGTTTTCAAGAGGTTGGAGCTCTTGCTAAATTTCCTCCAAAATCATTATTCACTCCATAGGATTTTTGAAGGATAGGATATAATTCAATCATTTGTTTCAAAGAAATTTTCCTACAAGATTAATTTTTTTAAAAAATTTCTCTGTTTTATATCTAAATTAAATGGGCCCTTATTCTATTAGACAGATGAAGTTAGAGTGAGTATATCGTGTCCTAATGAACATTAATTAGTAGTAATCCTATATATTTCTTTATACTTATATACGTTGCTCATTTAGTGTAATTCATAAATACTATTTCTCTTTTTTCTTATAAAGCCACATTACTTTAATACTAGTTTCTAATACTTATATGATTAATTAATGATCTTAATTGTGTTCCTCTTTTTACAAAAGATACATCGTCTCAATTATTTGTAGACTTAGCATGGTCAACCTATGGATCATATTGTCTCTTGTCTCTTATAAACAACATCATCTTGATCAACTATTCTACCGTTCTTAATAATAGATCAAAGATGCATATTCCGTAACAACGCGTAGTATCTAGCATTTCCATATACTAATTCGCGGTGATGATTTCCATGACAAAATATCATGTTTATTTCGAGGAGTGTGGTCAACGAAGCGTAGCTCTACTAGGGTTTCATAAATGCTACTTCCCCTCCGTCAAAATATATTAACTTTACAATTTATCTTAAATAGAGCGTTTACCTACTCACTTATCTCAATCAAATATAGCCATTTCTCATTTAAATCTACGTATAGAAGCTCAAAAGTGCTTTATATTTTTTGGACAGGAAGAAAAGATAGTACTACTTATGTTTTATGTTATAAATCGTTTTGACTTTTTTCCTAGTCAAGTTTTTTTTTACGTTTGACTAGGTTTGTTGAAAAATATAATAGTATTTTTACCATAAAACAAACATATTATCAAAATATATTTAAATGCTAGATTTAATGAAACTAATTTGACGTTTAAAATGTTACTTTTCTTCTATAAAACCTAGTCAAATTTAACAATGTTTGACTTAGAAAAAGTCGAAGCGAATTATAATATGAAATGAAGGGACTAGTACTTTGTATGTTTTAAATTACTGGTCGTTCTACCATTTAAAAGTTATGCCAAAACACTTGTCATTCTCATATTCCAAATCACTTTTTAAATGCTTTTTTCTTCTTACCTTTCTCTAACACAACCATGCTAGTAGTAGTCTCTTATAAGGAATTCTAATTCTTACTTTGAAAACATGATTAATATGTAATTAAGAAGAATTGCAATGTAATTTGCTATGACTTCGTACGATTTTCTGGAACGACAAGTCCAAATTAAAACATAAAACGGAGGAAGTATAAATATATATATATACACGCTTCGTTAAACAAACTAGTACTAACAAGCAAACTACCATTAATGCATTTGGCGTTTGAATTAATACTATGAGTTGTACCCGTTGTCTATCAGTGGAGATTGTCTACAGTAGCAGCCGCTGACATGTGGGACCGGGTTCACCTATTAGCCACTGCTACTATAAATGCAGTACTGCGAAGATCCATGTCCGTTGTCTATGCTTGTTGCGCCTGCTCTGCTCTTTAATTGGTAAAAAGCATTGGTTAGGGCTGAATGCAAAATGCATGTACTCCTGGTCCTGGACGCATGCTTAACGAAGACGAGATCCAGTCGAAGCCTTTAAAAAAAATGAACCATATATATGAATAAAAAGCAAATCACTCAAGTTGAAATGCATGCATCTACATTTTCGCTCGTACGTTCGCAATCACAGTTTCGGGTCAACTAACTATCTGCGACTCGGACAAGTACGACTGCTTGACAGCCCAACTACCTGGGCTACTTGCATGTTTCTTTTCCTTAATTTTCATGCAGACCAGCATGCTCAATTTTTTATGTACAACGACAGCTATTTTTTTAGACAATGATGTACAACAACTAATCAGTTAACCTAATACTCCTATATATAAAGAACCTAGAATGCACATGAGCATGGTAATTAAACCTCGACATTTTATTATATTTGACACACTGGATATATAGTCAACAAACTTTACCGCAAATTATGAAATGTACAGGCACTGCACTGTACCATACGTAGTTTTTGTGCAGCATATAACCATAGGCTGTCACGTACGGCCTTTTATACCACATACTAGTCCTTGCACGCTTAATAATAATTAAAAGTGCGTGCATCACATCAGAAAAGTTTCAACACGCTAGCACACAAACACGGAATTACTAGTCTCACTCTTGTAGGAGAAGATCAATCTAATGGTGCGACTTGATCTGTGTCGTCACATCCGTTTTTATTGGTTGTCGCATCGGCCTTCAGGAGTTCAGGGTAGCCATGTCGGCATGAAGGCAGTCACGCATGAGTTGTTCATCTGCTCTGGAGTAAACCTACGAAGAGAATCAAATTGTGTTAAGGGTGTATTTAGTTCACGTTAAAATTAAAAGTTTGGTTGAAATTGAAACGATGTGACAGAAAAGTTAGAAGTTTATATGTGTAGAAAAGTTTTAATGTGATAGAAAAGTTAAAAGTTTGAAGAAAAATTTTAGAACTAAACTCGGCCCAAGTTCATGTGTAGAGAGCATTCCATACCTTTTTTTAGCACAGAATAAAATAGATACGCACGATTGAGTGGACCTCCTTAGTAATCTAGTAAGGCTAGAAAAACACCATTCATGTCTCTTAAGCATGTGTTAAAAAAGCTTACTCACGGATGTATGCGTGAGTGGGTGTACGCGCGTGTGTAGTGGTATATATGTGTACGTGCAAGTTTTTCCCGTAATAATGGAAAAATTAAACTGGATACACAATTGGTTTCAAGAACTAATGAGATCAGAGAAACGATCATGAAGCTGAAATGAGTAACATGCATTTTATACCCGATCTGCAAGGTGGGCTCGGCGGCAGCTTCCAGGGAATGGAAGAATCCGTTGCCACCGTGCGGTGGCACCTGCTGGACGGCATGAGGCGACTGCCGCTCGTAGCCGAGTAGGGTGGCGCCGTGCTCCCACACTTGTCCATGCAACTGGTTGCTCTCCTCCAGCTTTTCCTCGCAAACGAATCAAACATTAGTAGTGCTCGTTATTCTTTTCTCACTTGTGTTTTTTTTTTTCATTTCACAGCATCATTTTGGTTATTTCACAGAGCTACGTAAGCAGGCGTTAGCCAGGAGATATATATATATCCGAGGAAGAGATGCCAGGAAAACGGACCTAAATGCCTAAATCGCAACCGAAAACAGTGTGACCTCGTCTTGATCAATTGTTAATATGCATTGCTTACGTGTGAGAGATCCTTATGTTAATTAATATGCGCAGTTGAAGTAATATGCTGTACTACGAAGCTTCATGTACGTATTCGTTATGTAGAAATAACCAATACCAAATGTTCTTTTGTAATATATACAATTCATCCTACAAACTAATATGCATCAACGTACACAAACTTGTCCAGTTTCTGTTATACGCCCTTACAAACCATATTTTATATGTTCACATGTTTGTAAGTTTATGTGGAAGGAATATATAAAGTGCTAACTAAACACTGATGTTAACATCTACACATTGAATTCCTGATCAGATTAAATTTAGTACTACACGGATGCGTGGCTTTGATTTTGAACAAGCACACATAAAAGTGAAGTGTATAAATTACTTTTAAAACCACATACTTAGTTCATGCAGAATCTTAAGATCAAGTAAATGCATGAAACTAAAACGGGACAAGGAATTAAACTTACTTTTCTTCTGAGGCACTTATTTGCTTCACACAACATTTGTTCCTGAAAATGATTTAGGTATATAAAATTAGTTTTGGAAATAATAAATTTTCTTGCCTGAAATACATAGTTGGTAAGTTTTATGTCAAGCTTGTACCCTCCTCTGGAGATCAGTGAGCTGATCAAGCATATGCTGTGTCTGCAACAAGATTAGAGTTAAATTTTTTTCAACATTTCTGAAACATATGTGAGAAACAGTTAACAAATTACCCTTGTGGATCTAATGTGCCTCAAGGATGAATCAAGTTGTTTTTCAAGCTGCTCTAGCTCTTTTATGCCAAGTGTCCCAAGATCTTCACCAAGAAGATTCCTGTAATTGTCAACAGAAAGATCTACTAAGTTAGGCTGTGTTTAGTTCCACACAAAAATTGAAAGTTTGAAGAAATTAGAACGATGTCAACGGAAAAGTTGGAAGTTTGTGTGTGTAGAAAAATTCGATGTGAAGAAAAAGTTTAAAGTTTGAAGAAAAAAGTTAGAATCTAAACAGGGCCTTAGTTCTGTATATTTTACACTGGAGTGAAGTACATGGGCGGTCCCTAAACTTGTGTAGGTGTGTTATCTAGGTCCCTGAACTCCTAAAATATATTTTTAGGTCCCTAAACTTGTCATGTGTGTTATCTAGATCCCTGAACTCCTAAAATGTATTTTTAGGTCCCTAAACTTGTCATGTGTGTCATATAGGTCCTAACCGGTTCAAACCGGCTCCATGCGCTGACGTGGCATTGCCACGGTGGCACCTACGTGTCATTGAAATCCACATGTCAAGCATATATAAAAAATAAAATTAAAAACCATACTTTCTCCTCTTAGGTAAACATAAAAAAGACAAAAAATCTAAGGTAGAGAGGAGAAATATGCTTTTTTAATTTTATTTTTTCTATGTGCTTGACACGTGGCACGTAGGTGCTATCGTGGCATGCCACATCAGCGCATGGAGCGGGTTAGAGCTCCTCTGGACCTAGATGACACCTCAAGACAAGTTCGAGGACTCGAAAATGCATTTTGAGAGTTTAGATACCTAGATGACACGCCCGTACAAGTTTAGGGACCGCTCATGTACTTCACTCTTTTACACTGTGATTGATGCACGCATCTAATTCTCTAAGCAACTTCAGTCTATACTACTGCACGCATCTAATTCTCTAAGCTAGCTAGTTCTCCCTGAGATTACTGTTTTACCACTTGTAAACCCTATATAATAGAGACGGCGGTAGGACCTTCATTGGTTCACATATATTACTTCACTCTTGTTAACACTAGTCATATGTGTTTTTTCCATGCAATATAGTTTTTTTTTCACCCAAATGGCCAAAAAGTATCTAGTGTACACATAATTGTTCTTGCCCCAATACACAATAATTTATCTACTTTGCATATATATGAATGAAACCAATTAACTGTGCTCCATTTCGTCTTTGATAAAATTGAACTCATAAGTGGAAGCCTGATATTACCTTTGGGTCCTCTGTAAATTTTCCACCCGTGCCTTCAGTTTGAGGTACTCATTGCGGCTGCTTTGCACTAACTGAAAAATAAATTTAACTTCAGTACAAAGAAATAGGAAACAATTTAGAGATTCTATGTGAAAACAAAATAATATAATTTCACATGCAAAATTAGGCTTATGAATGAACAATTTATTAGAAAACAGTGATATTAATTCATGAATCCATCTATCATATCATGGTCAATAACCAGTGACTAGGAGCTTTTCTGTTTTATATTCAGATCTACATACTAGACATTTCAGCTAGCACAAATTAGAGTTGTAAATCAGTGTTATTACATGTGGAAACACAACAACAATACTCATTCTAGTTATAGCACTCTTTCATATGCAACCTTTTGCAGTGCTCTCATTTTTCATTAAATTTTGAGTCTTGTAGCAACATCACATACATTAAGAAGCACAGCGAATATATTAAATTAAGACTTCATTTTTAATTGTACTATTCAACACGTGTATATAGTTGGTAATTAATGATAATACTAAAAGCAGCATATCTAGGATCAATCAATTAAACTGCATGAATCGAATTGTTGAAGTATTATCCAGTGAGACACAGATCGATTAATCAGAACACAAAGCTAGTCTATGCATCAATTTAAATCCATAAAAGCTTGTCATAACTCACTAAAAATTAAAATATATTAATAGAATCTAGTAACCTCATTTTCCTTGTTCTGTATTGCAGTATCTGGCCCACCATAGCTGCATTTTTGGTATCTTTCCAAAGTTCTGGTCATGCTGCAAGTTTCAAAAACACAAATGGCTATGTTTATGGAAAAACGAAATAAAGGAACATATATAGTTCGCCCATAACTAAATACTAACAATCTAGGGCACATTCTTTTCCGGGGACCACATCGATTAATTAGTAGATGAAAAATCTTGTTTCTCACAAAACATGAACATTAGCTCCATGACACGGATGAAGGTGCTTGCAAAATTGGAGACAATTTCTAAGAAACAATAACGTTTTATCTTAATTCTTGCATCGGTAGTTTCAAGTTGATTTATAATTTTATATATGTCCATGATATCAACCTAGAGGCCACTTTTTGTAAAGAAAATGGAGTACACTCTTTAAAGAGAGATATCAAGTTCAGACGACACACAATGAAATGGCATAACTTCACGCAGACTACTACTACAGCTATAATGCTCACCCCCCCCCCCCCCCTTACCGCGTCAATTTAGTGACCTTTTAGCTGTGTTTAGTTCAACGCAAAGTTTGAATTTTTGTTAAAATTGGAGATGATGTGACTGAAAAGTTGTGTGTATATGACATGTTGATGTAATGGAAAAGGACTGAAGTTTGTATCCAAACTTTAGATCTGAGCATAGCCTTTGTTTAAACAAGACGTGAATTCAGATTTCGAAAAGGATCTACAGTACACGTTGAGTATCAATTTGTCAGCATAAAATACTCCACTGAACTAGCTCTAGCTAGAACTAGAAGAGACATCTGATGAAGACCAATCTTCTGTACTGACAGCTCAGCTACGAGAGCTGAGGAGACCAATCGAATGACAATCGAAAGCTGTCACTAACTGTACCCTGCAGATACTCAAGTGAGTCCTAGGAATATTGTGTACTCCCTTGCAGGATTTCTTCCGAGGAGCAGAGGAGGGATGTTTCACTCACCCCATATCCAAATTGAATTCCCTGGTCAATGAAATCATGTACTCTTATTTGTGAATATATTTAATGTTAGAATTTTATAGGCGTATTAATTTTAATTAAGTAACTTAGGTACAATGGAAACCATTTAAACATAACTATAAAAATTGGCAAGCATGCACTCCCTCCATAAAAAAAGAAAAAGAATGCTAAAGTCTCCATCTACTTACGGCTGATTATAAGCCATAACGGCTTATTAGCAACCAAAATATAATTTGTGAGTAAAATTGTATATGTGTCTTTAGCGAATTAAAAGTTAATGCTGAAAAACAATCTACATTGACAAAACATTAAAAATTAACTTCTAAATCAAGTTTCGAAATTCAAAATTCAATATTGGCTTATAATTCATAGGGTAAAAGATGAGGCCCTAACTTCTAACTATAAATCTGGACATAGCCTATATATGTCCAGGTTTGGCAAAAAGTTGGTTTTTTCTGCGACGGAGCATATATTAATGTAATCATTATCTAAACTATATAATGATGTAATATTCACTATAGAAGATATTCTTAAAATGATCAGTGCAATACAATGAGCAAGAAAATTGAACCTACTAAAGTTTGGAAAATGTATGATTCAAATATGAAATGAAGCTCATGAATGCCTGGCTTATCTACCCTAACTAATTATTTATCTCTAAACACAATACCAAATGTTTTCTTCCCCCCCGAAAAAAAAAACAAATGTTTTCTAATTCAAAATCAATTCAACTAGCTTATGTGCGGCTTGTGAATTATGCCTAGCCAATCAGACGCTCTGTGTTTCTGAAAGACAATTATATATATAGTATTATATGATTTTTCATATACTTATCTCAGGAGAAACAGACTTTATATTTATTGATGTTGCCTTTAATGATGCAACCATAACTCACTTGAAAAACAATACTCCCCTGCGGCCATCCCTTAAAAAAACAAAGAGACAAAATCTTAAGTGAAACCCCCAAATCTTGTAAGGTATGCTGCCTCCAAACCGTGGAATTCATGCAGTGAACGTTTGTTTAGACACACATCCGGTACATGGCTAATGATATGCATGATCCCTTCACACCCCCCCCCCCCCCCCCCAAAAAAAAAAAAAATCATACATACCCTAAAAAAATTGCCCCTCAAAAAACTAAAAATTGAGGAAAAAAACAGATCCCGAGGGAATTCGAAACTTGCATACCCTCCATTAGGAGATCGATAAAATTAAGATTCGAAGCTTCCAACGATTAATTTTCTCCGTAAAAATCGACTTGCTGATCCAGGCTTAAATCCTGAATGTCCCATCCCATGCATGCACATAAATTAATCGCAATTAAACCAAACTCAAAACCATTAAGCGCGCCATCTCAAAACCACTACTACCACGGGATCAGAAACCCTCAGATCTACGTATTTCACCACTCCCTATTACGCTAGCTAGCACCCGATCGAACGAACAAAAACCCTAATTATTCCCACAGAATTCCACCAACTTCCTTCTCCCAAACCCTCCCAAAACTCACCAAAACACGAGCACACTCGCAGATCCACCATGTGCAGCCCCAGATCCCCGCAAAATCGCCACCAAGAAGTTCACAAAACCATCGTGCGCTCCAGATCTGGAGGCGCAGGCGCGCGCAAGAAACCCTAGCTAGCTACGTTGCAAGCAGCTACCGATCTAGCTATAGCAGATCGAGGCGCGCGCCCAGTGCGTCCATGTATATATACCTTTGGCCGCTGCAGAACTCGTAGAGCTTGCCGCGGTTGGAGAAGATGATGAGGGCGACCTCGGCGTCGCAGAGCACGGAGAGCTCGTACGCCTTCTTGAGCAGCCCATTCCTCCGCTTCGCGAACGTCACCTGCCTGTTGATCTTGTTCTCGATCCTCTTCAGCTCCACCCTCCCTCTCCCCATCCCGATCTCCTCCTCCTCCTCCTCCACCTCACCTCACCGCCGCTCGAGCTCGATCAATCGCGAGATGAATCAACCAATCTCGCGAAGCGAAAGAGAGGGGAAAGCTAAGGCGAGGAGGAGGAGGAGGAGGAGGAAGGGGATGAGGGGTTTAAAAAGGGAAGGGGGAGAGGGTGGGCAGCGGCGGTGGGGGCTACCCGGCATTGCCATTTCCGGCAAGGTGGTGGAACGACGCGGAACCCTAGGCGGTCTCGATCGATCCATCGTACGCAAAGGCAAAGCTATCTAGGTTAATTTCGCACTAATCTCCGACCCAATTCAATGCGTCTCTCACTGATTGCTTTGGATTTTTTTTCTCTCTCTCTCTCTCTCCTCGTCGACGCAGCGGTGGCGACTGAGGATTCGACAGGTCGAGAAATTAAGCGCGGAAAAGCTGGGGAAAAGTGAGTAGAGTTGGGCGCTTTTGCACTTGAAACCTCGGAGTTTTCGGGTTTCGGGAAAAATACCCTTCTTGTGTCCACTAGGAGCCGGTGGGTGATCTGTTGGGAGAGTTTAAGGCCTTGTTTAGTTCCCAAAATAAACAATTTTCACCCATCACATCGAATATTTAGATACATGCATGGAGTATTAAATGTGGAAAAAAGACCAGTTACACAGTTTGCGTGTAAATTGCGAGACAAATCTTTTAAGTCTAATTGCGCCTGATTTGACAATGTGGTGCCGCAGTAAACATTTGCTAATGACGGATTAATTGAGCTCAATAAATTTGTCTTGTAATTTTCTGACAGAATCTGTAATTTGTTTTGTTATTGTACTACATTTAATACTAATGTGTGTCCGTATATCTAATGTGACAACCAAACCCAAAAATTTTCCCCAACTAAACAAGGCCTAAGATTTTGGGAAATAGCTAGTTAGTATCCAGCTTCTGAGAATATGGAGAATGTGGATTTCTCAGCTTCTGTTTTCTAGTTAATTTTCTAGATTCTATAATTAGAGCTTTTGAGAATTTGGATGAAAAACTAGACTATGTAGAGGGGATTAATATGATTTTGAGAGAAGATACAGCGGTCAGAAAATCCCCATACAGACCCTTAGAACTTTTCTCTTGGGTTGCAGCTGCAGATCAAAGCAGCAAAATGAACCAAGGTAGCATAGTATATATCTAGCTAGCTAGCGATGTGGTTGCCAAGTTGCCATAGTTCGTGTAGACAAAATGGAGCTGTTTGGGTTTGGATAGAGAGAGGCTTCTTCGATCGGTATATCTCTTTGCCTGCAGAGAACCTTGCCGTTGCAGTGCTTGCAGTAGTAGATATATATGTGTGTGTAAGGTTTGAAGTCTTGGCTAGGCAGGAGTGTATGTTCTTTCATTTTACCTAATTGGTCGTGATTCTGAAGAGATCGATATATATTCTACCTGGGATATATAGGAACTGATCAAAGGATTAATCATTAATGTGTATGTAACTTTGGTGTGGTAACGTATCACAGATGTTAAGTGCAAACTAGCTAGCTAGAGATGGACAAATTAGGCTGCAGGCTAACTAATTTTGGTTAAGTTAATTAGTATCCATGCATGCTGGGAACTCAAATTAGCAAGAGGGGGAGATATATGAAAAGCAAAATAACTAGAGTATGTTATAAAATTAATGATGTATTCATGTTGTGGTTAATTTAATTAGGGGTTGACTGTTGGCACGGGGTGTCCAGTTTATAAAAAGAAAAGTTATCATATGAATTTGGCATGTGCTATGTATATGTGAAATGTCAATGAATTAAACCGTCCCTGTAAACTTTTTAAATTGTGGCTTATTCAGCATTATAATTTTTTTTACCTTTTTTTTCTAGACCAACATTTCAAAGGCTGACCAAGTTTATAAAAAAAACATACTAACATTTTTAAGATAAAACAAACGTAGTATCTAAATATATTTAATGTTAGATTAAATGAAACTAATTTGATGTTTTAGATGTTGCTAATTTTTTTTATAAACTTGGAAAAAAAGTCAAATCAACTTATAATATGAAATGTAGGGAGTAGCGTGCAAAGATTACATTAATTTTGAAGTGCATTGCAAATTTTGTGCTTGTGGATATATCCGGTTCAATTTATCAATACAATAAAGTTGAATGTTCAATATCTAGTATCATTTGCACTTTAATGCTTAGATTAATAAGTATATAATGGTGCATGCTAGGTATATCTATATTATACATGCATATTTTTCCTCTTAATTACAACTAATCCGTACGTATACGCATGCAGAAATAACCCCAACAAAATTATGTACGATACAGTAGCCAACCCAATGTGTTATATACCACAATTAACACGGTTCGTTTGAAAACTACAAGCTCAGGTCAGGTTAGGCATGCCAGGATTTGGCATTTCGCAAAAAATGGTTGGTCATCGGTTTGTGAAAACCGAACAATATTAGTTGGTTTTCGTATGGTGTTAACCAAAATTCATCAGTATTTAACGGTTCTCGATGGATCGGCTTGCAGTAAACGAGTGGAAGGTGGTTCTTTATTTCAAAAACAAAAAGGTAATTAAACATGGGTATGCAAGACTGTATCACATACGGAATAATAGCTCAGCAAATTGAGCCGTTCTTTTCTTCAAATTCCTCAATTTCATTAGCACGTTTTTCAAACTATTTAATGGTGTTTTTTTTAAAAAAATAAAAATTCTATATAAATGTTGTTTGAAAAATCATTTTTAAGTTTATAATTATTAATATTAATTAATTATAAGCTAATGAAATTTCTCGTTTCAAGTGAGCAGAAAATTTCTCTCCAACTTAAGGATATAAGGGCACCTGCAATGGTTATCTATAGGCTCTATACAAGAGATCTATGTCATCATATTTTTCTAATTGGAAGAGATTAAATAAAAAGAGAGCGAAAGTAAAGCTATCTACTAACCTGGAGATAGTCTATAGAGAAAAACGATGCAATGGATAAGAGAGCTATAGATACTCATGTAGACATACTATTGAAGTGGTTTACTATTAATCTAGTCTATTGCTGAGATGTACATGTTTTAGAGAGAGCAACTTACTTTATCATTGTGGGTGTTCTAAAGAAGCCGTAAAAAGCTACACCACCAACACCGATCCCCCGCACGCAACAACATGGTTGGTGCGCTTGACTAGACCCTGAAGCCCCCGTCACCGCGTCGTCGGCAGGCACACCTGCGAGCACAACGGTCCGGACCGGGTGCTCACGAGATATCTGCAGGCAATTTTAATCTGGGCTATATATATATATATATCGTCCCATCTCGCGCGCGACTTGATCGATCGGTGATCGCGACCGGCCGGCGTGACGGAGTACGTACGACGGACGGACACGTACCGGGTCGATCGATCGGATGCCATCATGCCGCGATCGTCGATACGTACCGGGCCCATGGTATTCGTCCGTTCGATGTATCGTCGTACCCAATGCCATGGACGCGCGACGAACGATCCCGGCCGCCGGCTGATCCATGGATGGATCGATCGACGTGAGGACGCGGACCCGGAGCAGGGAGAGAGCCGTGTGTGCGTGAAAAAATCCCGGTAGATTTTGGACGGCAAAAGCCACGAAATGGCTTGGCTAGCTTGCTAGTAATACTTCCTCCGTCTCATATTGATTTATTCTAAAAATACGAATCTAAACATATATAGTCCCCATATTAGATTGTAACGTTATAGAACGGAGGGAGCAGTAGGCAGCTTGAATGCTTGATCTGTCGGCGCGTCCCGTCCGGCCCGGTGCCTGCCCACAAACTACTCGCGCTTGCTTGTTGCTGCCTTGCAATCAATCCATCAATCAATCGTCTCAGCGATCAATCAGTTCAATCAGTATTATGTGTGTGTATGCGACGCAGCGACCGTGTCGTGTTGTGCTTGTGCAGTTGTGCGCCATTTCCATTGGCGTCATGTGACTCATGTCACATGGGCCCAAGACGACGACCTAACGTGCGCTGCAGATGGGCCGAGTTAATTACCACTGGCCGAGAAAAAGCCCAGACGGAACAGAGCTCCTCCTCCTGCTGCAGTGCTGCTAGTGAAGTTTCTGTACAGGAATTTCCATGGAATTCTCTGCCGCTATACTCTTTTAATGAATTAAATTTGAATATATAGTGTTCATTCAATTTTTTTTGTTAGAAATATTTGGAATACAGCACAAATATACCATCGGTCTCGTACAACCATTGTGCGAAAATGACGTGGAAATGATTTCGCGACCGGTATCGTGCAGTGAAAGTACGAGACCATGCGGTCTCGCTCAAGCAAACAACGATACCGCTCAAACAATCAACGCTATCGCTCAAGCAAAGATACCGTGCCTTGCCTATTTAATTAGCGGTTAATTATACTGATTATTAATTAATCACTAATCAGGATAATTAATCACTAATTATTATTAGTTAATTGTTAATTAAGTACTTGATCACTAATCAAATGGATCCCATTGGACAATGTCGCAAATGGCTTCTGCGATCTCACTCTTTCCATTCCGCGAGAAACCGTGCGGTCTCGCGCTTTCGCCGCGCGATACCATCCGTGATGTTATCCCCGCGTCATTTTCACGCAACGGAAGTGCGATGCCGATGATATATTTCTGCATAAGTTTTTGCATCCCAAATATTCCTTAGAAAAAATTGAATGAACGGTACATTTTCAAATTTAATTTCTCTTTTAATCACCGGTGAATGTCCACTCGTTTATTGCATGTCATCTAAATTATTATTAATTTTTTAAAAAATAATTGACAAGATATGTAATATATCACTACATAAACATGTAAATTAAAATTCAATTTCTACAAATTGTAACATAAATAACAAATAAAACTCAAAGTAGTGTATATATATTTGCAGTTAAATTTCTCAATTTTGTTACAGCTTGTAAAAGTTAAAATTAATATTGCATGTTTTTATAGTGATATATTACATATCGATCTATCTAGTTAATTTTTTAAAAATAAATTTATAACTATTTAGTTGATATAGTTGATATGCAACTAATGGATGGACGTTCACCCGATGATTAGAATCAATCTCCATTCTCTGCCAATTTCTGTGCAAACTTTGCTGCTGCTCAGAGAGGTAAGGTAACTAAAACGGAAGCACCACAAGAAGAGATCGAATAACACCGCACATCACAGGTAGTAGTAGTAGTTACTAATTACGGGAGGAACAGCTACTGATACTCTTAACTCTTAATGATAATTACTGGGGAAGGCTACTAATTAAGCTACTGCCACGAGAATGGGAGCGACGGCGACGTGCCGTCGGAGGAGCCCTCGCCGCCGACGTGAAACATGCCGTGGTAGTTCATCTCGTTCTCGTTGGAGCCCGGCACCAGCACGGCGTTCAGCTGCTGCTGCTGCTGCTGCTCGCTGTCCATGCTCGGGCAGGCGAACCCGCCGCCGGCGACGGCCGCGGCGGCGGGCGAGCTGGCGAACCACGGCGAGCTGCCGCCGAACTGCTGCTGCAGGTTGGGGACCAACGGCTGCGCCATGGGGATTTGGTGGTGGTGGTGGTGGTGGTGGTGCTCGGCTCCCGCCGCCGCCGCCGGTGACGGCTGGACCATCCGGCTGACGTCGACGCTGGAGGAGTTGGCCGGGGATGACAGAAGAGAGAGAGCACAATCGGAGTCGAGCACTTGGTGGTGGTGGTGGGCGGTGGTCGTCGTCGTCGTCGCCGTCGTCAGCCCGTCGGAGGAGAACATCTTGTTGCTGCTGCTGCTCTCCGGTGGCGGCGGCGCGACGACGGTGGTCTTGAGAAGGGGCTGGCACACCGAGATCTCCAGCGTCGCCGCCGCCGCCGCGCCACCGCCGCCGCCGAAGCTTATCTGATCGCCCTCATGGAGGAACGGGAACCGCCGGCCTTCCTTGGGGGAGAACGCCGCCGTCGTCGCCGACGACGGCGAGCCGACGAAATGCGGCTGCCGGCTGGTCATCACCGGATGAGGGTGGTGGTGATGGCTGTAATATGGGGTCTCCTCGGATTTGATGATCCCAGGCCAGCTTGGCTCTGGTCTTGGAGGAGTGAAGGACGCGAACCTTGTCCCTACATTTGAATACAGAACTAAAATGGCCGTCATTAAAACAAATCCGACGAAATGAAATCTCCATTATGTAAAATAAATAAATGAATGAATGAAACAAGCCCTAGAACAGCTACTAAATTTGTTCGGTGTGGAAGAAGAAATTCAGTCCGTTGATTTAACTTTAAAGCTCCAGTTAATGTGGGTATCTGGAATTTCATCTCAGATTCCAATTCTTGAATTAAGTTTGAGTGATTAACTCACCATGCCCACTAAACACAATAACCCATTCATATATGATAATAATAATAAAAAATCTGACAATAGTATCAGAAAGGTAAATATCAATTGAAACATAATACTATGCACAACAAGATATAATTTTTTTTGCTGTTTTAACTGAAACATAAGGGTTGCATTGTGCTCTCTAAGCTCCATGTAAAATATAGGCAAACCTATCATCGATTTACACAGGAGGAAACTAGTAGAACTTGCGGAATACGTAAGTATCAGGTAGATTACTGAACCTCGGTTCTACATGCTACATTTTATGAGCAATTGGGGTATAATTTGCAGTGGCATATTGGTGGAGTCTACATATACATTACTTTTTGTTTGCTTTACAGCTCAGATTTCTGGTTTAAGCAAGAGAGGACATTACATAATTTATTTTCAACTATGTCATTAGCATTCAACATACTCTTCAAAACAACAGTTTTTAAACAAGAATACCTTGTTGACTTGTCATAAAGCTGCCAGAACTCATGCTATCTGCCTGTGGCTTCCTGCGGCGTCGATTGTGCCCATCCAAGCGTTTTCTACAACTACGCTTAGCCTCATCAAACTCCCCAAGCAAGTGAAACCTACAGAAATGAAAAGCTATGATGAGAATTCCAAACATCAAAATCCTTTTTTAGTACTTAATAAATCTTTATAAAACAAAGCTTGATTGTTATACTAGGAAGTGAAAGGGAAAATAAAATAGAGCTGCTTTAATGCTGAAAAGGTAGTGTGAGTTCTAATTGAAGCAAAAACATATTCAGATGTACTTGTTTTATCTCAGAGATAAATAATACAGTACATACGAATACTTCAAAATTAATGGGGCTCAGATGCTATTTAAAAGAAGAGGAATGATACGTGTATTTATTTGCTGAATATTCAATAATAGCACCCAGCTTCAATTAAATAAAATGGTACACGGCTGGACCAATCGTATTTCAATGTGTCAGCTAACAATTTCAATGCATGGGGATTCAGTTATATAAAAGTTTTGTACTGGCCTGTCAAGCACAAGAGAAAAAAAAACAGTACACTTTGGCCTCTGGGACATTTGGACCACGGTATAATGGTTCCAGCAGGTATATGGCAGTATGCATCGCACCAGCCTGTTGCTTCATGAGGATCACCTTTTTTTTTTGCAATGAGCACTGAGGAATACTTGATAAAGACTGGCAAGCAATATGGCATTTTAATTTTGCTCCACTGGGCATCTGGGAGAGGGCAATTAATCGTTGCAAAGGAGTCCCCACAGGATATAAATTTTTCAGGAGGTGGCGAATGATTGGCGGATAATATTTGTACTGTGTTAAAGGTAACATGATGCAGAGGTAATTTGCTCATTATAGCTCAACAACGTTAAAGGACATCACAAAAAGTCCACAACTGAACTAGAGATGAACCTAATACAAGATCTCGGCTTGCGTAGTATTTTTATAAAATAAAAAATTGACAAATTGGAGGCGCGCATTAGCTCCAGAGAGTAGGATTCATATCGGCGGAAAGTGGACCACATTATACTCAGTTGGTAAGAGTAAGCATTATGCTTGGAACTAATTTAGAAAAGCAGCTAGTTGTTATGTCCTGAAGGAAAAGGATTTTCTTTTTTTTGTTTTGTTTGTGGAAGCAAATGATTCAGCTGGAAAAGGACGACCATGCTTTAACAACTGTTTTATTTCAGTTCAGTAGTCAAATAACAAGGATGATGTTCATATTCCTGGAACAAGATATACTCTTGAAAATTAAATATAGCTTTTACTGTACAGCCAAATCGGTCAAAATTTCACTGATATCTTACCCAAAAAATACTGATCGAATTTGAAAAGGTGCACACAAACCAACCCCAAAACACACAAAAAGGGGTAAGGCAACCTATTGGGTGTATTTATCTGATTTGTAATTAGTTAACCATTGAGTAGACATTGGTATTTGTAAGGGTTATCTGGTTGAATGCACTATACAGACTGTAGTTAGCTTTCAAACAGCAACCTTGTTGGTCCCAACAACTTAAATAAAGAGCATAGCTAATAACCTGAAGCAAAGCAAGCCATAGTATAAAGCAGGTTGCATGTTCAATATCATCTTTACAAATCAACAGTCCCTCATAATAAATACTGTTGCACAAGGATCCACGGAAAAAAGTGAAATAACTTGTATGGATCTGGTCACTGATTCAGAAAGGAAAGATCTAAGCAGAAAAGGGAGCTAGGCAAACATGTCAGAAATGGGGCCTAATCAACCAGGGTATTACTTAACTAAGAGACATTCTGATTCTTAAACTCCTCAAAGCAAAAAAAAAAAAAAAAAGGAATCACATAGATCCTAAACTACCTACCTAATGTGTTGGAACTCCATTTTTACTCTTAAATTTTGCAGCTGACCACAAAAGAATTGCTACCTGATGTCAATGACACTACCCGTGAAACATAATAAATTTCTTCGGCGATACAACGTAAAATTCACGAATTTCCAGTTCATTCATCACTTTCAAACAAAAACCATGAAGAAAGTGGCCCCAGGGATAATGTGCACATGTAGCAGGTATCATAACAAAAGACCCAACTCCATCTGATCTTTGGCACATGAAATGCATCAGTGGCTTTTTAGGGATAATAATTACCACTGATGGGTCAGAAAGTTACTAGTGCAGAAATAGGAAAAGAGGAGGTTATAATTCAGGTATACCGGTTGCCAAGGTAAAGTGCAACAGGGGAAAAACTTGTGGTACATCATATGAAAAGGCTGAAAAGTTGGCGCCGGAAAAGGTAAAGCTGTGCATCCTTGGAACAAGACAGCCAGAAAAATGTTCATCTCATCTCATCTCATCTAATCTCTAGTGATAAATTTTCTTGGAACAATTGTGCCAGGGAAAGGGAAAGCCGAGGCCAAAGAAAGAACTGATTTGGCCTATTCACTTTGAACAAAGGGAATAATCAGCAGTGAAAAGAAAAGGATGTAGAAGAGATAAACTGAACCCCAATCAGTCAGTGTGTGTTCTTGGTTGCGGCCAATTTTTATTATTTTTTTCCATCGCACAATTCAGGCAATGATCTTTTGCAAATCACAATCCGACGTGACACGATTGCGGGCAGTCATCGATTCGGGAATTTAATCAATGTGCTGAATTTAGCATGGCTAGAATTGGTTATGAACTGAAAATTTGCCAAATTTTACCCTATTTTCTTGTGCTTTTTTTTCTTTTTTTGGTTCGTCAGATTGGTTTACCTGCTGCACTGCTGGCAGAAGCGCATCTCGCGGCCGGAGACGACGACGACGGGAGTCTTGGAGTGCGGCTCGCACACCTTGTGCCGCCGGTGGTAGTCGCGGTGCTTGCTCAGGTCGGCCTTGCAGCCGTCCACGGCGCACGACGGGCACTGCCCGCCGCCGCCGCCGCCCCCGCCGCGCGGCCGCTTCAGCGTGCTCGTGGACGGCGGCACCTTCGCCACCGAGGCGGCGGCGGCGGCGCTCGACACCGGCGCCTTCGCCGCGGCGGCGGGCTCCTTGAGCGCGTCCGCGGCGCCGAACTCGCCGAGCCCGCCGAGCTTGAGGTCGACAGAGCACTCCGGCCGGCCCGGCGCCCCGCGCGACGCCGCCACCGCGGCAATGCCCGGCTCCGCCGCGCTCGCCGCCGCCGCCATGTTCGGCACGGCGTTGTGCTCCAGCTCGGCCAGGTCCCAAGAAACAGGCATCTTGAGATCCCAATCCATGGCACGACACGGCTCCACTCCACGCCACTTCTTGGCAACTTGGACACCTCGTCGTCTACCTCTCGCTTTCACGGTGAGGCCACCACCACCACCGGAGGAGGAGGACGAGGAATGGCCGGTTTGTCGCCACCGCCCGTCGCTCTCATCCCACGGACATGCCGCGGCGAAGGTGGCAACTAGCGGCGAACGAACGAACCAACGAATTATTGATCGCAAACACCGAGATACCAACAAATCGAGCGCCAAGAACAGGGCAAATGCAACAGATCAGCAGCAGAAGCAGAAGCTTATCCTGATAGGGATGAGAGACACACTGAAACACACACACAAAAACACACTCTCTTCACACAGCAGAGGAGAAGAGAGATGACCAGCAGCTGCAGCTGCAGCTGATGCTGATGCTGATGCTGCTGCTGCTGCTGCTGAATGAGCAAGTGAAATTGATGGTGGTTGTGCTTGGCTTTGCTACTTGTAGCTGCTGCTGCTGCTACACAACACAGCACACTGCACAGATGCAGCACAAGTGCACAACACAACAAGAATACTCTACCACCAAGGAGGAGACTAGTAGTGGTAGGCAGTGAGTCAGTACTACTCCTACTTGGTTTTTGCAGAGGAGGCAAGTGCAGACTGCAGAGTTGTGTAGTGTTGTATAGGCAGTGAGTGAGTGATCTTCATCAGTGATGAGGGGAGGAAGAGGAGGAGGAGAGGTGGTCATATATATATATATATATGTGGCATTATAATACTCCTTCTGTTTACAGATAACCATCGGTTTTGACTTTGAGTTGTTTTGCTTCCATCAATAGTGGCTTTAGAAATAATTTTGGCTATTACCATCAAACCTGTATCATTCAATTGAGGAGTCAAATGTATTTTTTAGGAATTACTTACATTCAAATCTATCTGCTTTTACATCGCTTAAATCGTACATTAAAAAAATATCATGCTGATGTGTTTAATGAGGCTAGTCCTAATATTACGACTGTCATTTAAACAGTAGCAAATAAATGTGGTTTTTGGTGTATTGTCGGGGCCTTTCAGCTCGATGACGAATTCCTTAGAAAGTCGTTTACCTCAATTGAATAAGGTCGGGTCGAATGAGTTGTGTTTATACAACAGACGGGTAGTTGTTTGTGGTGAGGGTGTTTTACCCTCTCCACTGTGGTTTCCTACTTCTTAATAAAGTGATAGGCATACTCATGTATATTAAACAAAAATAACAGCCAGAGTTTATCTACCTCTAATCAAAACAAACATGTATTTGTGACCGAAAGGAGTATAACATACATTATTTTACATGGAAAAAATTCTTATATTTTGGGTAGAGGTATTAGTAATATACTTGTAGTAATATGTTTTCTAGCTTGGCTTGTTTTTTGTTTGCTGCATGGATGGTCTGATGCAGTGTTTGCATTGCATTGCAGCCATTCATCTCATCAAATCCCTGACAGGGATTCTAAAGGAGCAAACAATGAATGGGGGTGGGATGGGGGCCCCCAAGCACCACAGGGCCATGTTCATCCTTTAACACCAGCATGGAGCCATTGTGCCGCAATAATTGGGGAGGGGTTGGTTTGGTTGAGGGGAGGCCCTGGCCTCTTGGAGGCCTAGTGCAATTACTTTTCTTGGCTTCTTATTAGCAGAGGTTTGGTGGTGTGTGTTGGGATTTATTATTTGGGTGCCACAAATTAAAACAAATCAAATGGCTTTACTGTCCTGCTACAGTAGCAGGGGTTGTGATGTGTGCAGCTCAGTGTTGCTATCTTCTGTCTTGGGGTCATTGTTTGATAGTTTGCTCTCTACCTTACTGAAATTCGAGAAATGGGGTATATAGGTATATTTGGTTCGGTAGGATAATTGTATTTACGTGAGATCAAATTATGATTTTTTTATAATAAATTGAAAACGTAGAATATTTTTTATTGTGACTCTTTCACCGAATTGTATACGGAACTTTCGTTGTTATAAATAGTGCGTGTGATTTAGATAGTTGAAGGTTACAGTTAAGAAAAAAGATTCTTTCATGGAAGAAAAGTCAAATATTCATAGAAAACTCTAACTGGTCTATGTTTTCTGATTGCATAAGTACATTATATATATATATATATATATATATATATATATATATATCTATATATATATATATATATATATATATATATATATATATATATATATATATATATATATATATATATATATATATATATATATATATATATATATATATATATATATTATGGTTCTTTATATGCTATATGCTGTTGGTTCTTGTGTGTTCCTAGCTAGCTACTGTGTGTTGCAATCTGATTCTTTCTTTTCTTGAAAATATGCAAGCTGATTTCTCACTGGGATTGTAGTAACAAATGGCGCAAATGTCACCCAAACTTCGTATACATCTCATTGTCAAACACAAATAAGCTTCACAATTAACACATGTCAACTTTTAGCCCGGTGATTCAAGCTAGCGTGAAAATTATCACGCGCCACGTCACTGTTGTTTAATGTATGGTTGTTGGGTTGAACTCTTAACAAACATTCATGCTAATCATTTTGTGTCAAAACTCCATCTTATAGAAAATAATAAATTTAATAATTAACTAACTCTACATGAAGGATGTTTTAAATTGTCTTGACACTTATCCCCTTGACAGAGAAAAGGACATCAACCTTAAAACTAAGAGCCTATTTGCAGCTGCTTTGTAAGGTGAGTAGGAGCAATTTTTAATTCCAGAAGTGTGTAGACCACACATTCTGACTCCAAAAAAAATCTATCTGAGCAAACTTGCACTTGCACACATTAGTTTAACCCTAAAATTCAAGATGTTCCAACTGCACCTCTCCTGCAGGTCACTGGTCCATTTGATCTAAAAAAAACAGTATATCATGGTCCATTTCTCCATCACAAGTACATATTATTAATTTTATATATCACTAGTTTATATCTTGTCGCCACATGTGGCACCAGACCAATTCAGAATTTGGTGTTTTTTATATACACAAAAAATACTTTTAAAATGCTTTGGGGGTTCTTGTTTGGGAGGGAGCCTGTCCTTTGCCTATTGCCAAGGACATGGGGCTGATTTGTTTGTTTGTTACTTTTGGGTGTCCTTGACTTCTTGTGTATAAGGGATAAAGGGCTTCTAGGTAAAAAAGAAAAGAATAAATTGGATGATAGGTGAAGGATTGCTCTATCATGATAGGCCACTCTCTCTCACACCATGTAGCCTTTATTTTGCAAAAATTGTGGAGGAGCTAGAATGATTGGTTACATAATGTTTCTCCTTTGTACCTTGTGCTTCTTCTTCTATTTTTTACTGCGTTTGCATCTGCCAGTTAATATGGCAAAATTTTCCCCAATATATACGCTCCTTACATAACGATGTATTTCCATTGCGCCTTATAAATCTTCTGACAAATATTAAATAAACAATGGAATCTCAGAAATAAGTAAGTAGCCATTACTTGGGTTGTTGATAACCATGGGAATTATTTCCCCACAAACAATAGTTTGCTATACATGTTTTGCACAATTTTTTTTACCCACAAGCAACATCACTTCCAAATAGCAGTATTCTCAATATGCACCTTTTTTTCCCTTTAGGAATACGCAAAAGGCATTCATATAATTGCATTATGGGAATTATTTCCCACCAACAATAATTTGCTATGCATGTTTGTACAATTCTTTTTACTCGCAAGCAATGTCACTTACGAAGGAGCAGTATTCTCGGCATGCATATCTTTTTTCATGAATACGCGAAAGGCGCACATATCTCATTACATTAAGAGTTTTGATGTGTACATTTAACTTCCAGAATTTTTACACGATTTGAATTTTTGGGGTGTGGATTGATTTGCCGAATGATATTTCTCCTTTTGTACATGTTCTTTTTTAAAATTTTACTGTATTTGCCTCCTTCCAACTAGTATAAGAAATTAAGAATAACAATAGCTTGTGCCACATAACCTACTGACTAATAATAGTATAAAATACAAATGGGATTTTAGTAACAAAGTACGTATAGTCAGTATTATGATAATTGATAACCATGATAATTACTATCATTTCCCTAGCAAGAAAAATACACTTGATATGCATACTTTAATTTGCATAATTCTTTATACACACAAATAGCGTCGCTTCCAAATGAACAGTATCCTCGACATGAACATTTTCGCATTACGAATCTCGACTCTCGACGTGTACCTTTAGCCTTTAATTTGGATTGTTTTTCCACATTTTTTTGCACGCGTTCGCTAAATTTTACTTCTAACAATTAATTAAATTGGCATCCTTGTGTCCAAAACAAACAGGTAGCAGTAATAGTAAAAACAAAACTACTCCGTGTGTCGTAACAAAATTTAAATTTCCCCATAATTAAATGTTGGTCGCTCGATTGGCAGATTGGCAAGATGGGATGCATGTGTCCGGGGAGCAAATGCGTTTGCAGAAACGGCCAAGCTGCGTACGAGTGAAGTTGACGCCAATTGTCAAGGCATGAATGTCACTGTAAGCTCCAGGGGTATCCAACGAACTTTGTCTTTCTTTCTCCCTCTCTTTTCTTTTGGGTTAGTTGATGTATAACAAACTTGCATCTCAAAAGTCAGAACTACTATAATGGCATCCAAGAAACCAAAAAAAAAAAGGAAAAAAGTCGGATTAAATGACTAAAAAAAAGTACTATTCCCTCCGTCCCCTAATATAAGATATTTTCACATTTTTGCTTATGTTGTTTGATCATTCGACTTATTTAAAAAAAATTAAAATTATTATTTATTTTATTTGTGACTTATTTTATTATCCAAGATATTTTAAGCACAACTTTTTGTTTTTTATATTTACATATAAACTTTTTAAATAAGACGAGTGGTTAAACCGTAAAAGTAAAATATTAAAATCCCTACTACCACGGCGCATTCTGTCAACATGTGGCTTCAGAACTTATAGCTAGTACTGGTCCTAGATGTAGTCATCTAGATGTCCAAAACATCTAGTAGTACCTAATTTGGGTTAGTGACTAATCAGGAAATAATCCCTAGGATTATGCCCTTGCCAAACTAGGGATGGGTTACGGTGATAATGTACTGGATGTTCTTAATTAACAGCATATCGATTAATCCTTAATTAACAGCACATTAATTCATGTAGATGATGATTAATTGTAGGACAGACGCATGCATATGATGGCACAATGAAACCAAACTTGTTTTTCTTGACCAAAATTGCACGAAATGGGAAAAATCTAGTACTTCATGGTGGGTGCCTAAAGTCCTAAACCGTGGGTATTATGCTGCAAGTTATCAAGCTGTACCGGCAAAGTACCTCTTCCACTGAGCTAGCTTTTTCTTGTTTGGTGGGCTCGTAAACTAGATCAACTTTCGTAATCATACGCTCTCTACGGTCACGAAAACATATCGTTTTGATCATTGACACACACAACATGTACAACTAATTTCTGTTGCCCGAATTATTTGAAAACTAGATAAAAGTAATAATTATAAGTTTTTTTGGGAGACAAACTTATACCTATACATTCATCTAACTATTCTATATGTTTTTTTCTAGATAATAACTATTCTATATGTTATTAGCTTCTTCAATAATTTTATAATATATCATATCCATGTTCGACATTTTCAAAACATGACTTGAAAATGGAGGGAGTAATTGTCAAGCTACGTACGGGAATTCATAAGACCAAAGCTTGGATAGAGTACAAAAGAGAAGAAAAAATCTCGTTTTTCACGTGCGTGTTTCCCAAACTGATAAATAGTGTGCATTTTTGCGAAAAGTTTCTATAGAAAAATTATTTCAAAAAATCATATTAATCTATTTTTCAAATATAAATTAATACTCAATTAATCATACACTAATAACTCATTTTGTTTTACGTATTTTCTCAACCTTCACTTTTCCTCTCCTCTCAAACATAGCCGATAAGGAGACGTGAGTTGGCTTTCAGTAATAGCTGGCTGCGGTGCAGCTGCAACCAATGCTTCTGAACATGCCTTTAGAGATCATATAGTTGTCAACCGCTTCATCGTGTGTTTCCACCAGATTTAACCGTTACGATTATCACGGAGCGACCTACATAAAAAAAAACACGCAATTATTTCATATGATAGTAAATATTTCCCCCTTTGAAGTTTTTACTACCCAAAGCGACAAGTTTTTACCCCCGTAACAAATTAAAAATAAATGAGACCACATGCAGCCAGTAGCATGGCGTGCAAGTGGGATATCGAGGGAACTCATCAATGGACAGTTGGATTGGTTTTCCCACTGTTTGGGAGGCAGGCGGTGGTTCCCTCTCTCTTCAATGTGCCCATCGCTGATGCCAGGGCTCTCTTCCTTGGAGGACAGGACCACCCAAAATAAAACTCCTCTGCCTCTGCCTTGGCTAGAGAATTCATACAGCCAGGTTCATAATCCCCATGACAGATAAAAAACCGCTTGAATGATATATTTGGATTTCACAAAAATCGTTGATAAAAACCGACAAAAAAGGGTAGAATACAAACAAGTATTGTTAAAAAAAATTAGTTAATTTTTTTAAGTTGAAGGAAAAACGAGTGGTTTGTGGTCCAGAAATTCATATAGAATCGTAAACATGAGAAGTTCTTTTAATAACCCATAGACAGTGTGATGTTTCGTATCGATATAGCGGTAAAAAATATTATAAGTCTACAAAAGGCTTTAGTCATGAAAACGGAAAAAAAAAACACACCACGCGTATACAACTAGAACCCACTGCTGAAGAGCAAAACACAACACCCTAAAAAATATATTTCAAAAGATACCTCGAACGAGGATATGATACCAATAGCGTAAAAATAAATTATTCAAAAAAACTAATGTAACACGCTATGATTGTATCTTGAATTTTCATAACTACCTATTGAATAAACTAAGCGGCTAATATCTCTTTGTTTGTAAAAGTTTTTGTAAGAATTTATTTTACCATGTATAGCATCGCTCTTCTTTTTCCCTTGCCTCTGTTACCCTCTTTTTAACTCTTCTAGAAGTAAATTCATATGCCATGTTAAAGAAAAAAGAGAGGGAGAGGAGGCAAATTCATGTGCCACTCGTGATAGTGATGCAGGTGCTTCGTAGTCCACACAAGCGTGCGTCCCTAAGATACTGATCTGCACGTCACAAAAACAAGCCCCCTTTTTCCAATACCGCCTAGCTCGAAAACCATCAAATGATAGTATACTCCCAACCATGACAGTCTAAGTCGACCAAATCCACACAATCTAAGAGCAAGTTTATTAGTATAGTCCACTACTAGCTCTAAATTATCTATAGCCAATTCATCCAATAGTTGCTTATTATACTTTAATATCTGGTCCCACCTATCATACACACATTACGTCTTAGAGTCCGTGCTGTAGCTGGCTACAAATTTATAGCCCGCTGCTCTTCTTTCTCTTCCTTTATTTCTTTAAAATATGTTTATAGCTGCCTTATAACCAGCTATTGTACCTGCTCCACGTACAAACTCCAGCAAACCTCTACCGAAAGATCCCCATGATGTTAGAGACACATTGATAGCTTTCTATAAACACCAGTACACATACCCATCAGAATGTCCACGTATCAGTGACTCATCAACATCGCTAGTGTTTGATAAATTAACACCATTACATACACCCTTCTGACGTGAGATGTTCACATATCACTATATTAGTGACTCATTGACGTTGTTAGTGTTTGATAAACACCACTACATGCTCCCATCTGATGCCCACATATCAGGGACTCACAGTTGGCGCCTGCCAATTGGCATCCCACTTGTTAGCGAGACGTGGATGTTATTTGTCTTCTTGTTTTGGTTTATTGGCTTAGACTTTTAAGTCAGTTTAAATTCATTTTTCATCCATCCCAGACATATCAATACAAAACTAAAAAAAACTGGAACACCCCCAATTCCAGTGTAACTATTTTCCATCTTATCTACTCCCAATACAAATATTCTTTACTTTCACAAACTCCAATGCAGTGACTACCTTTAAAGTAAACTTATTTTGAAACAAATAAAAGAGATTAAAAATGAACCTAAGCCTCAATAAAGAGGCCCTTAAACGTTTTGACTCATAAATTCGCTTATAATTCTAAAACAAAGGGCATCATCTTTTCTCTTATACTTATACTTATCAACCAAATTTAAATTTTTAACCTTAAATTTGGAGTTGATTTTGGAGTTTTTTCATTAAAGTTTATTTGTCAGCCATTGCTTTTAGATCGCTAAGAATATATATATATATATATATATATATATATATATATATATGAAAGTTTTATTCATAAATTATTTTTCATTTACAAATGGTCCGAAAGATGGCTCCAATAATTTTTGTTCAAGCCAAGAATGCATATATATAGCCGGAAGCCCGGAAATATATATGGATGCGTCCCATTCGGACGTAGCGATCTCGCGTCGCGTCGCCGTCGGGCGAGGGGCGAGACGCAACGCCACACACAAGCAAGCGGAGGCGAGGCGAGCGTGCGTGCGTTCGTGCGGGCGGTTGCTGGGCGCGCGGGTGGGGGGGAGCAGTGGCGGCGACGGCGACGGGTCGGGTCGGTCGCTTTCGGGGCACATGCGCGGGGGGCAGGGGAGAAACGACGGGGTTTAATGCCGCTTTTGGGCGATTTGGAAATTTAAGTTGGATCACCTACTGGTGGTTGCTCTTTTATTTCTTCACGGGTTCTTTCACACCTTTTGCTCTGCGGCTGCCCTGCCCTGCCCTCGGTGACGAGCTCGGATTTAAAGCTTAAAAGTTTCTTTTAAAACTCGAGAAGAAAATAAAAAGATTATGTTGGCAGAATTCGAAATGGATGTTTGTAATAATGTTGCAGGTGCTTGTCGGATGCGATTTTTCTTTTTTCTTTTTCTTTTTTTTTTGGGAAGGGGGGGGGGGGGGGTAGCTGATCTGTTTCTGGAGGTGTGAATTGTAACAAGACCAAAATGGGAGGATCTTGGGACCAGAAATTGGCACATTTAATCAGCCCCCTTAAGACAGCACTGTGCGCCAGCGATTGCAGGTTGAGACTTGAGAGAGAGAGAACAGCACACACAAAAAGACAGACCAGTGAATTACTAGTACTACCTTTGCCTTGTCAACAACCAACTTCTGTGGCTGTTACTCCTACTATACTGTACTTCTGAGTGCATCCTTCCATTGGATGGAGTTACAATTTAAAGCAAATATTATGCCAGTTTTGTGCTAAAAGTCATCTGATTGGGAAAAATCCAGTGACATGGACACCCTACAGGCATAACAATTCTCCAATTAGCCCAGGGGAATCAGAAATCAATCAATCTAATCAGCTCGATAGCTAGTTGCTACGAAGGAGTATTCTCCTACAGGTAGATCTCTGTTTCAGGCTTTCTATGTTATCCGATCAGGAGGAGCAAATGCACGGACATGTAATCGGATCAGGTGCAAAACGCAAGGACATCAAGTTGCAGCGACAAGGCACGGATCTCCACACAGTTGAGCGCACCAACCAACATTCCGGACTCCAGAGGACAGCTCTCTTCTTGGAAAGAAATGCTCCCTTCTTTTATTACACTTGCATATGGCATTCCACTTCCACACCAAATATCATCCTTTTCAGGCATGTGGCAATAACATCGACTCTTTCAGCAACCGCAACGCAATTCAAAGTTTTGGACCCCCAAAAAAGACAAGCGGCTGCGTCCTAGCAGAACTACAGAAAACCGTGACCACAATCTGCGAACACCAAACAGTGGACGAAAGTCAGGAATAGTTGAAGAAAAATAGGCAGGTCCGTCTAGTACCCTATATTAGTACTTGGAGAAAATAAAAGCAGTCCCTTCTAAGTACCCAATATAAGATTGATTGTAAAACATTGGGTGCCATGAGCCTGTAACATGTCAGTTATTAGAAAGTATCAACCATAAATGTCTTGCTGTAGATAGAGTGCGTCTATTAATGGCATAAAACAATTCTACTAGGAGTAGTTTGTAAAAACAGTCCAGTGACTTTTAGTAAAATATACGTATAATTTTCAATTCTTGGATATTTAACTTAAAAGCTTTCAATTATCCTTATTAACCTTGATTGTTTAAAAGGATTCGTACCACAAATCATCTGGCAACCATGTAGATCTGTTCACTGACTGTTCATCTTTATTGGAACCTACGCGCTGCAAGAGGAAAGAAAAGCAAGCGTATGAGAGAAATATATACATATTCCCTCCGTCCCAAAAAAAGGCAAACCATGGGTTTTCGTGCCAACGTTTGACTGTCCATCTTATACGAAATTTTTTTATAATTAGTATTTTCATTGTTGTTAGATGATAAAACATGATTAATACTTTATGCGTGACTTATCTTTTTAATTTTTTTCATAATTTTTTCAAATAAGACGGACGGTCAAACGTTGGACACGGAAACCAGGGTTGTCTATTTTTGGGACGGAGGGAGTACTCCAGATACAAAGAACAGAGAAGCAAATAGTCATAGCACAAATATGATCAAGCCATACTCTCCCAAATACTGAAATTAATAGCAAAGCAAAGAGATTTTCCTATTTCCAGCTGTCAACATAACACTTACAGACAGTGAGACAAATTATTTTGCTAACAGCATATAACAATTAAAGTGAGAAGGTTATCATGTAAAAGAGCAGATGTGATTTACCATCCGTTTGCTTATATATGGTTTCATCTCAAGGGACAACTTGTTGCTCTTCTCTTCGTGAGGCTTATGGTTTTTCTCAAACTCTTTCCTTGATTCCTTTCTTGTACCAGATTGCCAGACACCACCAAAGTTAGGGAGCCAACTAGAATCAGATGTTTCTGGAACAAGTTCACCTCGTTTTTCCATCTCCATTTCTGCTCTTCTCCTCTCTGCCCATGCAGCTCCTACACGCTTTGGGTTAAGCTTTCCAGATTTTCCTTTCCGAGAGGATGGACGAGCATAACCACTAAGTGACTCATTCTCCTGATCACGCTCGCTAGCTTCTAACCAGGGAGGAGGAGCACCCGTGTGCACATTTGCTTTCAAGCCTTCATAACATAACGATATTATGTTAAATTTCACACAACAATAAGGAACTAAAAATAGATATCTTTCATTTGCTAGAGCTGCAGCCTCTTTTTGCATCCAAATTAGTGACATGCTTCAACAGAAATCGTTACAAATATATATATATTAGAAAAACTGTAAAAGTGTATAGTACCCTGACTGGAATTTCCACCAGAGTTTCTCTGTTGGACCTGAAAAAAATTAACCAAATAGGAAGAAAGCAGTCATATCTTAATCATGCCTGACATCAATGATGTATACATGAATAATAATGCAACAAAGTACGAGACAATATCAACGCTTGCAACTTTGCATCAGAAGAGTTGTGGGTAATTATGCTTCTTTTAAGGAAATTGGAACCTGCAAGCTAACAGAGAAGGCTTTTTTTTGGGGGGGTAAAAGAGATACTGTTAGCACTAAGATTTGAAACTAAAAAAAAAACGTTTAGCATCCCCACAACTAAGATACAAGATATCCAAAAGATAAAATTGACATGCTCCTGCTTTGAACGACATCGACTAAATCAATTTTTTTTCCTTGTTCGAAACTCTGAATAGAAAACACTCGCTTAGTTGTTAGCTTTGCCTCAAATTTCACAGCAATGAAACACAATAATGGATAACATCCAAAGGACCATTTGCAATACCTTTTTATGGAATATATGCATGTGCACGTGTTGCTTACTTACATGAACAGAACAAGAAACCGATGAATTTGGTCCATTTCCGAGGATAGTAAGTTGACCACCTGTGGAGAAAAGGATAATTAGCAAAATACTACTAATCAAATGGTAAAATAATACAGTAAGGAGCATTTTAAAACTCAGGTTCACCTTTCATTTTTGTGCCTGCACTTTGAAACAAGTCTGTACCCAGCATAACCTGTTGTTCATGTAATGCAACCGATCCACAAGGTATGATGGGCACTCCGAAAGTCTCAAATGGAGCAGAATACAGAATACTTCCAAAGGAGGAAGATCCCTGGCATGCTGTACTATTGGGGTAGTATGCCCCATTAGTAGGACTTTGTAAAGGCATAACAACATTAGATGCAGTATTACTAGAAGACGGGATGTAAGTTTCTGCAAAATTATCCAAATGTTTAGAGGTAGATTTATTTCGGATATCTTTCAGTGGCCCCAGAGATGGTCCAATCAACCCTTCGGTCGACGTCTCTTGTTCTGTACTCGAAGACTCGCAGCACTTCTCCCACTGAAATATCAGAAACACCACATATTAATACACCCTCCGCGGCTCTGCCACACCTGCCACACCTAGAGTGATGAAACAATGTACTTGGTAGCATAAAACAGACAGCAGTGCACCTTAGCAAGCTCATCCTCCGAAATCCTAAACGAACCCACCTGATCCATCCCACCACCATGCTTTTGCAGGAAAGCCTTCACGCCATTTAGGTGATCCTGGCTTGCGAGATGATAAATAGCATTGCTACTGCAATAGAATAAAATTGGGCTCAGATCAATATAGTAATATGTAAGCATTGAAACTTCTTTCCAATTTACCGTCAACGCTAATGTAATGTTGCTCCAATAGCGCCCTAGCCCTAATGCACGGGAATCCGACGCTACTGTTCAATTTGAGAACTCCTAAGGGCAATCCGAACTGAAACTAGAACCAACTTATCCAGATCGAGGAAACCCTAGGAGCAAGGGGACGAGTTGAGTACCAAGCGAAGCGGCTGTCGAGGTCGACGAGGTCGGCGGAGCAGAAGGGGCACCAGAGGCGGGAGCGGGCCGCGGAGGACGGGTGGCGGAGCGCGCGGCGCAGGTCGAGGAGCTTGGAGCGGAAGCGGGAGAGCGCGGCGGCGAGGGCGGCGCGGTGGGCGGGGAAGTAGCGGTGGCGGCGGCCCTGGTCGTGGTTGCGGCGGCACAGCTCGCAGTACTCGAAGGCCGCCGCGGGCGCGGCGCCCCGCTTCGGCGGCATCGGCGGAACTCGCCGGCGGCTCGTCGGCTCGCCGCCTCCGCCGCCGCGGCTCCCGCGCTTGTGCTTGGTGCTCGTTCAGAATTCAGAGTTCAGGAGGTTGGGGATGGGGGCTATTGGAATTTCAATTTTGGAAAATTTCGTGCCGTTTGGAACAAAAGAAAATTTTCCGTTCAAAAGAAACTCTTTTTCACATTATTCTTTTATATAGGAGTTTACATAACACCGGCCCATATGTATTTTTTTTTTCAATTTGATATCGTATAAATCGCGATTTGTTATTTTTTATTTTTTGCTGAATCACAGCTGCTTGACATCCCAGTTCTCTAACGAGTGATTTCCCCACTTTGCACTTGTTGATCTTGCATCAATTTATCACTCTTTCTCTATAAACAACTCTACACATTTCACACTTGTATTTTGGGGTAAGTACCTCCTGCTGAGCTGCACATGCTCCCGCTACTCCCTCGGTTATAAATTGTACTCCGTATTAACTTCTACTAGCGTTTGAAATTTATTCAGAATATAATATGATTCATTGTTTTCTATTTAGCCTATCATAGCCACATTTAAAATTTTAAATCTTAATTTTAGAGTTGATTTTTTTTAAAAAAATATGTTCTAGCATTGGTTTTTAGCCATAAAAAACATATATAGACAAAAAAATATCTATAAATTATTTTTTTAGTGGCTAATATGTGTTACGACTTATAACCAGCTATAAGCAGAATGCTCAAACTCTCGTCTCAATCAATCTCAGGTTTCACAGCCATATTGTATTTAATTAATCTACCTACTTACTCATCTCAATCGATCATAATTATCTCCCATTAAATTTCACTTACTTTTATCTCCATACAAAATTACAGACACTCTTGCAATTTGAGACAGAGACAGAGGAAGTTTCTCTATTGCTTGTCGAGAGCATCAAATATTTTGCAAATGAACTGTAAGCTCCTATTTGTAGTGTTTAAGATTTTAAGAAGCGGCTTGTTCATAGCTCTAAAAATGTTGGGTTTCTAAGTGTTTATTTTCTGAATTTTACAGTTAAGTATTCCTGGAATGTGGGTATTTCAATGTTTAGGGTAGTTGAAGATCCTTGAAAAAAAAGTGGGACGTAAATCCTGGTTTAAAATGCAAGAGGCCGGTTCTCGTCTTCCTTATGGATGCCTTGACTGTACATGTGTAGAAACACAGCACACTACACCGACCAAACGAAACGAATTGACCGATATTAATTCGTGAAAAGATGGACGCTCTTGTAGTCGTAGACAACTCTCCAGAGCATACTATTCCGGTCCCGTACGTAAGAAACGCCAACGAACATCCATTGCCGTGACACGCGCGAGGCGGCAGGTGTCCCGTACATGCTCCTGTGACCGGCCTGGTAAAAAAAAACCACAGTGCAACGCAAAGTACACATCTTACTCCTATATACTGATGCGGCGGCGATGTCCATCCAATCCACCACAAATCTACCAGACGTTTCTGTACACTGTGCACTATTGAGGGGCACCATCAATGATGCATAAACAACCGGCACCACATTACTCCCAGGAGGCGTGACCACCGCGACAATGAATATAACTTGCCAACTTGGGATGGCAACCACAGGACGCGATCGATGCCCTCCGGCTCCCCCCCATAACTCGAGTGGTTAGCGCAGGTGTACCGCAAAGAGGACGGCAGAATCGAAAACCAAACGCAGGAGGAGCAGCCGCGATCCAGGAGAAACTGTGCCGGCCAACACTGTTCAGGCGGAGAGGAGCCGGCCAATACTGTTCAGGCGGAGAGGAGCCGCGGTCCCCTCGGGAGGCTTCCGCCATACGGCACGGCAGCCAAGCCGCCCCTGTACGCAGAGAAGGGCACAGTAGCTGATGTACTACCTGGTTCAATCAAAGAAGGCTCACCTGCTGTCTCCTTCACTGTTGCGTCGAGAGACACGGGGCTCAGCTGGCTGCAGTGACGAGCTGCAGTGGAGTGATTTAAAACCTAATCGAAGACGCAACAAACGTGAGATGCGTTTTGAATGCTTAATTTGAGTGTGTGTTAGCACATAGTAGCGTCTATCTCCATTTGCCATTTGGGACAGCGGCATGCACAGATATCTACGTGTGCGTGAGTGCTCTCTGACTATCTGCACAAACTTGAGCACCGGAACTAGGAATGGGATGGATATATCTACTTGTGGTCTTCTGCACCTGAACTACGATGTTAGTTGCTCCTGACGCTTGCGACACGAACCCTCACTGAACTTGAACTTGAACTTGGGACTTCTGGCGCTTGACGTACTGGAGGATCGGCTCCTTCACCTGCGGTCATTTTCACGGGATCAATTAAACTCAACTTGATTACAGCGCCAAATGCCAAATACTAGTACATGCCAAATGCCAGATGTTTCAGTTCAGAGTTGGGACATGGAGAGTTTACCGTGCTGGCCTTCCTGAATCGCTTGTCCTGCGAGCACTGCGTCCCGCCAGCACCAGCCAAAGACTTTCTGACCTTCTGCCCGAGAACCCCACTCTCCAGGGAACAAACGGACGCCTGCTGCAAAGGTATCACACAGTTCATCACCTTCAGCTCTACGTTTGTCTGTGATTTAATTTACCTGGATTCTGAGTCGCATATGGCTCCGAATCGTCTGGGGTTAGTAGGGGATCAGGTTTCGGTTATACCTCGCGCACGCTTGTAGGAGTCCTGCTTGGATCCTTATCCACCGTGGAAGCTTCCTGCCCGCTCTGCATGGACACGTTCTGCTGCGGCTCCGGAAGCTCCCGGGTGCGGGTGAGGTCAGATCCGACGGACTGGAGGCAACCCATCGTCGATCCATCTCTCATTTCATGGCCTATAAAGAGAAACATATTGGACAATGTCATGTTAGTACTATATACGCAAAGACAGATGCCAAGTCCATGGAGATGCGGATTGTTGTTGCCATTACCACTCAGGTGGTCTTTGCGCTCAGGCTCACCAGGTTCTGCATTGGTATCAATGGCCTGCATGATGAAGCAGAGTTTCAGATTAACCATGAATAAAATGAATGTTGTGGAATGCAAAGAATTACTAGATAAAAACTTGGTGCTGTTAGATATGATTATGGTACCATTTGTTCGGCTATATCGACTTCCAGAATCTTTTTTATCTCAAGGAGCTTTCTGTTGGTGACTTCAGAATGAATGACAGCTTTGCCTGTAAAATAGAGTGACATAGGCCATAAGATGGTATGGTGCACAGTAGTAGTGAATCAGTCATTTGCTCAAAGATTAGTACTAGTTCTATTAGTACAATGCATGGCGGCAATGGTCAATCTGAAAAGATAAGAGTGATGTATCTGAAATTCCTAAAATCATTAGTTTTCATCTAAAGCAGCAACAGCTTCAGTACATGTATATTCTTCACAAGTATTACAGTTAGACAATGTTTTTCATGAGGCATCCAAAATCCTTCTTCAAGAGAAGTTGTTGACAGTTCTTCATATAATAAGTGAACATGACAAAAGGTAATCACTTGAAGTTGCACATCTATGTAGAAAATGACACTCAGTTGGCATGTTGATTCAGTTATTCTTCTTTCACAGTTGTAACAGAATTGAGCAAACAATACATAACTTGCTCCTGGCTGATAGACTAAACCAGAAAAGTAAATAATGTACCATAGAATAGAAGCATTTGAGATTTGGCAAGAGATTAGTTCAAGGTGTTACCTAGTCTTCGGTTGGCTGAATTCTTGACATATCCGTCTTGCACCATTTTTTCAATTAACTTACGAACCATGTTCTGGCTGGCCTCCCCATCTAGCTTGCCATGAAGTTTGCCTACTGACACATAATCCATTGGAAGTGCATGGTACAGTGCCTGTAGCAACGATATATATCAGCAGAAATGACATGATGACCTTCAAATACAAGCCAAGGGTAAGCGACAGAGATACACCTTCATATACATCAGATCACCATTGCTATTTTTAGTTCCTTCAGTAGGTGAGACATTTTGCATGATGACCTCTTTCTTTATGTGTGGTGTTGTAGGATCAGCAATCTGAAGCCACTCTATGATGTTAGTGATGGACAGTACAATATGCCACAGGATAAAACTAAAATATAGCACATGAAGAAAATGTTTGGTTGACCTTATTAACAGAATAACTATCCTTTTTTGCTCTGGATAGTAAACCATCTTTAAGTAGCCTCTCCATAATATCTGAAAAGTGAGTCATTAGTCAAGTATTTCAAGGCTTTAGTGAGAGTGAAGAAAGAATGCCTGGTAAGCACACATAAGTTTTTCCCACCACTACCTTCAACCATTTCCTGCAAAGCATTCAACAAGATATTGTTAATAGCCAGCCATACAGCTCATACAGTATATCAAGATATTGTTTGATTTATAAACACTGGTGACATAAAAGCGGGTAAAAGTTTGTGACCTACTTGTAAGTCTAGCACAAAACAGTAAATACTCTAAATAGCTATTTTATTATATAAATGAAATACCAGTAGGCATTACCATTGATATGTCGGGGAAATTAACAAGGACATCTGAAACCTCAAGACTTTCAGTGTCTCTTGAGCATATCCACTCTCTTACTTGAGCTGTTAGCTCTTCCTCATGAGCAGGATCTTGAGTATCATCTGCAAACATACAAAGTCAGAGAAACGTATGAAATTTTCAGGTACTACAGAGTCAGAGAATGTTGAACATGTATTGCACACTTCATGAAAAATTAAATGAGCATCCAAACATTTGAATAATAACTTAATAGTTGACATAAAATTCATTTGTATGGAAAAGGATGCACAGATGAAGCTCTCAGATCAAATTAACTGACCTTCTGAGATTGTACCATTTTGACCTTTGCAAGTCCCATCTATTTTGATAAGTATGTTAGCACCAAAAACAGAAAGTACAACAAGAATACAAACAAAGAAACTTTACCATTTGGAGCAACAATGTAACGCTCTGCTTCAGATGGGCGAACCTAATAGAATTAGCGATTCAGTCTATACTACAGGTAAAAGGAAGACAAAAATATGCGTATACATCGAAAGGTGGCATCACAGCACACTAAGGAGAAAATTAAGAGAATCTCACTAATAAAGATGCTCAATTATATGTTCTCTTAGGTCTTTACCTCAGTGTCAGAAAAATCATTATCTTGGTCAGATTCATTATCCAAGCTCATATTATCATCTTCACTGTTGACATTGTTATCATCACAAGGGTCAAGGACACTCTTGACCTGCATAAAGAATAAAAACATATGTAGCAATGAGTTTAATTGAGAAAACAGAGGTTTCCTGGTCCAAACGACTGCTATCTCCATAATCCACTACCTTCAAAGCTAACACGAGATGCTTGCTATTGACATTTCCAACTTCCATCTTCAAGGGGTTCTTGTTCCATATATTTATGGCCTCGTTGTCAGCGCAACACTTAAAAAAGGGTGGCTCGTAATCTTCAGGCTGCAAATAGGATAATAAATTAACTGCTTTCGATTCCACGAACAAAGTTCTATAGAACAGAAAAGGTTGAATCCTTCATTTGTTCAGAGCAAAAATAATTATCTATTATGGCGGCTTCAAGTTTCAGTAAATAGCAAGAACAAATTGCTGCACTCACTGTGACATCATCGTAGTATAGCAGCTTCATTAGAATGGTCCTCTGAGGACAAATACAGGATAGCATTAGGTAAGTTCAATCCATTGTAACAAATCTGTGGAGTGCAAAAATTACCTCCTCTGGCATTTGGTCCAAGGTCCTCATAAGTGAAACCAGTGTTCTTATCATCTTACAAGCAGAGCTCCTGATTGGGAACCATATGATCATGTCAGGATATCAGCAGTGACTAGTTAAAGCTTACAATAATTACTTTGCAATTGCCACACACATATAAAAACCAATAAACAACCATTAATGAGCTTATCTAAAGGACTAAATTGAAACCATACCTTCAGAACTAGAATTCTGCAAGTTGTGGAAGAATATTTAAGAACAACTCGCAGAAAAGTTGGACTCAAAATTATAAGCCCAACTATGTTTTTAAAAAGGATTTACATCATTTATTGCCACCTCACAGTCCTATGTACCTAAATTTACAAAGTTACTGGAATCTATGTACCTCACTTTTTCACCACATTCCTTACATAGAAAAAGAAAATCTGAACTCCTTTTAGTCATCAATTTGCTCCTACTTCTTTGAAATCATAAAATTTTAAACTATTGTTATGTTGGGACTGCAACTTCATTAAACAAACACTCTCCAAAATGTATAATGCTAAGCAATATGAAAAATTAACCATTAAATCGTAGCATTTAGCTAAGCAGCATGGATAACTAACTAGAAGTCTAGAATGAATCATAGCCTTTAAAAGGGATATGTATGAGAGAACCTCATCTGATCAGGAGTGACTTCTGCTGCATTTGATTTAAATGTAGCACTGTTTTTCTTGCTCCCTGTGCGGCTCAAGTTCATTGCAACTTCATCACCGCTCGTGTTGGGGTAGCTAAATGAGACTGCAGGGGAGTTTGACACAGAATAAGAAAATGTTTGACATATGACCCACAATCACTGATGTAAAACCAACTTTGTATGCTAGAAGTTAGCCATATTTCACATGGTAATACTCACATGCATACTCCTCAATCATTGGGCCTTCCTCCTTCTCACAGATGCAGAAGAGAAGGGTCTTGAGATATTTCTTCTGTAGTGCATCATAGACACCTAAAATTTATCACAAAAATGGATTAAATGAACAAATTGGAAAATTAAAAAGATTTAACACGTAAAACAGGACATATTTTCACCTTTTTCCATCCAATCAATCAACCTCCTCGACTCAGCATCCATGGGCATTAGCTTCTTAATCTTCATCTCTGCAATAAATAAAAGGGTGTTCCAGCTAATAATATCATATCATCTGAGGAATTTGGTGTATAAAAGGGTTAGGGACTATAGGTAATGTGACCTAGTGCCGGAACCGACTTATCATTGAAGTACTTCTCAGGGAATAGACCTCTGATGTAGCTGATGTTGTATATAGCAATGCGGAGCAAATTCCTTGTCTGTTTGGTCAAAATATCACCACGTTATCACAATAGCGTTCTACCATACATAATTCAAAGAGAGTTCAGTATTCAATGTAATAGAAATAGAAGGGCAATAAAATCATCACAAATTGGATTACTGATTAACAAGTTTAGGCCTTATTGGATCCTGGTCCACCCCCAGGGATGGACTGAAATTGTAGTTCAGTTTCCTAGCCCATCCTGGAGCATGGCCCAGGGTTTTGGGCTTGCCAAACAAGGTGAGGCACAAAAGTTCACCAAACAACAAATGTGTCATGCTTTTCAATACTTTAGCACATGTTGAATCAAATAGGGTACCAGTCCCATTCAAACACACACCTGCAATAAATTTCTTAACAAATGCATAAATGAACATGGACCATACGATATATTTCACCTACTATGCACTTGCAGTCATGGGATCCTAAGCACTTCTAGGCAAAGTGCAGCTGACCATGTGAGCAAACAAGTACTAGAAAAGACAAAGAAAAACATTATTTGATTGGATATAAACCAACTGGTTTTTTGAAAGTACAAGAGGTACCAAAGTTTGGTGATCAACCAGTAATCCTAAAACTCATGTGGCAAAGCCAATGTCCACTTATTAAACCGAGTATCTAACAAAGATGTTAAAATAGGAGTGAGAGTGGGGGCTAGTCTAAAAATCATGCCAGCAGAGGTTTAATAAGCTGGCATATAATTCCTAAAGGCATAACATAAATTCCAAATTCAAATGATAGCGCAACAAAATAACCGATTATAAACAGAAGTGCAGCTTTTCTTATCACAAACTAATGCAGGATTAAGCAAATGTCTGTTCAAACCCAAAGTAGTGTATTGGAAATATTTTAAAAAACAGAAGAAGAATTAGGTCATAGAACTATCAGAACAGGAAATCTGGGAATAACCAAACCAATACGTGTGGTACTGTGGTGTCTCAATTCCACGTCCAAGCAACAAGTTTGAAAAGAGAAACTAAAATTACTCATGGAATCTGCTGCTGCCAAAAAAACTCTGAAGTCTAAAGAGATACCAAAAGCAAGCACAGCAAGAATTCAACGAACTGAATAAATTTTAGATGCTTCTAACAATATGATTCGAAACGATTGGAAGTAGAAACTCTTCACAAGGCTATGGAAGCAAGGAAAAAACCTTTTTAGGCCCTGCCAATTTGATCGATTCAGTGAACCGTGGGGGGGCTTGCACCCATGATTCCAGCATATAATCATCTACGCACAAATCATCAGGCCAATGCTCGTGGGTTTCACAACGAAACAAAAACGAAACGGGATTATCAAACCAGCGAATGTCTCCTAGAATTCCAACCAAGGTAGGCAACGTTTGTTCAAAACCCAAACAACTAACAAGCCTACTGGAAACATTTGAAAAAATCGACTCATACGACTGTCAGAAATGGAAATCCTGAACAACCAGGCCCAGGCCAATACGAGTCGTGTCTCGATTCCATGTTCAAGCAAGCATTTCGGAAGCAAAATGAAGTTACTCACTGTAACTGCTGCTCCCAAAACACTTCAGAAGAGATTCCAAACGCAAAGCACATGAGAAGTTCAACGAACTGAACAATTCCTTAGATGCTTCTGGCGAAACAGTTCGAAACAACACGACTTGAATTCGAAATTCTTCGCAAGGATATCTAAGCCAGGGAAAAAAACTTTCAACCCTACCAATTTGATCAACTACGCAGACTGCGGAGACTATGCGCCTATGTTTCCAGCACGATGATCTATGCACAAACAATCAGGCAAATGCCTGTGGGTATCACAACGAAACCAAATCGAAACGCGACTATCAAACCAGTGAATGCCTCCTTGAAATCCCAACCGAATCACCACGCGAGTAGCAAAACAAAGTGATGTGATCGTTCAACAAAATTCTAATGCTGAGAGAATCGCACAAACCAGTAGAAATTCTGCTCAAAATTTCTGCGAAATTTAGCAAACCAACCAGAGATTTTTCACGAGAACATTATGTCAAAAATTTTTCACGAGAACAGATTCGGTGCCTCAAACCAGAGAAACACAACTCACATCGATCAAGCAGCAGGGAGAAAAACCACCGAATCATCATTCAGTGCGATACCGAAACGATCCATCAGTTACGCATTCGAGAGATAGTGCTACACGGAGAAACCAGAAACCAACTCCAATCTGAGATACCCAGAAGCTTTTGAACGGGCGGAGAGCACCAGAGGAAGTGAAACAAAAATCCCAGGACTCATGCTCCAAACACGCCTAAATCCGCACGAGAAATCGGTTAAAATCTGCAAAGCACCAATGAAATCCACCCAAAAACACTCGCAAAGTGAGATGCTACTGATGCTTCGCACTGGCCGCCCAACTAGCACCATTTGGTAGTCAGCGGACGGAGACTACCAGAGAAAGCGAGAAACCCAAAACCCCACGACGATCTCCAAACACGCCCAAAATCCGCACGAGAAATCGGTTAAAATCAGCAAAGCAACAGTTAATTCCACCCAAAAGCACTCGCAAAGTGGGGGGAAAAAAATCCGACACGCGTGACCACCAACACTCGAATCAAACCCAAATCGAACGCCAGCTACTGCAAACCCCAGTACACCACACGAGCGATCAAATCCACAGCGAAAAACCTCCCAAAAACCTCGGCAGAAAACCCTCGATCGGATGTCCGGCACCGAACCACCGAAATCGAAAGTCGCACGGGAATCGAACAGGAGATGGGCGAGGAGAGAAAAAAAAAACTCACCAGAAGCAGCGAATCCTGCTCCGTGATCTCCGCCTCCTTCGTCTTCTGAGCCATCACCTGCATCGCAATCACCCACTCCGATCAGCACGCACACACCAGCAAGCGCAACGCGAAATCGAAGCGAGAACCCACCATTTCGTCTGTACGGCGGCGCGCCGCGCGCGAGATGAGAGAAGGGAGAGGGGAGAGGAGTGGGAGAGAGAGAGAGAGAGAGAGAGAGCGAGAGAATTTGCGGGGCTTTGGAGAGCTAGTTTTCTCTTCTTCCTTTTTAAGTACTACTGTATATATTAAAGATTTAAAGTGTTATGAATTTTACCCGGGTGCTTTTCTTTCGAGGAAATTACCGTACCCGAGCGCCTTTTCTTTTGAGGAAATTAATTAGCTTGTAAAACAAGTACTAGTAGTAGCCGTAAATTTAATTACGTGTCTGCCACGTCGACAGGACGGGCACGATGCGTTTCCGGTTTCCTGCTTCCGAGATTTGGAGGACCCGCCTACGCTGCGCCAGCCTGGCAGCCTGCCTCCAGCTATAAAAGTACTCCCCCTCGCCGTGATTCGCCCTCGTCTCCCACCCCGCTCGACCGCCACCGTCCTCCTTGCTCGCGTCACGCCGCCGTCGCCGTGCTCGCGTAGTCGCGTTCGCGTCCCACCCCTCATCCGGCGCGGCGCGGCCGCGCGGCGCGCCCCCTCCGCTACGCCATGGCTCTTCCGACGGCGACCGTTGCCAGCCTCCCGGAGCTGCGCGCCCTCGTCCGGGAGGTGGTCGGGGAGTGCCGCGTCCAGGTACGCTCCGTCGCGGCGCTGCGGGACGCCCCCGAGATGTACCTTGCCCTCTCCGCCCTCTCCGTCGACTACCAGTGGCAGGTCGAGGACGGCGACCTCGAGCGCCTCGCCGACGTCGCCGAGCTCGCCCGCGTCCTCGACCTCATGCTCAAGGTCCACATCCCGCAGCTCAAGCTCCAGCTCGTCGACGTCGACCTGCGGCGCGGGCTCCTCAACGACCTCGTCGGCTTCCGCGTGAGGGGTTCTCTCGCCATCCACGCGCTCACCCAGGACATGGCGGACGATGTCCTTGCTGCCAGCCCCATGCCCACCGCCGGCTCCGGTGCCCTGCTTCTTCAGACGCACTCCCGTCTCACGGAGCTCCTGCTGGACCGCCTCCTCCTCCACTCCATGCAGGCGCGGGCTCTCGCACTCAGGATTGGTCATCCGATCTCGACGAGTGTGCAGGCGCTCGACGAGCTTCTGCACAACGACATCGCCAACGGCGTGCGAGCGGACCGTCTCCCTGAGGCGACTCCAGGTCAACTCGATCGCGCTCTCCATCGCATTACCAACATGTTGGGATCGCCTGTTTGATTTACCTCCCTGTTTGATTTACGAACAGAATTTTGGATGTGTAGTAGTAAGAGATTGTATCGCTTAGTCCCCCTGTTTTGATTTAGGGATTTGAGAGTTGATCTACGAACAGAAATTTGGATGTGTAGTAGTAAGAGATTGTATCGCTTAGTCCCCCTGTCACTTTAAAAAACGGGAATACGCAAGGAGCGCATCTTTGTATTAAGAGGAGTAAAAGTCTGTATAGGTGAAAGAGAAAACACAGCAGGACACGGGATTACAGGAAGTCACCCAAGAGCATTAAACCCTAATCTCGCGATACAATGTTGCGACCTGAGCGCTCTAAAGGCGTGGCCGGTATGGCAGTATTGGCGAGCCGCCACAGCGCTGCCTCTTCCGCCATTGCCCTTGCCACTTCTGTCCAGCTTCTGTGCTTCTGGTTGAACACCCTATTATTTCGCTCCTTCCAGATAGTCCATGCTGCGAGAGTAGCAATGGTATCAAAACCTCGCCGTTGAGAGCTCGGTAAGGTTTCCCTCTTGTCACACAACCAGGAGTGGAATGAGGTTTCATTGACGGGCAAGCATTCCGAGCGACCGATTGCCGAGAGCAGTAGCCACCAGAGCTGTCTTGATTATGGGCATGCGACCAAAATGTGGTTGATGCTTTCCTCGTGCTGATCGCATAGGACACACATGCTAGGGTGGGGCAAGCCCCTGATGCTTAACCTATCCGCCGTCCAGCAGCGGTTGAGTGCGACCAACCAGTTGAAGTAACGGCAGCGCGGCAGCGCCAGCGATTTCTAGATCGGCGTGGATTGGAACGGGATTCGACCGAGGAACAATGCTTGGTAGGCGGAGCGGGAGGAGTACATGCCTGAACTTTCCCATTTCCAAATAAATTGGTCATGGCGATCCGAGAGCTCTATCTCCCGCAACAACGACCAGAGATTGAGATACTCTACGATGGCCTGCAATCCGAGGGCTCCTTGTATATCGCTTTAGGGATTTGAGAGTTGGATGTGTAGTAGTAAGAGATTGTATCGCTTAGTCCCCTGTCACTTTAGGGATTTGAGAGTTGTTATGGTTGATTTACCAATTGTTACGATTTGTTGCATTTACCAATTGGGATAGAAATGAATGATGACCTTCATGTATCAGCAAAATCTACCAACTGGATAGAAATGAAATGATTCTACGCTCTTGATGACCTTCATGTATCAGCAAATTAAATCCAGTGGCTGCCAGAATTTTCTTTTCGTTGGCTTGTTACCTGACTTCTTGAATGTGCAACTAACCATGGTTGAGTGTTGAAATTTGTTTAAGGAATTGAGGTCAAGCTGTAGATATCTTGTCAGCCCAATGCAACCAAAAATATGTTGATAGTATAGCTGGTAGAGCATCTGTAATTGAAATTCAAATGCAGAAACCTCTTATTAACCTGTTTATCACTTGGTGTCAAACAAAAGGTAGATGTTCCAGTTAATGTCACTAGCAAAATTTAGAGATGAAAGACGAAAATGATTCAGTTGTGTCCTGGGTTAATGAAGAGAAACGCAAGCATGTAAAGTTACAAAACTTATTGGACAGTATTATAATAATGTAGTAAATGAAGAGAGAAATTACATAACCATCTACGCTGGATAAATGCTGAGAAAAACACAACTAAGATTTAACATGACAACGGCTGCAAGGCTTCGTAACAGCTAATTTAACTGTCGAGGGAACTTTTCGCTCGATGAATGTTTCAATTGCCAATACCGCTCTGTTGGCTTCAGTGAGCATCTTGCCTATAGGAAAACATTTATTGTGTTCGCCTGTAGAACAGCTAGAAACACCACGGGTTGTATCTAGTGTTAGGCACTTGAGTGAGGTTGTATTGTCAAGAATATAACATGTTAGCTCGATCAAGCTCTTTGCAGAGCAGAAACCAGTGATCTTCACGCTCTGGAGGTTGCCATGACGATGGTGTTCAGGCATCTGCCTCAATTGCAAGGAATCTCCAAAAATTGAGACATGCCCCATGCGTTCTTGTGATACCTGAAGATGAAAAGCCAATGTGCTTCAATTGATGGTTACCACTGTAAATGGCCAATACATAAGTTTAAAGAATGAAAATTAACTTACATCCAGAAAGAAAGTCTCCAAGGAAGGAGAAGCATCAAGAAAAGAAACCAGAGAAAAATAATCATAGGCTGGGGAAAAAGTGACCATTCCAACAAGAGAAATAGTCAAGCACTTGAGGTGGAGGAATTTGCTAGGCAACATTGGTGTGTCGACCATCTGCGGAAAGATAATCAGACTGATGGTATTCTTCTAAAGTACTGTTTTTTCGCCGGGCCGGCGAATAGCCGGCCGATGTATATTAAGAGTAAGAAAGGGAATGTACAAGGTAGCGCGGTGCGTCAATGCACCACCATTACAGACATAAAAATAAAGCTAAAATCTCACAGAATGAGTTGCTACAGAGTGACACATGGGGCTAACAAGACCTGCAGCTATCCAAGTCTCCCATTCATCCCCCATGGCGGAACAAAGCTGGGGAATCGTTGCCGCGATCCCTTCGAACACCCTTGCGTTTCGCTCTTTCCAAATCAACCAGGTTACAAGGATCACCCCCGCATCGAACGTTTTGCGGTCAACTTTAGCAACAGATTTCCGGGCTGCAAGCCACCAATCAGCAAAATCAGCTGACGGCGAGGAGCACGAAAGGCCCAGACGTGTGCGCACCCGACCCCAAACCTGTTGGGTGAAAGAGCAGCCCATGAAGATGTGCTGACAGGTTTCCCCGTCGTTGGAGCAAAGATGGCACACTGGAGCAAGCTTCCATCCGCGGCGTTGTAGGTTGTCGGCAGTGAGGCAAGCATTGCGCATGGCAAGAAACATAAAGAACTTACATCTCGCCGGCGCACGAGACTTCCAAATAATCTTGCCAAGAGGGCACCTCGTCCTGCCTGCCGAGAATAGTGAATAGGCTGAGCGCACTGAGAACACACCATCCGGAGCAGCCTTCCATAATATCTCATCCCGACTAGCAGGGTCCAGGGAGATTCCAGAGATCACATCCCACAAAGCTAGGTATTCGCCCAACGCCTGGACCGAGAGGCCACCTCTGATGTCCGAGACCCAGGAATTATCGCGGAGAGCAGCCGCCACTGACATCCCACTGTTCTTAACGAAAGAGAAGAGGATAGGTGCCCTGTTTTCCACCGAACCGCCATCGGGCAACCAATTGTCTTTCCAAAACAACGCATCTTCTCCATTCCCCAGGACTACCTTGCAGCCGGCAGCAAAGCAATGCAAAGTCTTCCTGTCTGCCAGTGGCGCGAAGCGTGCCCACATTCGATTCGGCTGCGTTCGGCGCAGCCATATCCACCTGGCACGGAGAGCAATGCCCATTAGACGGAGATTTCTAATCCCCAATCCGCCATACTCAAATGGTTGGAAGAGTTTATCCCAGGCTACAAGACTACACGACCCCGCCGCCTCTTCATCCCCTTTCCAAAGAAAACCCCTGCATTTCTTCTCAATTTCGTTTATTGCCCAGGCAGGGAGTTCCAAAACAGACATGAAGTAAAGAGGCAGTGCCATTAGGACGTGTTTGATCAAGGTTAAGCGGGCATCCGGGGATAACAGCTTGGGTTTCCAGCCCGCCAAACTTTTTGCAAGTCTGTCCATCATTGGTTGAATCTGCACCTTCGTCGGTTTTCTAATGGAGAGCGGCAACCCAAGGTAAACAATTGGTAGCATCTTGACTGGGCAGGTCAACACCTCTGTGACTTCATCAACTTGCGCATCAGTGCAGTGAATTGGCGTTAGCGAGCTCTTGAGCAGATTGGAAACTAAGCCAGATGCCTCACCCATCACCTTGAGAACAAAATTGATTGTCAGTGCATCACGCCTGGAGGGGTGGAAGAAGATCACCGCGTCGTCGGCGTAAAGCGAGGCACGCAGCGGCAGGCATACATTGGCGAGCGGGGAAAGCTCTCCTCGTTGCACAGCCGTTGCACTGTCTAAAGTACTGTTGTAAGGATATAGCAAGTCCATAATCATTTAAAGTTTTTGGGTGTACCTCATGAGGAGAGCCAATGGTTAGAGTTTCAAGATTTGGCACATTGGATGGAAGCTCTGCACAAGCATAATAGACAGCACCAGGATAGCACATGGATAGGCTCTTCATTTGCAACGATTCGCCAAGCAAGAGTTGCACATGATTAATTCCAAAGTGAAAACTACCAAGATTTGGAGCACTATTCTCTATGACTTGCAGCATTCTACATTCAAACACTTCCAGGTGGCTAAGGCGTTGCAACAGGCAAGGTATCTTCACACAAATTATTCCATAGCAATAGTTAAGTTCCAACCGCTCCAAAGCATAAGAATTAGAGAGAACGCACCCTAACTCATTGCCTGTAATATGTACAAAGGCCAGATGCAGCCTCGTCAAGTTTCTTAATTCAAGGTTGATTGTGGGATGGAAAGAACACCTGCTAAGATAAAGATGCCGCATTGAGCTTCCTCTCCCATCAGATAAAAGTGAGCACGGGAAGTTGTACTCATCATCATATTTTGAATCAAAGTAATTTGTGTTGTACGATAATATCTCAAGAGTGAGTTCTTCAATCGATGGTGTAACAGCAATCTGAAGCCAACTGTCGAGATAATAACTGGTGCTGGCATTGTAAAATATACCAGATTCAAACCTTAATGATTTGATGCCAATGCCTGAGTGGTTTTTCAGAATGCAATCAACTTTCTTGATGAAATTCAAGTCCGGTGTTTCTATACGAAATATAAGATTAGGATGGTATCGCCAGAAACTACGAAAAGCACGAGACACGCATGCAGCACGAGCAGCATCCCGTAATGGCATTAGGGAGTGTATATGACTCCAGATGTCCTGCATGTATCATCAGGAAAATATTGTGAATGTAAACAATTGCCTCAGTTGGAAGCGAAAACAGTACTAGCATATAGGGTATATCCGTATAGCGCATTGGAATTTGTGGTAGGCAAATTGAACTGCATTTTTATTTTGCTCCTTTTCTCTTTCAAAGTTTTAGTAGAGTCTGTCCTGAAAAGGATACCGTATGTAGACCGTCGTCAGTGACTAGTAATGATAAACTAATATGAAACTTATGCTTAGTTAGGCAAGGACTAGCCAATAATATATTATATCTGAGCATATGTGGGTAAACTAAGATGTATGAAATGATGTGTTTTTTGTACAATAGCATCCTACAAATTATAAAAGATAGAAAATAAATAGAAAAAAATACACATATATTCTTTATAAGGTACAATTCTCAACAGATTTGGCAGAAAGCCGATGTAAGAAACCAATAGCTTTGGCAGCTACACCGTGAGAGATAATAGATTGAACAGACCAGGAAAACAAAAGAACGCCATCCTACAAGAATATTCACTTCTCCCACCATTTATACTGAAATTAGAGCGAACAGTAGTGAAACCACTTCACATGAACTGTGAAGCCAGCAAAATGGGCATGGTTTACTTCAAAGCTTTCTCACTCTCCTAGTCTAGACATGTTAGTTGTCAACAATCCTGCAACAGACATATTGCCCAGCATCTCAATGCCCACTGAAGAAGATTTTGAGAGCAGAATGGGATATTGACAAACATTTGTGCCACATATAACTCTGGTTACCAGCAGTGACCAAACTCAGATGTCCATGGGCAGTTCTCATCACTTCCAAGTTGCCGGTATTAACTTCTTTATGAAAGTTAGTTTTCAACTGAACTAGGAAGGCATACGCTTGATGGATGATGAGGAAGATACTAAAGACAAATTGCAGGCCAACGGTTCTGTAAACATACATTAGGAAACTGCATCTAAACCACAGTAATAGCAGAAAAAGAAGTACATGAACCCGGTCACTGATAAGAGGGGGGGGGGGGGGGGGGCAGAATCTCTAAAAAACCAACTGCGGATCTAAGACCCATCACCAACAGTTTTCAGCGGGAGGGGTAAAGGTATACAGAAAAGCTGATCCGCGATCGATCGCAAGGGCAATCTGGTAGCGATCAGTTGCCCCCCCCCCCTCCCCCTCCTCCCTCCACCTGATTTCTTTTTTTGGCACCGCATTACTTTCCTATTTTAGTAAATTTATGCACCTAAAGTTTATACCCCTCAAGTTTACACATCTAAAGTTTAGAGACCAAAAGTTTATATATCCGATTCAAATTTGAATTTGAATTCAAATATTTTTTATATATAGTATTTCTATACATCTAAAGTTTATAGACCTAAAGTTTTTAGATCTAAAGTTTATAGAACTAAAGTTTATAAGTCAAAAGTTTTATATACATGTTTCAAATTTGAATTTGAATTATATCTGATTTAATTTTTAATTTAAATTCAAATATTTTCTATATATAGTATTTCTATACATCTAAAATTTATACACCTAAAGTTTATAGATCCAAAGTTTATAAGCCAAAAGTTTACATACCCGATTCAAATTTAAATTTGAATTCAAATATTTTCTATATATAGTATTTCTATACATCTAAAGTTTATACATCTAAAGTTTATAGATCCAAAGTTTATAAATCAAAAGTTTACATACAAATTCAAATTTGAAGTCAAATTTTTTATATATAATATTTATTTACATAAATTTTTCCAATTTTTGTTTTTTTAAAAAATTTTGAGAAGAAGAGGAGGAGGAAGGGAGAGAAGAGAGACGTACACGGGGAGGGGGGTGCGGGTATCACCCGCGCATTAGCAGTCCCCAAAGGTATAACAGCTAGAACGGAGAAAAGGTACTCATGCAGAACTTTTAGGAGGTTGCAGAACCAGCACTAAAGATTTGTTCAAAAAGTTTTACTCTAGGTGCCGAGGGGTGCATTTAGAGGCTACTTACAGCAGTGATAAACTCATAGTAATGCTTTTCCTCTAATAGAAGTCTTACATTATCATCATTTGGTGTCATACCTCTGGAAGGTTCAACCCTGAATATCCCATTATTTTGCCGCCTTCAGAATTTGCAAGTTGTAGACAGACTGAGCCCTTTCTTTTAGCCACTGAAGCAATAAAAAAATCTGCAGCACATCACATGCATCCTTATGTACAGACATTAACAACGGAAACAAAAAAATCATGGTACAAATAAATCAGTTTGGTTCCCTTGTCCAACTTTTGTGAAAGATCATTCATGGCTATAAATCCAATTTGTTTCCATTAGGGAAAAAAAAACAGTTCAGTTTAGCATTGGTACTTTTTGTTGAAATAAAGAACTCTCTCTTTTATTCTACACTTCTTTAGAGCACAAACATAACATAGTGGCTCGTCATAGGTTCTGCCCAAGCCCAATAGGCATTACAGTGAAACTTGTCATCCAGTGGTATACATATTTCTCCCCAAAACTTCTCCCAAATCTTCTTGTAAGCAAGATGCAGATTCTTCTGAAATTTCGGTGTACAGACTGTGTAGCCAGTTTACTAGTTTAGCTCAAAAGAGTCAGTTTGTTCTCCTCACAAAAAAAAGTTATTTTTTTTTCCTAAGAAGGAACCGTGAAACACAAATACACAATACCTAAAGGTTTCCGAATAATTTGCTCAAGAAACATATGCATTAAATTCTGAACAAGATGAGAGTTGAGAGACACTAAAGAGAGGCAGAAGGAGGTAGGCTTACTACGGGCTTGGATATGCCGCCGCTCCTGTTGCACGGACATGAGCCGCTTGAGGACCAGCAACCCCATTGACAACACCTCAGCTCTGCTAGAAATCGATGGCGCCAACCTCTGATTTCCCCCTCCTCTCGGTACCCAAAACAAGAAAAATCAATAGTACTATATCGCTATTTGCAGAGGCGAGGTGAGGGATTCTCGCCGGCGCCGACGCGGACTCCCGCAGCGGAGGTGGAAGGGCCAACAAGCCCCTTGTCTGGGTGTTGTTCTGGCCTTCTCGGCCTATGATGGGCTCAGTCAATATAATAGGGGCAATAATATGGTCCGTCAGTGGAGGCCCGATCACCCACGAGAAAAAAAAAAACGATTAGTATTGGTAAAAATTTGTCGACAGATTTTTTTCCGTTAAGATTTGTCGAATTTTCAGCCGTTAATCTAACCTTGACATCCGTGCACTATTTGTCTCAGCGCTCCATCAACACGCTTAACTCGCTAGTGCTCGACTACCTGGTACATCCATGCATGTACATCCATGCATACGGCTTATCTTTGTCACTCACTAATTAAATAGTTTAAAGTTGTTGTTAATCGTGTAGTGTATAGTTTCCTATCAACTTTTCACTTTGCCAAAAACGTATAGGGGATGAAAGTATAGTAATGAAGAGAGAGAGAGAGGAGGTAAGTTGAGAAAAAAAATATAGTATAGTACTTTTAGAGTGTAATTTGTAGTAATTACATTGTAACTCATAGTAAATTACAATGTTATAATTTCTATTAGATTTGTATGCAATTTATTTTTTTCTATTTTTCACTAAATATAAGTTACTCTTTATTTTTAACTAAGGTTATCTTTAATAATGAGTTTTGTGTTATGCTACGTATGATAAATCATACATGCTATTTTTATATGTGTATTATGTAAGTATTAAAAACCCTAGTGATTTTGGTTTAAAAATCTGAGGTGATCTATAGGTACTTAAAAAAAAAGAGTCCAGTTAACCCCCTCAAGTCTCAAAATTGGGTATTTAAACCCCCCCCCCCCCCCCCGCCGCCCCCCTTAAGCCTCAAAACCTTTTAATTTACCCCCTCACAGAAACATAAATTGTTTTTCATCAATATGACGCTGACGTGACAGTTTAGTCAATCAAAACAATTAAAGAAAATAAGTCGTGGACTCGTGGGTATCACTGTTAGTGCTCCTAGGCCCCTAGCTCTCTCTAACCACGCGAGAAGGCCATGACGCACGACGAGCAAAATGGTGGTGGAAGCTGGTCGTGCCGAGCCCAAAGCTTCGTGTCCTTTTGTTACGGCAGGTCGTGTCAGTAACACCGCCCCCGAGCTTCGTGTCCGGCTATCAGTTGCTACTTGCTAGTCGTGTCGTGCCGCCCCTCTAGATGACCAAATGGGCCGTTCGGTCCGCCCTGGGCCCGAGACCAGCTGGGCCGGTATAGCCCGACCTACACGTCGGGTCAGGCCATATCCACCCACGGGCTAATAAGACTCTTGACTGTGTCAGGCTGGTCCAAAAGTACAAAAACCTATCGTGCTCCTCTTTGAAATAAGTCTATTTACATATGTCACCTCTTTGGGTTGTGTCTTATATGGCTTGAATAAATCTATTTTGCATCCCTCATCTCTTTGGGCCGTGGTTATATGGTTAGAATAAGTTTATTTACCTCCCTCATCTATTTTTACCTCTCTGATCATTGGACTATGTCGTGTCAGGTCGGCCCATCGTACCGAGGCAGAGGCCCAGGCACCGCCCAACGGTCGGGGTACGCTGGCATGGACCTGACTCCAGTCGGTGCGTGTTGTGCCTGGGCCGAGCCAAAACCCCATGCCGTGGGGAGGGCCCTAGGCCTTTTGGCCATCTATAGCCGCCCGTAGTCAAATATGGGTGATGAGCGAGGCAATGACAACAACGACAGCTGAGCTAGCTTGTCGAGGATGAACATCTCTTTGCCTCCTTCCTCCTCCCTCTCTCTCATCCCTATCTCTCCCCTGAGCAAGCGCGCGCTCTCTCTCTCTCTTAGCATAGATGACGAAGGAGGCGGCTCTCGATGTGGAGAAGCGGCAACACAGCTGTGGTCTGAGGAGGCGACAGGTCTGCAAGTCGATGACACTCGGGGAGGCAGCAAACAACGAGGGAGGTAGAGGAACGATGGCGGGAGTGGAGCTTGATGAGGCAACGATGCAAGCTAAGCACCAGCTCTATGAGGAAGCGGCGACTAAGCTCAGGGAGGTAGGTCTTGGCAAGACGGGACCATGGAGCTCAAGCGGCGGAGATTGATAGAGTGGAGGTGTATTTGGCCTATAGATGGCCACCCTCCCGTCACTTGCTCGAGTTCGAAGTGCGCTAACGTCGCCATCACACAAGGCTCTCCTGTTAAAGTACAACCTGCTATCTCCTCATCGATCTAGAGGCCGTGTAGCTAGAAGAATGGGAGGTAGAGAGGAGTACGTAACAGGGAGGGATAGAAAGAAATCACGAGTAGAGAATGGCAAGCTTGCAGGTGGTGGGTAGTGGTCCAGTGGTCCTAATAGGAGGGTAGCAATGGCTTGCTAGGTGGAGAAAGTGGAGGAGAGGGCTAGAGAGGATGAGGAAGAACGTACGCATGTATGGCCCCCCCAATTTGTATAGTTGGCGCTCGATATGACGTGATAGTGGGCCTGTATAGTTGGCGCTGCCGCAGCTGTACATATAAAGTACTGTTGGTATAGCCTGCAACACAGTGCAAATAAGGGCAGCCAAACAGGCCCAGTGTATGAAAACTGGTAGAAACCAACTGAAGGGTCCCTGAAAGTTAGAAGGATCGGTTATCTTTTTTTTTTTTTTGAGTTGAGGGGTTTGTTCAAAACAATGTGAAGAGTCGAGAGGAGGAAGTGTTTGTAAAATGGACTTGCAAGAAAAATGAGTGAAATACATGTCCGATCTTTAAAGTAGCATGATAAGATCGTTTAGATCCTTGATATTGTAAAATACATATTTAGATCCATAATCTCTGTTTTATAGAGATGGTAGAAATTCTAAACTTCCTTTAACCGTGTGTAATTACCGGCGTGGCACTCTATCCTAACACACATTTTTTTTATTCCAACTCCTCCCAAACACATACTCCCTCCGTATTTTAATGTATAACGTCATTGACTTTTTAACCAACGTTTGACTATTAGTTTTATTCAAAAATTTTGTGCAAATATAAAAATATTTATATCATGCTTAAAGAATATTTGGTGATAAATCAAGGCACAATAAAATAAATGATAATTACATAATTTTTTTTAATAAAACGAATGATCAAACATTGGACAAAAAAATCAACGGCGTCATATATTAAAATATGGAGGGAGTACACACCACGGCAAAGAAGACGTGTTGGGGTTTTTCCGATTTGCCCCAAATTTTAAATATCACGCGCCCCTCTCCTACTGCGGCTATAAATTGGAGCCCCCTTCCCATTCCCCGCAATCCCCCACGAGTCCAGTCCAGAGTCTTCCCACCCAAATTTACTCCTCGTTCCCTCCCCCACCAACGGCCGCGCCGCGGGTGTCACGATGGCATTGGTGGTGCTCGCGATCACCAGCCTCGCCGAGGCGGAGGCGGTGGCGAGGGAGCTCGGCGGGCCGCACAGCCCCCTCGTCGACGTCCGCGTCGAGTCCGTCGTCCTGAGCGAGGCACCCGCCATGGCGGCGATCATGTACGCGCTCTTCGACGACTACGGCTGGCGCGTCGGCAACCTCGACAGGCTCCTCGACCTCGCCGGCGTCGACGAGCACCTCTCCGTCGTCGCCGACGTCAATCTCCCCAGGCTCGCGCGGGACGTGCACGACCCCAACGCCCTCGCGCGGCTACGCGACAGCGCCGCCACCATCATCCGCCTCGCCAGGAGGGTCGGCGGGCCATCCACCGCCGCCTACACCAACTTCGGCAACCGCATCACCAAGCTCGCCCACCACATCCAGGACCCCAACCGCTCGGTGCTGGAGCTCCGTGGCCGCCTCGGCGAGGCCGCCACCCGCGTCAACTTACTCAGGTCCAGCCACTTCGATTTCTGAGCCCGACCTGAATATCTTCAACCGCATCTCGCTTTTTGCCGTGAGGATTCGCACGTTTCATGTGAGAGAACAGAGTTCGTCCCCTAGATTTGTTACGACTACCTGAACATGTTTCAAAATGTCACAAAAGAAAGTGAAAATAATTTCTGGGTGGTGTTGGTATTTCCCTGTTCGATTTGGTATAATTTGTCCCCCCCCCCTTTTTTTTTTCCTCTCGAATGAATGAGAGTATGATTGGTTCATCTGGCTTTACATTTTCTCCCATCGTGGATCATCCTATTGCTTGCTGTCTCTCAGTTAATGGTTTGGAATTTTGGATGCACTAGGATATGCATGATTTCTCCAGTTTTCTATTGATCCCACTCCTTTCGGCACTTGATTTCTCCAGTTTTCTATTGATCCCACTCCTTTCGGCACTTGATGCGATTAGCGTGTGCTACAAGAATTTGGTGGAATACCGACCCGGCGAAAATTAGTTTGGTCGAATACTATCATGTGCTTTGATCCTGCTGCATTTAAAAAAAAAGTAAATGGCGTTTACAGTATACACTTGCGGGGCTCTGGTCTCTAGAGAGTGTTTTTTTTTAAAAAAAATCTTTTACCCGAGTAATTTTCCTTTCGAGGAAATTATAAAGTGGAATGTTCTTTTGGGAAATTAATGGCGTTTACAGTATACACTTGCGGGGCTCTGGTCTCCAGAGAGTGTTTTTTTTAAAAAAAAAATATTTTACCCGAGTAATTTTCTTTTTGAGGAAATTATAAAGTGGAATGTTATTTTGGGAAATTAACTTGTAAAACAAGTAGTAGTAGTAGTAGTAAGTTTAACTAGAAACAAAGGCGCGGCATTGCCACGCCCAGCTGAAATTCAGCGAGCTAATTTGTCCAAAGTAACAGTAACTATTACTTCATATTAAGAAGGATCCATCATATGCCCTTCCAAAGATCTCCATGCGGCATATGCACCGTACGTCCTTAGCAACTTGTGATTTTGCTAGGAACCAGCACTATTCACTTTCCTTGTGTAAATTGATTAAGTCCAGGAATAACATATACAAATACTATCACAACCTGACAGACAAGATGAGGTACTAAGACTGCATATTTATCTTTCCTAAATATTATGAATTACTAATATAACAAACTCATTTGCCAATCAATCACCTCTTCTGAATGTATACTCAATTTGTTGCCAAACATAGATTTGTTGTAGAATCTTTTCAGTGTATTCAGGGACAGATATAAGTAACATACAGGCTGAAATTTTTAGAGAAACCTTCGACACTACAATTCAAAGCCAAATCATACAATATTTTAGGACCTGTAAACTGGGGCCTGCCTACCCAATCAGGGAGCAAAACCGTAGCTCAGCAATCACCATGAAGTAGTTGGCAGCCTCTGATTGGCCTGATCCTTGCTTACCTGTCTCTTGTTTTTTTTTTTTTTGGAACAATCACCGGAGGGGAGAGGTTCCCCACCTGTATTCCATTGCAAAAGCACTGAGGTTAAGAGTACAAATTGTCTTTTGTTGACCCAGCTTATACTTTTGTGAGAGGGACTAAAGTTTAGTCCCTCCTTCCCAAACACCACTTACTATATGGCTGAAGATAGACCACCACAGGTACCACTTGCTGCTGATGTTGCTGTGCTCTAGAACTCTTTGGCCATGGCAAGTCCTGGAGACCTGGAGTGGTGGCCATTGTTTCCACTTTCCACAGCATGAGCACTTATTGATGATGGAAGATGGAACCAAAGACACAACAATAAGCAAAGATAGACTTCTTCTCCGTGTCCCTGTGGCTAGAAAATTAGTCTCCCCATCTCACAAAAACTCAACCTAGGAGGGTCACATTCCCTTCTAAATTGAGTTTTTTTTGACAAAGAGGATGTCACACCCCAGTCTGGCACCGCCGTACAACGGCACCTAATAGGAGCGTGTCATAGGAAAAACGGCGCGAACCGCTTCCTACGAAACCGCGATCTCGGTACCAGTCCCAGGACATAGTGCTGGTACCCACGGTGACAAACATGATTCATTGCAAATCCTTAAAATAAATAGAGGACTTATTTACCTTAATTTAGGTTGCAGCTCAGAATAGCCTGAGAAATGCAACCGACGACGCAGACGAGGAAACACCAACAACAGCAGCAGCAGCGGAACCAACGGACTAACACCCAACACCACAGGCGACGGCTGGGAACCAGGACGAAACCCTAATCTTCACTTTACTTCATCTTCAACTTCAGGGCGGAGGAACTATATATATTTATATAGAGCAAGGGTGAGTACTTTCGTACTCAGCAAGTCACGGGAATTTAGGTGTTTGATGCAAGCTTGGAAGAGAGGCAAGGTTGTTTTGCAAATCTTTTGTTTGAAATCATTTTGAAATCACTAAGTGAATTATTTCTTTTTAGGTTTGGGTCGAAAAGAGACTTGCGTCTCGATTCGGCTTAAGAGATGCTTTTCAACAACTCAATTGGTAATGTACCGACCTCCCGGGTCAGATCATTACTTCTCGGCTCCCAGAGCCATTTCACTTGATTAATCGGCTCCCAGAGCCTTTTTCATTTTCTCGGACTCCTAGAGTCCAGCTGCCCAGCAGCACAACATTCCGCTTCCACTCGGGAAGCCTAGTCTATGATGCTCGTAGACATCCCGAATCACACAGATTCGTTTCTAACCACTCAGGTCATCCATCTACCACATAGGTTGATTCTGGTTACGATTCCCACACCACAACAACTTTTCACAAAGCACAGGCAAACAAATCTACGCAACAGGAAACACCTCACATCCGCCCATGACCGTGGGCACGATTGTTCGAACAGTTAGTTAACCTCTGCAGAGGGGGTACACTTTACCCACACGACATTACTAACCCGGATCACCCAGCCCGTGAGATCAGCCACGTTGGGAGACCTTAAGGCTTTCATGACAAGGCATTTCGAAAGCCAACACAGGGTTGCCATATGCCAACGAGATGGGTCCCAGACTGACAACAGGTTAGGTCCCAGACCATACTGTGCCAGGAAGCCCGAGGGTTCTACTCGACACCACCCCGTTGAATCCACATGTCTCTTGGCATCAAGGCTTCCCTGGTTTGCTATTTACTCAGCCAGGGGCGTCCCATTGCACCCGTGTGGTCGCACTTGTTATATGCTCGGATGAATTTCCCACAGGAATCGGTCCTTACATGCGAATACGGGACAGTGCCACACAGGCACAACCCCCGCATCGCGAGTTTTCACAATTTATTTTATTTTCAAACACGCCGACACCACATGTCGGGTTTTCAAGGCTTCTCAAACCCATTTCCCAAGTTTTCAACAATCAACGGTGTATGTGGGATATTTGGTATACGCACTCAGAGAGCACGAATACCGAGGTACCACAAGAGTGGAGCGACAAGGAATCAGGGTAGTACAGCCTACAGGAATTTGTGCGACTACTGGGTAGATCCGTCGGTTTGGCACGCAAACCGAGGCCAAGCAAGTTAAGTGTGTGATTCTACTAATGCAAGTTGCAACAAAATAATAATGATTTTCCAATTATAGGAGCAATTGGTCAAAGGGTGACTTGCCTTGCTCAAGGTCTTCACGAAGCTTCACGAATCTTCGAGAAAACTACGATCGACGAAAATCCGGTAACCGCGACTATACGCAAACAATCAAAACCTAAACAAGGACCAAAAGAAAAATCCTATTTAGACTAATTAATAGTGCCATTAGATAGATCTCAATTTTACGGAATTACTAGAAGTTGAACGGAGTCAATCGGAGCTACGGATTGAGAGATATGAATTTTGGAAGCTCGAATGGGATTTTCCGGACTAGGAAATGATTTATCGGAATTTTCTAGAATGCAAGGAATGGTTTATGGAATTTATAGAAATAATATTCTCAAGAATATTATTGACATTCACTAACGTGCGGGACCATTTATGGAATTTTGGAATAATAAGGAATTGATTTATGGAAAAGGAAATGGACAAGGGATGTATATTAGACTTTTTCGGGCGGCAAGGGCGCGGCCCGAGGGTTGAAGGAGGCTCGGCCGAGCCATTTGGGCCGGCGCGGGCGCGGGGAAGGCGGCCCATTAGGGCGCGCGGAAGAGAGAGGGAGCGGTCCGGTCGACCGAGTGCACCTCGCGGGTTCCAGGTGGGGCCCGCTTGTCGGTGACACAGCCCACGGTGGGATGGGCGCACGCGAGGGCGGCGCTAGGGTTCGGTGGGGATGGCGCACGGGCGATGCGTCGGATGGACCGAGACGCGTCGGGCCCATACGCAGCCTCACGGCTCGCGGTGGACCGCGCGCGCGAGCGGGAGACGGAGGGAGCGGCTGACCGGGGTCAGCTTGACCCGGTCCGGCCGAGCTGGCGCCGACGTGGTGCCTTCGTGGCAGCCACGCGGGCCGGCGGGAGGAGGAAGAAGGGGAGGCCGAGATGGACGGCAGACGGCGGCGCGCATCGGCAGAACGGCGGCGAGGCGCGGCGAGAGGAAGGGGGACCACCGGAGCGACGAGCGGAGCGAGGAGGAGCGAGCCAACGGGACAGATTAGAAGAGGAAGGGCCGACGACGACGAATCGCGGCGGAGGTCACCGCCGGTGAGAGGAAAAGGGAAACTCGCCGGGGGGGAGAGGGATCGATTCACGGCGGGGGGAGCACCTCCGGCATTCAAGGAATGTGTTTCCGGCGCCGGATGGGACGGAGGTGCACCGAGAAGGGCCGGCGACGAGCGGCGGCCTCCGGGAGCGGACGGCAATGGCGGCGAGGCCATGCCAGGCGACAGCGGGGCTCGGGGCGGCGTCCACGTGCGTTCGGTAGAGCTACGGGTGCTAGCTCAAAAGCTAAGGGCACGAGAGAGAGCGGGGAGGGAGAACGGAGGAGGCACTACCGAGCCGGGCCCAGTGATGGGCGGCCGACGGCGTGGGGCGAGCTCTCCAGCCTCGGGTCGGGGAAGGGGAAGGAGAAGGGTGGCCGGAGTCCACGTCAGCTCCTCGTGCGCACGCCGGCTTCACCAGCACGCGCGACGGCGGAGGGAGGCGAGGACGGCGGCAGCACGGCGGGGATGGTGGTTCGGCGGCAATGGCGCTGTGGGAGGAAACGAGTGGGAGGTTGAGACACTGAGGGGGCTCGGGTTTTTATAGCGGAGGGGGAGAGGTCGGTTTGGAGGAGGGAAACCGACATTGGCGGTCAAGGGATGCAGGGGCGACGAGCTGGCGGTCGTCGATGCGTGCAGCCAAGGCGGCGGCAGGTGATGACGTCGGCGGTGTCGGGCAAAAGTGGAAAAAGAGGGGAAAAAAAGGGGGCTCTACTCTTTGCCGAGTTGGGGAGGGAGAGGGATGGGAGCGGGAGCTTGGCCTCACGGTTTTGGCAGGACACGCGTGGAGCGGCTCGGGCATGCGCTGCAGAGCTCGCGGCAGGCAGCGGGGCCGAGCGGCGCACGGCGCAAGCGCTGACGGTGGCGGCGATCGGGCGGTCGGCCACGACCGGCGCGTGCGCGGGAACCGAAGGCGGTGGCGGGTTCAAATGGCGGCGGCGGGAATCGGCGACGGGGAGAGAGGAAGCAGAGAGAGCGAGAGAGAGAGAGAGAGAGAACCGAGAGGAAGGAGAGAGCTTTCTCTCCCGAGCGGCTCGCGTGCGGCGCACGTGAGAAGGGGAAGGCAGCTGAGAGAGGGAGGAGGGCTGAGGGAGAGAAGTGGGCTGATGGGAGGAAATCCGGCCCATCCAAAACAAGAGGAGGCAAAATAGACTTTTGCTGGGAAATTTGATTTGGAGAGAAATTTGATATGGAGTTTGAATTTGAATGCAAAATGGGAATTTGGATATTTTTGGAGTCGGGCGGATATTTGGCAAGGTTTTCAAGAGAGGATTTGAATCTCGAATACTTGAATCGGAATAGGGATTTCGAGGAGAAGGATTTGATGGCGACGAGAGGGATCAAGGACGGATTTGAATTGAGATCCACGGCACAACTTAGACTCGCACACAAGGAACAAAAATTTTCGCAATTAGGATTTGCCGAATTAGTTTTTAACGTCTCACGAAAAGCGGAGCGTTACAGAGGAGTAGTAAGCTGGTGTGTGCAATGTGTTATAGGCTTATAGCTAGAGGCTTAATAAAGGGGCAGTAAAATGTGGTAGATGCTACTTGGAAAATCATCTAGCACTCCTATCTGAAATAAATGGACATCTTGGCATCACCTCCCTATCGCCACTAATCACCTAGTAACTTGCATAGAATTCGGTATAAGAGATATGGCCTTTTTTTAATTAAAAAATAAACATGTGTTTAGAACCAACAGAATGAGTACAAGTTTGTGTTAACATGAAAATGGGATAGTATACATGAACGTATAAGGAAATACATCAAGCTGCTAATTAAGGACAAAAAGGAAGAGCACATGATCAAGTGAGTTCAACAGGCAACAGCAAACTTTACTTCCATAGTTTCACTATCATCTTAAACACTGCTATGATATTCTCTGTCCTCAATGCGACTGTACCAGATAACAACACAACTCTTGTTATTATTCGTGGAGACCCCATATTGCAGAATTTCAATCACTTGGTACTACCGGCCACTACTCCCAGCCAAGGCTCCGAGCATCAACTACTCGCCAAGAGCTTCAGCCACCTGCCCAGCACTGCGCAGCCCAGATATCATCATCAAGTAGGTGACCATGTCTGGCTGTCCGGGGCTATACCATTCGCCACCATCCAACACACAACCTCATTGGCAGAGTCAAAACAATCACTGGAGGCGTACAACCCGACGAGCATCGTGCACGCCTAGTCGGGCGAAATGCCATCCGCAGCCGTAGCGTCCAGCACGGCGAGCAGTGCGCCCGGGTGGGAAGCGTAAGAGAGCGCCGCGGTGGCCGTGGTGAAGCAGGCGTGCGGCGCCGGAGGATGCCCATTTCGTCGAGCAGGTGGAAGGCGCGGTCCGCGCTCGCGCCGTTCCCCGACTTGTAGTTGCAGGGGTTCGGCGACCGTAGTGCGGCTGTGTCAGGGTAGGCGACGTAGGCCGGAAGGACAGCTGCTTGGCGAGGTCGACGAATCGGAGGAGGAACCGGTGGTCTCGGAGGAGGAGGCGATGGAAGGGGGAGCGCATGGGTGGTGCGGAAGGAGGATGCGGCGGCGGCGACATCTATCGGAGAGCGGTGGTTGGTTGTAGCCTTGCAGGATGCAGCTCACGGCGGAGCGCGCTACGTTTGGGCGGCGGACAACGGCCGAACGACGGGAGGAGCAGCGCTGGCGTCGAAGCGAGAGGAGTCCGACTGGCGGAGCTGCCGAAGATGGCCGAGTTCAGATTAACGCTTTTGCAAAAAAACCCTCCGCAAACTACGTACTCCCTCCGTCCCATAATACAAGGGATTTTGAGTTTTTATTTGTATTGTTTGACCACTCATCTTATTCAAAAAATTTGTGTAAATATAAAAAACGAAAAGTTGTGCTTAAAGTACTTTGGACAATAAAGTATGTCAAAAAAAATGAATAATAATTCTAATTTTTTTTAATTAGACGAGTGGTCAAATAGTGAAAAAAAAACTCACAATCACTTATATTATGGGACGGAGGGAGTATATTGCAACGAGGTCTACCGCACGAGATGAGACCCGATGGCTGCGCGCGACTCAATCCGCCTGCGCCACGTGGCACCGCTAATCGCCCGGTAATTTGCATGGAATTCGGTACTCCTGCCACCCTCAGAAATTTCTAGAACAGCCTACGGCTATAACTACACGCCATGTTCCGTGGCATGCCTGGTGACCTGTAAATTCTCTTTCCTCTCTTGGCTGAGTTTGATGAGAAGGTGATTGATAAGATTAGAAAGATACGCAAAACGAGATGAGCCATTAGTGTATGATTAATTTATTATTAACTATTTTAAATTTTAAAAATAAATAAATATGATTTTCTAAAGCAACTTTCCTATAGATTTTTTTTTTGAAAAAAACACAAAATTTAGTAGTTCGGGAAGCGTGCGCGCAGAAAACGAAACAAACAAACTCACAATGTCATTGTGCCGAACACAGCCGGTCGGCTGTTTGCCGACCCGGCGAAATAATTCCCAGAAGGGGAGAGAGACTCCGTAATCTATCATGGTCTTTGGGGTTAATGAAGAGAACGTGACCAATGTAAAATACAAAATTAAACATTGAACTGTACAAAATATACTTAGTAATTTGAGACAGAAATTAAAGCATGAGAGAACAAACACACAAGATAATCATGTTGAAAAAAGAATTACAACTAAGATTCAATTATATGGCAACGGGGGCAAGGTTTCACAACATTTAGCTTAACTGTGGAAGGAACTTTTCGTTCAATGTATGTTTCGATAGCCAACATAGCCCTGTTGGCTTTAGGGATCATGGCCTTGTCCATAGGAAAGCATTGGCTGTGTTTACCTGTAGAACAGCTATAAACACCACGAGTAGTATCCAGTGTAAGGTACTCAAGTGACGTTGTACAGGCAAGAATACAACATGTTAGCTCGATCAAGCTCTTCGCAGAGCAGAAACAAGTGATCTCCACACTCTGAAGGTTGTCATGACGGTTTTCTGGCATCTGCCTCATATTTGAGGAATCCCCAAAAATCAAGTCATCCTCCATGCTGTCCTTTGGTATCTGGAGATGAAAAGCCAAATATACTTTAATTGATGGTTACTACCATAGACACTAGATAACTTTGCAGAATGAAAATTATCTTACACCCAGAAGTAAAGTCTCCAAGAAAGGAGAAGCATCAAGAAAAGAAACTAGAGAGAAATAATCATATGCATGGGAAACTTCAGCAAGATCGATAGTCAAACACTTGAGATGGAGGAATTTGCTAGGCAACATTGGTGTGTTAACCATCTGCATAAATATGATGATCATCAGACTGGAGACATTCTTCTAATGTGTAAGTATTGTTATATGAATACCGCAAGTGTATTTTCGAGTTTTTGAGTGTACCTCGTGATACGAGCAAATGGTGAGAGTTTCAAGATTTGGCACATTGGGTATAGACTCTACACGAGCATAATAGACAGCGTTGCAATAGTATTGCAAAGATAGTGTCTTCATCTGCAACGATTCACCAAGCAAGAGTTGTACGTGTTTACCTCCAAAATCAAAACTGCAAATATTTGGAGCCTTATTCTCTATTACTTGCAGCATTCTGCATTCAAACACTTTCAGGTGATTGAGGCGTTGCAACTGACAAGGTACCTTCATGCAAACTATTTCATCACAATGCTCAAGTTCCAACCACTCCAAAGCATAACAACTGAAGAGAAGGCACCCTAACTCATCTCCTGTAATATGGACATTAAACAGATGCAACTTCATCAGGCTTCTCAAGTCAAGGTTGATTGTGGGATGGAAGCTACAACTGCCAAGATAAAGATGTCGCATTGAGCTTGCTCTCCCATCAGACAGAATTGTGCATGGTAAGTTGTACTCCGCATTGTATGAATAATGAGATAGCCTAAGGGAGAGTTTTTCGATCCATGGTGTAATAGCAATATGAAGCCAACTATCAAAATGATGGCTGATGCTAGTGCTCCTTCTAGTATTGTAAGAACTATCATATTCAAAGTTTACCGACTTGATGCCAATGCCTGAGTGGTTTTTCACAATGCGATCAAATTTGTTGACGAAATCCGAGCCCAGTATTCCAATACAAAATATAAGATTGGGATGGCATTGCCAGGAACGATGAAAAGCACGAGACACACATGCAGCACGGGCGGCATCTTTGAATGCCATTAGGGAAAACACACTTTCTAGGAGACACTGGGAGAGCGTGAGACGCGCCGGCGGGCGGTGGCCACTCTGGCACCGGCGGGCACTCTCGCGCCGGCCGTCACTCCGACGCCGGCGGCCACTTCCCTCACCTGTCGCCACTCCGGCACTGACGACCACCACGCCACGCCAGCCGCCTCTCCGGCGACGGCGACCACCCAAGCCTAGCCGTTGACTCGTCGGCCACGTTCTTTCCCTCCATGTCTCCGCCCGGGGGACATTCCTGGCGGGATGTTGTCGCAGCGGGGCCACAGGCCAACCCGGATCTGGAGGAAGGACACTGGACGGAGGTGAGACGCAAGACCAAGCAGCATTCATGGCCATTCAAGACGACGAAGCCTGTACCTCGCTGGCTGCAAGGCAGATGCTTCAATTGCCTAGGGCTTGGCCACCTAAAATCTTCCTGCCCTGAGAAGGTGCGGTGCTACAACTGCTGGTACCCAGGGCATTTAGCGAGAGCGTGCCCCTCTTCTCGTGCAGCCAAAAACGGCTTGGCGAAGGTAACCACCACCACCACAACTGCTGCGGCTGCGGAACCAGCTGCGAGGCAGCTAACTTCAACTGCTAAGCGGCCGCCTGCCTCGGCCCCTGCTCTCCCTCCTGCTACGGCGCGGCCGGCGAAAGCGAGAGCGGCCGGCCAGCAACGAGGGTCATTACAGGCCACGGCAGCGACATCGCAAGAAAAGGCGTCGCCTGGAGACAGCATGTGTGGCTTCCAGATTTGTGCCGAGCAGCCGCCGCGCTTTCTGGAAGAATGGCGTACTGGAGAACCAGACCTTCGGCCGGAAAGGGGAAACTACACCATTTCCTGGACTCCGCGCATGGTCGAGATGGAGGCCATCTTCGAGCAGAAAGCTCTACTGGCCACGGTGCTTGGGCGGCAGCCGGCGGTGTCGCCAAGGGAGATGGCCACGATGCTCGTCGAGTGTGGCATCCTTCCTTCGAACTTCCGGGTGGAGGTAACGACCCCTGAGGACTACCTCATTGTGTTCCGTCATGCTAGGGATAGGGAGTGGGTGCTAGAAAAATCCAAGCAAGTTTTCTTCCAAGAGGCACCGATCTCCTTCCGGCGCTGGGACAGGCGCCTCCAGGCCAGGAGCTCACGCATGCAGTTTTTCACAAAGATGTCCTTCGAGGGGCTACCTCAGCATGCTTGGGATGATTCTGCACTAGCCCAGGTGATTCGGGAGCTTGGAGGCGAGCTCATGGAGATGGTTTCGCCGGCGGATGCCAGGGTGCTCACAGTATTCGCCTGGCTGAAGAATCCAAGCAGGGTGCCCAAGGTCCTTGAGGTGGAGATCCCAGAGCGGGCGGGAGGCAGTCCGTCTCGCTGGGACAGGCGTCTAGGGGCAACCCTCGTCCCAAGGGCGCCCCTGCGTAAGCGATGCCTAACCTACGACATCATCGTCCATATTGAGGAGGTCATCGACCCAACACCGTTGCACTCCACCGACGGTTCTGACGATGATGACGACGACCCGCGGCGTATCACCTATTCCTGCTGGGCAGGCAGGGTGGATGGCACCGGGCCGTGGAGATCGGAGCAAGGTGGTGGCCGGCTGTTTGGGGGGGCCAATGGATCGGCAGGCGGTCTCCCTGGGCGCTCCTGGGGAGTTTCGCACATGGTGCAGCGCGTGATGAATGAGGCAGATGAGGCCAGCACGTTGCCTCATCCTGCCGCGGTGGTGGAGAATGTCGCACAGGTGTTGGAGGCGGGGACGGAGATTGTGGTGGCGGGGCATGAGGTGCAGGACAGGATGGAAGCTGTGACAGAGGCGTTGGTGATGGGGGTAGATGCTGCGGTGGCGGGGATAGAGGATGCGGTGGCGGGGACGCAGGAGTCGGCAGCGACGACGACGATCATAGTTGCCCCTTCCACTGGGATTTGGTTCTCGCCGCAGGCACGGCAACCGCCAGCGCCAGAAGAAGAAGAGATGCATGTCACTCAGTCTTATGCCCCGTCCATTGTTGGTTGTCCCCTGCCGACAAAGGAAGTGCAACGCAGCCCATCGGCGGTTCAACTGCGCCGGGATGAAGAGGAGACGCAGCATCATCCCAGTTTGTCGCTGGAGGAATTAGAGGGGGGTGGGGTGATGAGTATCAAGACCCAGGTGGACAAGACGCCGGTGCAAAACAGATCGGGGGCCGAGTCCGGCGAGGACTCTCCGCTAGCCCGGTGTGAACACGGCGACGACTCTGGTCGGGGCGCAACAGACGAGGGATGGGGCCACTGGCCGGTGCGCCCAGCCACTGCGCCAGCTACAGTACGGATGTCACGCGTCTTCAACACTCTTGCCAAGAAATTGCAATTTGAGGATCTGGAGCAAGATCACGCAGCTCAGCTGCCAACATTAATGACTACCCCGTTGGGAGAAGTTATAGAGCAGAGAGAAGACGAAGGCGGGAACTTCGTTTTGACTTCAGGCGGGAGCAGGGTAGGACCAGACCAAGAGGAAACCCTCGATGCTGCCGCTGGTTCTGGTACTCACCAGAATGGAGTGCAAATCCAAGTCCACATCTCCCCCCTGTCCATCTCCACAGCTGAAGAACGAGAACAGGCTGATGGGCTAGCACTTGATGCTGTGGGTTGGACGACAACTCCCGGCCCAAGATCTGGGGGAGGGGCTGGCCTCATCTCTGAATGCCAAATTGTATACAAAAGGCGATATACGACGAGATCCTAGCACATAATCTCCGACGAAGAAGCCCAGCAGGTCGGGGATTTCATCAACTCCATCACTGCCACACCACAGCCGTCAATCATGGGGAGTAGGCCGCCGGCAACGGCGCCGGTCTAGAAGGGAAGACGCAGAAATGTAATTCTACCGGATTTTCAGCCCTGGAGGAGCCAGAGACTGCAGAATCAGGGAAACGGTGCCCGCAAACACGTAATCTCCAAAGCCCAGAGAATAACTATGAAGAAGATGGGGGTTACAGAGGAAGAAGACCAGATAAATGACGACTCCATCAAGCGTTACCTGGGTCTGTTCGACCACCCACTGTCACCGCAGCATGTCGAAGCACTGGCAGAAATGCTGGATGTGGATATTGCACAGAACAATGGATCGGCTGATCTCCTAGCGCTTGGCTCCCCGCTGAGCAGCCATAGGGCCCTCGCTCACCGGTGTAATTCAGCTCCCTGAGGGCCGAAGAGGAGGGACTGGGGTCCCTGTGTACCTTTTGTTTTTCTTATGTCGATGTCTTCATTAAGTTTTTGTTTGGTGGGTTGGAATGTAAGGGGGCTGAACAATCCTGATAAAAGGACCTTGGTTCGGGAGGCGGTGGTGTCTTGTGGTGCGTCAATTGTTTGTTTTCAAGAATCCAAACTTGAAGTAGTAGATGCTGCTATTATTTATGAGTTATGTGGCACTGGTTTTGATAGTTTTGCGGCTTTGCCGGCTGAAGAAACTAGAGGTGGAGTGATCATTGCATGGAAGGGCGAACATTTCCAAGTTTCTCTTTTGCAGCAAGGGAGATGGTCAGTGTCAGTATCTCTAAATTGGATCTTAGGAGGAAGATCTTGGACACTTACCTCTGTCTACGGACCACAGCTGGACGATGAAAAGCTGCTCTTCCTTGATGAACTATCTGTAGTTGCTGCAGTAGCAGGTGATCAATGGATGATTACTGGGGATTTTAATCTGATTGCTGTAGCGGCTGACAAAAGCAACACTAAAATCAACAGAAGGCTGATGAATGCATTCCGGAGCAAACTAAACGAGCTTGAACTCAAGGAGCTATATCTCTTTGGCCACCGATATACATGGAGCAATGAGCAGCAACGCCCGACGTTCGTGAAGCTTGACAGACTATTTGTCACCACAACTTGGGAGGTAAGCTTCCCAGAAGCACATCTGCAGGCCTTGAGCACCTCAGGCTCTGACCACTGTCCGTTGCTGCTGACGTGTGGTGATCCGGTACCAAAGAAGAGAAAATTCAGATTTGAATCTTACTGGACCAAAATTGAAGGGTTCATGGACATTGCCAGAGAAAGTTGGGAACAGCAAGTAGATGCAGAGGATCCTTATGCAATTCTCTATGTCAAGATGGCTAGACTTAGTAAAAAGCTTTCTCAATGGGGGCAAAAGAAAATCAGCTACTTCAGGCTACAAATTCAAATTGCAAATGAAGTTATTCTAAGGTTAGATGTGGCACAAGAAAGCAGGTTGCTGACCGACCTTGAACGCCGACTGAGGGCTGCCTTGAAGGGGAAATGTCTCGCCTTGGCCTCTCTTGAAAGAATAAGAGTGAGACAAAGAGCAAGAATTCGAAACCTCAAGGAGGGTGATGCTGGCACTGCCTACTTTTACATGAAGTTGAGGGCAAGAAGAAGGAAGGCTTTAATACCAAGGCTTGAGCACAATGGCAAAGTGGCCACGACACAAATTGACATGCAACAGTTAGCTTGCGAATACTTTGAAACAATCATGGGGTAGGCAGAAGGTGATTCAAAGCAATTTAACTTGCAGTCCATTCAGATGGCTAAAGGAAACTTGGCATCCTTTGATGAAAACTTCACTGAAGAAGAGGTCTGGGCAGCAATAAAAAATCTGCCAACTGAGAAGTCACCAGGCCCTGATGGATATACTTCGCTCTTCTACCAAAAATGCTGGGTTGTAATCAAGGATGACCTTATGGCGGCCATGGGGAAATTCTGCACTGGAAATAGCCAAAATCTTGAATTGTTGAATTCAGCACAAATCACACTCATTCCGAAGAAAGAAGCGCCAACCATGTTGAAGGACTATCGGCCAATTAGTCTCATTCATAGCTTCTCCAAATTGGCAACAAAAGTAATGGCACGGCGGCTGGCAACAAGGTTGGATGATCTGGTACCCCACACACAAACGACATTCATCAAAGGCAGATCCATGCATGAAAATTTCATATTTGTCAAAGGTATGGCTCAACAGTTCCACCGGCAAAAGAAGGAAGTTTTACTCCTGAAGCTTGACATCTCGAAGGCTTTTGATATGGTTTCATGGAGCTTTCTGCTGAACATGCTGAAATACAGAGGGTTTGGCCCGCGCTGGAGGTCTTGGCTTGCTGCACTTTTCTTGACAGCACAAACAAGCATTACAATAAATGGGGATGACTCAAGGGCAATCAAACCAGCAAGGGGACTGCGGCAAGGAGATCCTCTGTCGCCTCTTCTCTTCGTCTTGGTCATGGACACACTTCAAGCAACTCTTTTACAGGCAAAGAGGCAAGGAATACTTTCAGAACTGAACACCAGAAAACGTCTACCAAACATTTCAGCTTATGCCGATGATGCAATGCTTTTCGTCAAGCCTCAGAGGAAAGAAGTGCTACTGATCAAAGCAGTCCTAGACCTGTTTGGAGCAGCATCAGGTCTGAAAGTCAACCTCCTGAAGAGCTCCATCACGCCTATACACTGCAACCAACAACAATTAGATATGGTCTCTAAACTGCTCCCATGTAAAGTCGAGGAATTTCCCATTATCTACCTGGGACTACCACTATCTATGAGAAAACCAACCAAGGCAGAGCTACAACCAGTCCTAGACAAGTTAGCAGGCAAGGTTGCAGGTTGGAAGCCAAAATTACTGTCACCTGATGGTCGACTTTGCTTAATAAAGAGTGTTCTGATGGCATTACCTGTGCACTTCCTATCAGCGCTGCAAATGCCGAAATGGGCGGTGAAAGAAATTGAACGCAAATGCAGAGGATTCTTATGGAAGGGACAAGAGGATGTAAGTGGAGGACACTGTCTAGTGGCCTGGAAAAATGTTTGTGCGCCAGTACAGAATGGGGGATTGGGAATTAGAAATCTCGACGCCTTTGGTCAAGCGCTAAGACTAAAATGGTTAGCCAAAAGTCTTGAGCAAAAAAATCGACCATGGGCCAAGCCAGGATATAAACTTGGAGAAGACGTGGAGAAAATCTTTAACTCAGCTGCTGAATTCTGTGTTGGAAACGGCAAAGACACAAAGTTTTGGACAACCAATTGGCTAAATGGTGGAAGCATTGCTTGGCGATGGCCGGTACTGTCCACTTATGTTGGCCGCTCACAGCTGACAGTGGCACAAGCTTTAACCAACAACAGATGGGTCAGAGATCTGCAAGGTGCACTCTCCAATGAAGCCATGGCACAATTCTTCTAGCTCTGGGATGAAGTACACACTGTCGAGCTAAATCTAGAAGAAGACACCATTCGCTGGAAGCTTTCCTCTGACGGACTTTTCACTGTATCTTCAGCCTATAGCCTTTTCTTCATGGCAAGAGAGATTTGCCCTTTCAGCGAACTTATTTGGCACATTAAAGCTCCATCCCGAGTGCGCTTCTTCCTATGGTTGGCTGCCAAAGGTCGCTGCCTAACAGCTGACAACCTGGGCAAGAGAGGATGGCAGCATGAAGATTGCTGCTCCCTTTGTCAGAGTGAAGCAGAGGACTGCCTACATCTGTTCGTAACATGCGCTTTCACCAGGAGAGTATGGAGGATGATGCAGGGATGGATTGGAAACAATTTCCTCTTGCCTACAGAGAACGAACCAGCCCTGGCAGATTGGTGGATGAAGGCGAGGATGGCTTTTCGGACGGGCTACAGGAGCATCTTCGACAGTGTTTTCGCGCTAACATGTTGGCTGCTGTGGAAAGAACTCAATGCGCGTGTCTTTGAACAGAAATTTCGAAGCATGGAACAGCTTGTGCAAGATATCAAGGAAGAGGCCATTGTCTAGAAGACGGCAGGAGTGTTCACAACGTGCAATAGCGAGATCACGTAATATGCATTGTAATTTGTAGAAGTTTTCTAGCTTACCGGGTCAGGGCTTTTGCCCCAATCTGTTTTCGACAGCATACTGTCGTTGTAAGCTCTTTAATTGTAATGTACCCTTCTTTTCTTAATGAAATTGGTCGACCGAACCTTTCGGCCGACCCGGCAAAAAAAATGCCATTAGGGAGTGTATATGGCACCAGATTTCCCGCATGCACAAGCAAGGATAAAAGATTAAAAAAAAAACTATTGTGAAGGTAAACAACTGGTTCTATTGGAAGAGAAAACAATACTAGTAGCTTATAAGGCATAGGAGCACTAAAGATCCATTCACAAAATTTTATCTAGGTGACATACTGACATAGGACCACCGGTGTGCACAGTTAGAGGCTACTTAGAGCAGTCATAGACTCATAGTGAATCCTCACTTCTAATATCTTAGAGGCTACTTAGAGTCTTCCATTGTCGGCTTTTGGTGACATACCTCTGGAAGGTCTAGCCCTGAATATCTTGTTTTTTTTGTTGCCTTCAGAATTTGCAACTTGTTGACAGAGTGATCCCTTTCTTTTAGCCGCTGAATCAATCGAACCATCTACAGATACATCAGGCATAGTTATGTACAGACATGAACAGGGAAATAAAATAGTAAGGTGGTGTCCTTAACAGCTGTCCTATACCCAAAACCTCCTTATATGCTTTCAACCAAAGCAGGGTACTAGTAATCTCTTGCTTCAATAGAAAAAAGTAGTGAACTGTGTCAAGTTCTTGCTTATATTGGTCATTGGAAGCAACAAATGCAATATAGTTTTATGGGTGCTTAGCTTCATCGGTTCCCCCATGGAGACATTGCACTCCTTCCTAGTTCCTCCCAACTTAACCCCATATTTACCCCCATACAGCCCATACTACAGTAAAACTAGGCACGGAGGCTCCCATGTTATCTTTGGGAGATTTGCTCCGATCCAATAAAAAGTACCTCGAGCTACCGGTACCGTGAGGTATCAAATCGTTTTTAATCGTTGGAACGGAGCAAATCTCTTGGATCTAACAATGCCAATCCTACCTAACTAGATCTAACGATAAAAAATGATTTGATATCGTGAGGTACCGGTACCTCGATATACTTTTTGCTAGACCGGAGCAAATATCTATCTTTGCACACCTAAAGTCGATCTCATATATTTTTTAGTGCATGGATGATGACAGTCAAAATAAACATTGCTCATCGCACTACTACACGATTGATTTTACTGGATGCCCCTCTTTTTGTTTCCATGCGGTCCATAAGTGGAACCGCACGGAAAAATAGGGGACCGGCGCTGGGGTGTCGCCCGCACGGGAACATCAATTTTCCCGTGCGGGCGTCCTAATCCAACCGCACGGGATATTCCTCCCTCCTTTCCCTCCCACCCACTTCAAATTTTTCCTATCTCTCTCTTCCTTTTTCCCTTTATTCCCTCTCAATCACTCCCCTTTCTCTCTACCCTATCTCTTCTTTTATCCCGTCCTCTCTCTCAGCCTCCCTCAACCCTCTTTCTATACCTTATCTCTTCTCCCTCAACCACTCCCTCAACTGGCTGGGGCGAGGTGGTGGCGCTCGGGTGCGGCGGCGGCTGGGCGAGGCGGTGGTCGAGCGCGGCGGCGGCCTAGGTGAGGCGGGGGCCAGGCCGAGGTGGTGGCCGGGCGAGGCGGCCACCGGGCCGAGGCCGGTGGTTGGGCGTGAGGCGGCGGTCGGGCGTGGTGGCGGCTGGGCGAGGCGGCCGCTGGGCCGAGGCGGCGGCTGGGCGATGCGGCAGTCGGGCACGGCGGCTGCCTGGGCGAGGCGACGGCCGGGCGCGACGGCGAGCAGCGAGGCGGCTGTCAAGACGTCGCCGAGGGCGCTGACCGCATGGCCCTCGCCGTCGACGACCACGGGGCTGTCGCCGACGACTTCTGCGGCGCCACTGCCTCACCTTCCACCACCGCCACACCTTCCACCACCTCGTCGAGAACGCCTACCTCCCCCACGTCCTCGCCGAGGGCCGCGCCGTCACCGTCCGCAACCGCCAGCGCCGCCTCTTCACCAACGGGTGGCGGCGGTCGGGCGCGGCAGCGGCGTGGGCGAGGCGGCGGCAAGCAGCGAGGCAAGGCTTCGTCGTCGCTTGTCGTCCTCCTCATGGTCGTCACGTGCATCGTCAAGGCAGCGATGTGGTGGCCGACGGCGATTTTTGCTTTTTTTTTTTTTGTTTTTTTTTTGTTCCGGGTGGTATAACACAACCGCACGGGATAATCGATTATCCCGTGCGGTCGGTCTGTCCGCACGCGAAAATAAGATACCCGGCTGCAGACGGGCCGTACAACCGCACGGAGAAATCTTGTCTGTAGTAGTGTCGGTCTAATCACACAAAAAGAAAACTGCGAATATCACACAAACACTGCCGAGTAAACGTCGTTGCGACGGCCGACAGTAATATGAACAGGTTACAGATGGCAAAGACGGTATATATGGAGATTAGATTAGAGAGGCAGGAGGCACGATGGAGGGAAGCTTACCACGGCCTCGGATGTGCCGCCGCTTCCCCATGACGCTGACGCGGCGGAGGGATCCGATATCAAGCAGAGAAATCGACGATTTCGCCGCTCTTCTCCCTCTCTCTCCGCCTATATATTTCGCTTGTTCAA